>NC_046319.1:8409398-8709398 GCF_009819535.1 Lacerta agilis | reverse complement strand
CTTCCTGACAGTAAGAGCTGTTCGACAGTGGAATTTGCTGCCAAGGAGTGTGGTGGAGTCTCCTTCTTTGGAGGTCTTCAAGCAGAGGCTTGACAGCCATCTGTCAGGAATGCTTTGGTGGTGTTTCCTGCTTGGCAGGGGGTTGGATTGGATGGCCCTTGTGGTCTCTTCCAACTCTATGATTCTATGATTCTATAGGAGTCAGCGGGGGGCCTGGACTGGGGATGCTTAGTCTGCCTCCCTTTTCCCTCTGAGGATGGGTCAGCCTTTAGCACAGCAGGCCCTGTGGAACTCCCTGCCGCAGGAATCGCCACTGCTGTCTTTTAGATGTCTCCCAAAAAAACGTGTTACTGTTCAGGCAGGACTTTGTCACTGTGATTTCCACCAACCAGTATTTGTTGATGCTCTCATTTATTTTGTTGTGGTTTTTTGGTGGTGTATACCACCTTCCTGTATTTTTATGGGATCATAGAATCATAGAGTTGGAAGGGACCCAAGGGTCATCTAGTCCAACCCCCCGCAATGCAGGAATCTCGGCTAAAGCATCCATGAGCTGCCTATAAATAGTTCTATCAATCTGCCTATAAATAGTTCAATCAATCAGTCAATCGGTTAGGGCCGTGACCACAGAGATGGGTTGCAGTGGTGTATAGGGGAGGGCAAGGAGGTCTCCCCAGTGGGGGGTGGGGTGGGCTCTAGAGCATGGGCAGAGGGCAGGGGATGCAGCCTCCTTGCGGAAGCTCAGCCAATCTGGACCTGGAAGGGGGACACTGGGTGGTATGCATTGCTAGCCTTACTCAAGAGTAAGCCCATTGACGTTAAGGGATGTGGACGAACTGAACTCCAGGAATTTCATTGCCCAACTCCCCCCCCCAAAAAAAAAGAATCCTGGGAACTGTAGTTTGCTAATGGTGATCTGTATTGGGTGAACTACAGTTCACAGGATTCTTTGCAGGAAAGTCATGTATTTTAAAATACATGACGTATACATGGCCTGACTGGAGTCTGTCCAGTCACCGGCTCTTGCTAAGCTGCGATGCTTGTGTAGAAACCACACCTCCCTGCCTCAGTTGCCTGGTCTGTACAATGGGGCCCAAACTCATCCTGCTTCCACAGCCTCACTGCCCAACGCCAACCTCTCCAAGTCACTCCTTCTCCCGTCAGCCCCCCTTGGGACCCTGAACCAGAACAGGTGCGCCCGTTCCTGGCTCGCAAAGCTCGCGTCTTCCTCCCAAAACCCCTCCAGGATTTTCAAGGCAGCCAGAGAGTTTAGGAAGATGGTCCAGTGCTTCTTTCTGTCAGCATGCCTGCTCTCTGGAACATTGCGTTCCCGCCCCAGAGGAGTGGCAGGAGGAAGAGAGCGCCGTGTCCCCAGCAAAGGCAGAGAGGATTTGTCACTGGGGAAGGACGCCAGGCAGACAGGGAGAGAGAGAGCCCAGAAGGAGCCCCCCCCCCTCCCACTCCCTGGCAGCATCCTGGGTGCCCTTCTCATGGCAGCAACATCCAGCACCTCTGCAAGAACGGCACTGCTTAACCCGATCTCGTTTCAGGCTGAAAGCACTTTTCAAGCACCTGGCTTCCCCCAAGAATTCTGGGAACCCATAGTTTGCCCCTCAGGTATATGATTGGCCACTGTGAGAGCAGGAATGCTGGGCTTATCCTGCGGCACCCTCTTAATTCCCAACTACAGTTCCCTCAATCCTTTGGGGGGAAAGCTATGCTCTTTAAATTTACGGTGTGTCCCCCCAGCCCCAAACTCAGAGGCTCTTTGGGAATAGATTTTTGCCCTAAGAAGACGGACCGGTTGGTCTGGAGGGGAGATGGGCACCCCTGTGGTCCACCCTCCCTTCCCCAGATGCTTTGGACTACAGTTCCCATCAGCCCCAGCACCGCACCGCTGCGCTCATGGGAGTTGTAGTCCAGAACGTCCCTCTCCCCTTAAAAGCTATTTCCCCCAGATCTAAGAGGAGGAGGAGGGGGAGGACTCGGCCCCTCACCTTCTCTGCGTGGACTTCAATCTGGTTTTTCGACGTGGTGATGATTATATCTTCGGGGGAGAAGTCGCTGACATCCACTGCAAACTGGTACGTGTCCCCCAAGGTCTTGATGTTCCCTGTTCCTCCAGCACGGCCCCCTGTGAAAAAGAAGGGACAAGGTCGACGTGAACCCCCCAGATCCCTCGGCACAAGGATCTATTCCCTGGGCCATGGAAGGGTTCAGAGAATCTGTCTGCTGGGGACAGAATACTGGGGCAGGATACTGGAGGAGGAAGCGGACAGAGAGACAGGCGTCCCTCCCGGATACTGGAGCTGGAAGCGAGAGAGCCGGTTTAGAGGATTCAGAAACAGCGAAAAGGAAACACAGTGACAACAGTTAAACTGTGGAACTCCCTCCCACAAGAGGCAGCGATGCCAAATACTTTGGATGGCTTTAAAAGAGAATTGGACAAATTCCGGAGGACGACAAAGTATATCGTGGTTACCATCCACACTGGCAATGCTCTGCACTCACAGTCACAGGTAGAGATGCTCTGGTTTCCCATGGGGCGGGGGCTTCTGGTCAGCCACTGTGAGAACAGGAGGCTGGGCTAGATGGGTGGGGCCCCTTTGGCCTGATTCAGCAGTGCCAGTCACCCAACACCAGGTCCAGAGTGCCAGATCCTATAACACCTCCTTGGGGCACAGAAAAGACCCCCAGAGTGGAGCATCAGTAAGAAAATCAGCAGGTGTTTGCCCCAGCCACCCTCCTGCCCTTCCCCTCCCAGCATTGTTTCAGGCCTTTTCCTGCCTGAATAAGGGAAGGGCAGTGGTTTGCTCAGTGGTTAGAGCACCTGCTTTGCCTGCAGAACGCCTCAGGTTCAATTTCCCATGACGGCATCTCCAAGCAGGGCTGGGAAGGAGTCGATACTGAGCAGGATGGAACAGTGGCTGGACTCAGCCGAATGCAGCTTCCTGTGTTTAAGGGAAGGGCTCTCGCAGCTCAGCAGTCAGGGCCCCTAGCTTGCATGCAGGAGGTCCCAGGGTCAATCTGCAGCCAAATGACCTCTGTCTGAGACCTTGGGAAGCGCCTCAGAGGCAGAAGGAGGAGGAGGCAGTCTGAGAGACTTCACAAGGTAGCCCCTTCTGTCTGGGGGAGCCCCGTCCAACCTGAAGGTCCAATTGGGTTAGGGATGGAATGAGCTGCATCTTTGGATCTTCCAGGTTTTTCATTTACCCCTTTGGAAGTCAGTGCTCCACATTAGTTCGCAAATTCTTTTTATAAAGTCGCTGTAGAAATTCGCCCGCGTTTAGTGCCGAATCTCCTAAACATCTACGGTTGGCTCTGTTGCGGTTCAAGACATGAGAATGCGGGAGCAAATTTGCCTTAGAAGCCACATCCACCTTCAGATCACCTTTATACCACTTTTAACCGTCTTTGCTACCCTCCCAAAGAATCCCGGGAACCGTAGCTTACCCACCACAGCGCTGCCCTTAACAAACTACAATTCCCAGGCTGGCTTGAGGGAGCCATGCGCTTTAAATGTATGGTGTGGACAGGATCACACCCAGCACGCACACACAACACACACACGCCCCGTTCCCACAGCCGCCTTGCCTGAGACAGCCCAGGCCTCGCTGCGTGCCCTCAGGAAGGCCCCCAAAATTGTCGCCGAATATTCCCGCGCGCCTTATCCATGGCGGAGAGCCCTGCTTGGTGAAGAGCTACACCCTCCCGACGGCGGCTTCGACCTCTCCGAGGGGCCTTATCCCGGGGAGAAAGAAAGGGTGGCACCCTTGTTCGAGCTGCCCAAGGAAGCTGGAGGCACCCAAGTGGGTGGATGACGAACTCCCTTCACCGTTCAGGCCCTTTCTGCTCGGCTCGTGAGGGACCTCGGCCACAGCTGCAGTGCATATAAAGGCTCTCCAAGCCTCTGGGCTGACTTCCAGGCCTCTTGTCAAAGTCTCTAAATTTAGGCACGCTAGCATCCATCACTCCCTCTCCGACCATCCCACTGGGAAAGTTTCCCCCGGTGGAAGGGGTGGGGGGTGGGGACACAGGCTCCAACAAACAAGGTGGGGGAGATGGGGAGGGAGCCGGCGGCGTCATGGCTGCCTGGCATTCCTTCTGCCCTGGATAATACAGCTTCCCCCAGCGATTAGTTTAGCCCTGCCTTCCAAAAAAGGGCGCATGAGTGGGATGTGGCCTGGCAAGGGGACTGGGGAGGGGAGGGGAGGTGATTTGTGTGACAGAGGCAACAAAAGCAGGACTCTCCCAGATCCTAAAAAAAAAAGTGTTTCTCTGAGCTGGAGCACAGAGACCTGGGATCTGGCTGCAGATCAGCCCTTGGGACAGGAGTCAGGAGAGCCCCACAGACAACCGATCGCAGAATCGTGTATTGTAGTGATGGAAGGGACCCCCAAGGGCCTCTAGTCCAACCCCCTGCAGTGCATGAATCTCAGATAAGAATCCCTGAAAGACGGCCATCCAACCTCTGCCTTAAAATTTCCAAGGAAGGAGAGTCCACCACCTCCCAAGGTGTCGAACAGCTTTTACTGTCAGAATGTCTTCCTTAGTTTAGTTGGAAATCTCCTTTAGCATCTGGTCACCCTCCTCTGCACACCTTTTTAGTTGGTCAATATCCTTCTTAAATGGTGGTCTCCAGAACTGGGCACAGTTAGATCTGGATCTGGCCAACTGAAATAGACCATTCCTTGTAATATCTAGTTTGATCACGGAAATCACTTGACAGCAGTGCTGCTGGTCATTCCCGGAGTTGGCAAGGCTCACTTGACGATTATGAGAAACGTCAGCCCGGCTGATGGAACTCCTCACCCACTGGAGATTCAGAAGGAGGTGCCTTCTGTGCCACAGTTTAAATGCCTCCTATTCCGTCAGGTAAGAAGACATCCTTCCAAAATGGTTCATTGATGTCCGTTTTTAAACTTTTTAATATGGTTTATAGGGACGCGGGTGGCGCTATGGGTTAAACCACAAAGCCTAGGGCTTGCTGATCGGAAGGTGAGCTCCCGTTGCTCAGTCACAGCTCCTGCCAACCTAGCAGTTTGAAAGCACGTCCAAGTGCACGTAGATAAATAGTACAGCTCCGGCGGGAAGAAACGGGGGAAGAGGGGGGGGGGGACAAGAAGGGGAAGGTAACGGCGTTTCCGTGCACTGCTCTGGTTCGCCAGAAGCGCTTAGTCGTGCTGGCCACATGACCCTAAGCTGTACCTTGGCTCCCTCAGCCAATAAAGCGAGATGAGCGCCGCAACCCCAGAGTCGTCCGCAACTGGACCTAACGGTCAGAAGTCCCTTTACCTTTATATTTTTACTGCTGTAAACTGAATATATATACAGCAATATTTTAATTAATAAATAAAGGACCACCGCCAAGTCCAGCTTCCTGCCTTGACATTGGCCAACCAGATGCCTCTTCCTAAGCAAGCCCTGAGCCCAACAGATCTCCCTTTCTGCTGTTCCCTGCAACGGGATTCATAAACATTTACTGGCTCCAGTTAAGGCATAGCCATTGCGAATAGTAGCCCTAGGTTGCCTTTTCCTCCTCTAAGCCACTTTAAAAGCCATGTAAGGTTTGTGCCTACTGCTTTTGTTTGACTCGCCGTCGTCCAACAGAAGCAGAAAGATGAAAAATGTATATATTATATACCATAATTCAGTAAGTGGGGGGGGGCAGCTAAATCAGGGGTCAGCAACCTTTTTCAGCCTTGGGCCGGTCCACCAGACCATGTGGCGGGCCAGACTATATATGTAGGGGGTGGTGAACGAATTCCTATGCCCCACAAATAACCCAGAGTTGCATTTTAAATAAAAGGGCACATTCTACTAATGTAAAAACATGCTGATTCCCGGACCGTCCACGGCTGGATTTAGAAGTTGATCGGGCTGGATTCGGCCCCCAGGCCTTAGGTTGCCTACCCCTGCCCCTGAGCTAAATCAAGCATGCTACCTTTCAAACAAGCCCAAAGGAAACCTGTTTGATTTGCATCTTGCGTCCTGAAAGAACGTTTAGAAGCTACTTGCAAACAGTTGCGAGGCTCAGGCCCGGAATCCAACAGGGGGAAGCAGCGATGTGCAAAGCCTCACCTGTGCAAATCCTGCCTGCCTTGCAGCCCTGGTGGTGGTGGGGTGTGTGTGAAAGGAGACGCCGTGAGCATTGGTGCCAGACCACTCCACCCCACCCCACTTTGCATCCCGAACCTTCGCCCATTTAAGGTTCCTTTTTCCAGCTCGCTCCGAGGGATCCCGGGCCAAGCCCACCCCGGGGCGCTTCTGCGCCCCCGGCTGCCCGGAATGTGCCTCGGTTGCGCGCTGGGAGGTGAGATGAGGCAGGCGGGAGGCATTTCACAGGCGGCTCGGAGAGGGGGCTGGATCAGGGCTAAATCCGGCTTGCTTGGTCACCGTCCCGGCTCAAGCCTGAGTCACCCTTTGTCGCTTGCCAGGGACGCCTGCCAATGTCACGCCGATCGCCCTCCGCTGCTTCACGCAGGAGACCCGCTGGGGAAGGCAGCCCAGGCGGAACCACCCGCTCGCCCTCAAGCCAGGAGCCCGGCAGGCTCCTCCTTCGGGTGGAGCGGAGGCGCAGAAATAATTAATTTCGTTTCCTACTGGGGGTATTTGGGGGGGGGGAGGCAAACTGGCCCTGCCCCCCAGGGATGCCAACTTAAATAAACATTGGAGGAGGCAGGTAAGTCCCGCCCCGCGTAATCGATCACACACGCACACCATTTGAATGGCAATACACATCAACTTGGGGAGGGGCAGTCCCCTCAAAAATTTTATGGGGGGGGGGGCGATGGTACCTTGGCCCCTAGAAGTTTGCTCCTCCTACGCTGCCCCCCCTATATTTTGTTTCATATACTTTTTGATTTGCAAAAATAAAAAACAAAAACAAATTATCAGCAGCTATTTAAAACGTCGGAAAAAATTTAAACCAACCGATTAAAACCATGTCAACAGTCTGGGTATCTGTTGAAACAAAAACGGCGTTTGTTTTTATTTTTTAAGCAGGCACCAAAAAGAACACGTTGAATCAATTAATAGGCAGGGAGTTCCAAAGTGTGGGCGCTGCTGCCACACTAAAAGATGGAACGCCCTGGGGTCAGCCACCTGACACAGTTCTCCCCAATGCTTGAGAAAAGATGGGGTTCACACTTCCCAGTAAAAGAGATGGGTTTTTCTTCCTCCGGCCTCTCTCTCTCTCCCTGCCCCATTTCCAGGAGATTCTGCCACACTTAAAGCAGGAGGGGAAAGTTGCTCTCTTGCATACTTCCCGGGGGGGGTGGAACTGGTTGGCCATCAGGGACTAAAAGCCCTGGGCCTGATCCAGCTGCCTCTCCTGATGTTCTTACGTCTCTGGGCGGAGCAAGGGAGCTTGTCTCTCTACCAGGTGCACAATGGGGACCATTCAGCTCAGCAACCCAGCACTGCCTTTAACAAGGAGGCACTGAGTGATGGGGGCATTTTCATCCTGCAACAAGTGGTTCAGGGGTATGTTATCTCTGTCCCCTCACCTTCAAACGTACCCCCAGTGCCACCCCCCCAGTTACAGAGTTGGTGATGAGAGGGCTTTTCCTTTTTAAGGACACAAGTATTGTCCCCATCCAGCAGGCAAAAGCAAGTCCCATCTAGTCCACCACCTCTCTCTGTCCTCGGAGTGGCCAGCCAGATTCCCACCAAAGGGAGTAATAGAATCATAAGAGTTGTAGAGCTGGAAGGGAACCCAAGGGTCATCTAGTCCAGCCCCACAAGCAGGACCTGAGCAGAGCAGCACTCTCCCCTTTGTGATGCCCACCAACTGGCTTTCAGGGGCATCCTGCCTCCAACAGTGGAGGGAGAGCATAGCCATTGTGGCTTGTGGCCATGGATTTGTCTAATCCTCTTTCAAAGCCGTCCATGTTGGTGACCATCACTGCTTCCTGTGGGAGGGAGTTCCATAGGTTAACTATACACCATGCAAATAATGTGCTTTCGTATGTTATATTCACTGGTGCCCCTTTCCCTCAATCTAATGCATTTCCGTTGTTTGGCTGGGGAATTCTATCATGAAGTTCAGATGAAGTGCAGAGGAGCAGTTTCTCGCTGAAACACAAATAAAACCGAGTCTCTCGCCACCATCCCTCCTTATCTATGATGCTTACAAAGGAGAAAGGAAAGCGTGGAGGCACAGCGATGCCCTGCCCACAGAGCCCCACTGCCCTTGGCTCTGTCTTTTGGTCACGCAAGAGTGTGACGCGTACATTTGGGAACTGGAATGCAGGCATGTACTCCGCAGATGAGCTCCTGCAACTGAAATCAGATGCTGCCTGGCCCTCGAATCTGGCTCAGACAACACCCTTGTGGTGTAGGAGGGCTGGATCCCAGCGCATGCAATCTGCTCTTCCCTCGCAGCCCTTTTCCTTGCTCCCGAGTTGCTGCGCCAGGCCAGTTCCTTCCAGCTCAGCCCTGCCTGGTTCCCTGAAGGGCATTTTCTGCAAGGTCCCAAAGCACCTGCAGATGGTTAGAGGTCAGAGAGAGGGGTGTGGTGGGGAGGGAGGGAGACAGGTGTGTTCTCTGGCTAGCGCAGGTGCAGAGAGAGACAAGATTCTGGAGAGGACACACAGGATTTTTCCACCGAGAGGCAGGGTAAGTCTTTTGCACGCTCTAGGGTTGTAGCGGGTTAACTCAGGCAGCCACCTGTGGCTTGTGTACTTACCTGGGATTCAGCCCATTAAAGATAGCAGGTCTTACTCTTGTGTAATCCAGCCTGTGGTGGGAGTCTCTTGCAGAAAACCCCCTGCAAGGGGGTCTTCAGAGAAGACTCTTGGTTGCTCCCGTAGCTGAAACGACAAGGGTTGCTCGGGGTGTTTTGTTGGGGTTAATTCTTTCCAGTTTGGTGGTTTTCAAGAAGAGCACAGCAGTTGCCATGAATTCCTACTTACTTGAGGCAGAAAAGGAGCTGGAGATGTAAATCGGTAGCGTTTTCTCTTAGAAATGAACCCTGTGGGAGGTGGGGGCTTTTGTCTTTCTGAATTTTTGAGTAATTTGGCAGCTCAACCCAAATTACAAAGCGACATGGGTGGTGCTGTGGTCTAAACCACTGAGACTAGGGCTTGCCGATCAGAAGGTTGGCGGTTCGAATCCCCATCGTTCAGTCCCTGCTCCTGCCCGCCTAGCAGCTAGAAAGCACGTCAAAATGCAAGTAGGTAAATAGGTACCGCTCCGGCGGGAAGGTAAATGGCGTTTCCGTGCGCTGCTCTGGTTCATCAGAAGCGGCTTAGTCATGCTGGCCACATGACCTGGAAAAACTGCGGAGAAACATCAGCTCCCTCGGCCAGTAAAGCGAAATGAGTGCCACAACCCCAGAGTCGTCCACGACTGGACTTAACTGTCAGGGGTCCTTTACCTTTTTAACCCTATGCTGAGCAAGGAGATCCGGGAGATCCGCTTTGCAGGGTTTAGGTGTGCACAGGATTGCAGCCTCAGGAACTTCAGAATATTTCATGTTTACACTTAAAATGATGTGGGGGGGGGGCTACCTGGATCTGCCTGTTTTATGTTATACCGAAGTTGTGGGCCATAACTCCAGGCGCTAGTGGAGCACTCAGAACTCAGTTGTGAGGAGGAAAGGCGCTCTGTGCATGCCTAGAGGCACCCTTTCCCTCCTGCTTCGCACATTCCATGGCAATGTGGGACTGAGTTCACCCTGGTCTGGCTTGAATGAACCAGAAGAGGGCCAAGGGGTGGATTTAAGGAAGGGCCCCATAGTTGCTTGCTCAGTGCCCTCCATAAACTCAGAGGCCCACTCCCATTTGCACCAACTTGCCCACAGGGTCACAACTCCCATAGAGTTGGGAGGAATGGTGCAGCAAATTTGGTCTTCAGCCTTTCCTCCCTGCCCCACCATGCAGCCACCCACTGGAAACCTTCCCCATTTTCAACAGGGGGTGCTGGCCAGCCCTATCAGCAGATGGATGCAGAAGGTCAGCAGAAGAGGAAGGATGGAAGGGAGGAGGAGGAAAAGCAGATTCTGATGCTGGAGCAGAGTTGGAAACCTTGGCCAAAAACGCGGAGGAAGATCAGAGGTAAGGGAAAAGGAATCCAGGGATCTATAAGAGTCAGAGGCTCCCCTGGGTGATTATCCAGAGACAGGTTCCCTGTGCAGCATCTAAGCTGGTCCTCAAAACCTTCAGCTGCTGGAAGAATCAAGGCAGATAGGAGAAAGTCCCTTTTCACACAGTGACTGCCAACAACCTAGATAGCTTGAAAAGAGGATCAGACAACTTCATGGAGGAGACGGCAATTAATAATAATGATAATAATAATAATAATAATAATGCAGTAATTCCGCTCACTCTGGGGAGCTTCCAACAAATTACAAAAACCACAGTAAAACTTCAAACATTAAAACCTTCCCTATACAGGGCTGCCTTCAGGTGTCTTCTAAAAGTAAAAATTAATCTCCTTGACGTTCCACAGGGCGGGTGCCACTACCGAGAAGGCCCTCTGCCTGGTTCCCCGTAACCTCACTTCTCGCAGTGAGGGAACCACCAGAAGGCCCTCGGAGCTGGACCTCAGTGTCTGGGCTTGGATGATGGGGGTGGACACGCTCCTTCAGGGCTGAGGCTGTTTAGGGCTTTAATGGTTAGCACCACCACTTTGAATTGTGCTCGGAAACATACTGGGAGCGGACATACTGTAGATCTTTTCGGACTGGTGTTGTATGGCAGTACCTAGAATTCCCTGCCTGTTGACATCAGGTAGGCCCCTTAGCTGTAACCTGCTAAAACTTCTTTGTTTAAGCAAGCCTGCCCAGATTATTTATTAGAAAGCTGGTGTCTTAATCTGTTTGCAGTCCACTGCTATTTTAACTTTTTGAACGTTTTGAATTATTGTAGTTATTTTCCCTATTGGTAATTTTATTGTTTTATTCCTTTTCTGCAAAACTGCTTTGAGGTTGTTGTTGTTGTTGTTTTTTAACAGCCAAGCGGTATATAAATTTTTATAAACAATAAGTGTTTATGAGAGAGTGCGAGAGAGAAATCATAGAATCATAGAGTTGGAAGAGACCACAAGGGCCATCCAGACCAACCCCCTGCCAAGCAGGAAACACCATCAAAGCATTCCTGACAGGTGGCTGTCAAGCCTCTGCTTAAAGACCTCTGAAGAAGGAGACTCCTTGGCAGCAAATTCCACTGCCGAACAGCTCTCACTGTCAGGAAGTTCTTCCTAATGTTTAGGTGGAATCTTCTTTCTTGTAGTTTGAATCCATTGCTCCGTGTCCGCTTCTCTGGAGCAGCAGAAAACAACCTTTCTCCCTCCTCTATATGACATCCTTCTATATATTTGAACATGGCTATCATATCACCCCTTAACCTTCTCTTCTCCAGGCTAAACATACCCAGCTCCCTAAGCCGTTCCTCATAAGGCATCGTTTCCAGGCCTTTGACCATTTTGGTTGCCCTCCTCTGGACACATTCCAGCTTGTCAGTATCCTTCTTGAACTGTGGTGCCCAGAACTGGCCTGCCTTTGAGAGAGACGGGCATGATCCGACCAAGAATTAGCAAGGGAGGCAATGTGCCCAAAACGCTATCATGGAAAATGCACGATCTGCTTTCATGTGGGCAGGGCTTGTTGGTGGTCCCTAAAACAACAGTCCCATCTGATGAAGGCGGAGCTCTGTCGGTCTCGAAAACTGGCGCTGCTCCCCAGCCAAGAGAAACCCCGTGAAAGCGCCAGAAGATGTTCTTTCGCCGCTCCGGTATGCCCGGAAGGCGATGGAATTCCAACGCGGTGACCCAGAGGGGATTTAGCTATGGACCCACACGCTGATCCTTGGCCGGTCATTCCTGCGTCTGGCCAGCTTCAAAATACGCCCAGCGGGGAATGGGGAGGAGGAGACTTTGTCCCGGACTTTGTGTTTTTCCTGCGTCTCTCCCCCCCACCCCCCCAGCACAAGTCGGACAAGACTGAGAGCCGAGCTGATTCCATTTGGTGCTAAATGGCTCAGAAAGGAATCTGAGATCCCAGAACGCAATAGATTTAACCTTCCTGCGGGGCAAAACTTTTATAACCTCCAGCGCGCTCTGGTGAAAGGGGTGGGAAGAGGACCCCACCCCCAGTTGTCGCTGTCCCATCTCAAAGCCCTACCCCTAAGTGTGTCGTGATAATGATACAATGTTTATAAATATATGCCTAGCGAGCATGAGCGCAGCGTGGGCGCAGCTCCCCCCCAATCAATCAAAACCAATACAAATCTGAGGTTCTGCACACACACCCCAACAAAAATTTTGACTACGCCCATTCTAGTGAGGAGTCATAGAACTGTAGCATTGGAAGGTACCCAAGGGTCATCTAGCCCAACCCCCTGCGATGCAGGAATCTCAGCTAAAGCATCCTGACAAATGGCCATCCAACCTCTGCTTAAAAACTTCCAAGGAAGAGGAGAAAGTGCATTTCTCCCTCCTGCCCTCATACGGCTAAAATTCAGGGTCACCCGATTCAACAGAGATTCCAGACAGGCAAATCAAAAGGACTTGTCTGCACTGAAATTAACTGATGGAACTCGCTGCCACAAGATTCTGACTCAAGTTGGCTTAAATAGGGAGAAGCTGACACCCACACACGGAGGGAGATGAGTCTGTTACGGGGTGGGGGACTTCCCAGGTGCAATTGGACTTAAATGCCCATCAGCCCCAGTTAGCAAGACCAAAAGGTCCTGCAATGCAGGGGGCTGGACTAGATGACCCTTTGGGAACCCTTCCAGCAATACAATTATATGATTCCCGGTCAGAGAGATGATGGGAAGCCAGCAGGCTCCCCCACTAGGGCATAGCTGTCAACTTCCCCCTTTTTTGCGGGAAATTCCCTTATTCCAGCGCCGTTTCCCACTTTAAAAAAAAGGGAAGGTTGATAGCTATGCACTAGGGTGAATTTGACGCAATGGAAAAAAGGGAACCTCCATGTGCAGAGGCAGTCAACCTTGGAGCACTATTTACTGTTAAATGAAAAGCAGGAGAAGGCTTTTACCCTCATGCCCTGCTTTCAGGCTACCCAGAGGCATCTGATTCTGCAGTGACGCTCCTGACATTCATATGCTGTGTCTTTAAATTAACCCCTGCAGCAGATTATAATTTTTTTAACCGTGTGACCTTAAAAATTTTCAGCTAGTTGTTTTCATCAAATTTCAAAACTGAAATGTCAGCATTTTGGGGGGCGGCGGGGGTGCGGATTCCAATCTGTGCCAAATGAATGGTCTGCAAATGCCCCCCCCCCGCAAAAAACCCCCGCTGGGCTTCTCTTCTTATGGGTGCCAACGTACCTGACTCACCCTGGTCCTCTGCTGCCCCCTGCAGGCTGCCTGGAGTTCGTCAAGCGTCAGCTTTTCCGCGTGGGGGACGACTGGTACTTCCTCTTCGCCCTGGGGGTCATCATGGCCCTGGTCAGCTTCGCCATGGACTTCACCGTCTCCAGGATGGCCAACGGTAACAAGACACCCCCAGACAGGCTCTCAGTCAGTCTTAGGCTCCTAAGGGAGCAGGAGGAACCAGGAGAACTGGAGAGCTAAATTATTATTCATAGGATTTATTTAATTGGATTCTTGGGCTAGAATTCAGTGTTTCCCAAACTAGGGTCTCCAGCTGTTTTTTGGACTACAACTCCCATAATCCCTAGCTAGCAAGGCCGGTGACCAGGGATGATGGGAATCTAGTCCGAAAAAAAGCTGGAGACCCAAGTTTGGGGAAACACTGGGCTAGATGAAGATGATTTTATTATTTATACCCCACGCATCTGGCTGGGTTGCCCCTTTTAAATTAATAGACTTTGGCAACGTTGGTCCATTATTTTCAATGGGTTCATTGTGAGTGTAAACCTCGGTAAGCCACAGAATTGCAGAGATGGAAGGGGCCCCAGGGGTCATCTAGTCTAACCCCGCCGGCCGCAATGCAGGAACCATCGCTAAAGAACCCCCGACTTAGTTGGATGCTTAGTTGAATATCTCCATCTATTCTCCCCTACAGGAAGGATCGTAGCCTCCTCGCATTTATCCCCCTTAATGGGTTCATTAATTTAAAAGACTCCTATCCTGCCTTTGAGCCCAATTAGCAGCAATTATTGACTTGAAATGCCATTTATAAGATTGAGACTGTGGGACGTTCGAAGCCCTTAGAACAAAGCCGTCTTCAGAAGCCATTCACAAAAACTAACTTTCTGCACAGCTTTTAAAAGGACTGGGCGAAATGTGAAGGCAGAGGGAGACAGTGTGATGCCTTCCAGTTCACTGCTGGACTCCAACTCCCAAAAGCCTCAGCAGCCCGGATGACCAATGGTCAGGGGGATGATGGGAACTGGAGTCCAGCAACATCCAGAGTGCTGCCACATATGTTCTCCATCTGTCCATTCATATAATCATTTAGGCAAGTGTTTCCCAATTTGGGGTCTCTAGCTGGGTTGTTGTTGTTTTGGACTACAACTCCCATCTTCCCTAGGTAGCAAGACCAGTGGTCAGGGATGATGGGAACTGTAGTCCAAAAAAAAACCAGAAGATGGCAGAGTAGTCATAGGGGTAGTCAGGGGCAGTAAATGGCCTATGTGGTCCTCCAGCCATTGCTGAAGTGGCCCAGCCAGTGGCTAGGGATGAGGGGAGTTGGAATCCATCTACATTTGGAGGGCTATGGGTTCTCCATCCTTGTGTTAAGCTGCCCAGTTTAAACCAGTTGCTAGGAGATGCATCCAGAGGGACATGTCGATTTTCCTTTCTGTTTCTTTAGCCCACATGTGGCTTTACCAAGAGATTGGGGACTACCCGGTGCTGAAGTACCTCTCCTGGACCACGTACCCCATCGCGCTGTCGGCTTTCTCGACTGGCTTCGCGCAGAGCATCACGCCACACTCTGCAGGTGAGCCTTTGGGTGGGCGAGTGGGAGCAGGGGTCGGCCACTGGCGGCCAAGGTGCGAAGCCTGCCCCAGCCCCAAACCATCAGCAGCTGAACAGCCTGCCTGATTCCCTGGCATCTTAACAGCAGAGGGAAGGGAAGGAGAAGAAACATCACGTACTCCTGCTCACCACTTCTGTCTTAACTGTCATATTTGTACAGTGGTACCCCGCTAGACGAATGCCTCGCAAGACGAAAAACTCGCTAGACGAAGGCATTCGTCTAGTGGAAGGCTGCCCCGCAAGACGAAAAAGTCTATGGGGCTGCCTCGCAAGACGAAAAATTTTCGTCTTTTTTTTTTTTCGTTTTGCGGAGCGCGGCTGTCATTGCCGCTCCGCAAGACGAAAAACCCGCTAGACGAAAATTTTCGCAGAACGAATTATTTTCGTCTAGCGGGGCACCACTGTACCTCCTTTTCCTTCCAAAGGGATGCAGGTGGTGCTGTGGGTTAAACCACTGAGCTTAGGGCTTGCCGATCAGAAGGTTGGCAGTTCGAATCCCCACGACGGGGTGAGCTCCCGTTGCTCGGTCCCTGCTCCTGCCAACCTAGCAGTTTGAAAGCACGTCAAAGTGCAAGTAGATAAATAGGTACCACTCTGGTGGGAAGGTCAACGGCGTTTCCGTGCACTGCTCTGTTTCGCCAGAAGCGGCTTAGTTATGCTGGCCACATGACCCGGAAGCTGTACGCTGGCTCCATCGGCCAGTAAAGCGAGATGAGCGCCGCAACCCCAGAGTCGTCCACGACTGGACCTAACGTTCAGGGGTCCCTTTACCTTTGCCTTTACCTTTCCTTCCAGAAGGAAGCCTGATGCAGCTAGGAAAGAGTGTGAATACAATTCATTTGTAGAGGACTGGGGTGCAGGAAGCCACTGAGTTTGTGCTCTGGGGAAAGGTCAGAGGTCAAGTGGTGTGCAGTTGCATGCAGAAGGCCCCAGATTCAATGTCTGGAACAGGGCTGGGTTAAGAGCTTTAGAGGCCCTAAGCACTTAAAATTTTGGTGTCCCCGCACAGTGCTTTTTATTGGGGGGGAGGTACGCATACCCCTAACATTTTGTGAATCTAACAGGAGAAGAAACTAAAAAAAATTAAGTTTAAATTTTTTTATTTCTTCTCTAGCGTGGTGAATTGTCAGTTCTGTTGCTACCCGTGATGGTGGCTTATAAAATGGTGGTTTTCTTGAGTAAAATGAGAGTACCCTTATTTTTTTTTTTTAGAAAAAAAGCACTGTCCCTGCTATATCTAATTCAAAATGGAAAAACAATAAACAGTAAAATAACATTCCATTTTTCAAAATGAAACAAAACCTACAGTAAGATGGAAAACAATGCTTTTGTATACTTCCACTTTATTTGTATTTTTGGGGAAAAGTCTCCTGCTTTTTCTAATTGCGAAGTCTTTGATCAGATTCTCAAAACATCTTACGTAACACATTTGCTACTAAGTAGGCATCCAGCATGCCTTGTTTGTACAGTTCTTCTGTTGGGATTTGTAATATACTTCGGCTGAGAAAATGAACACTCAGCTGAGCAATTTGTGACCATTAATGTTAAAAATCCGGCAGTGGAAAATTTCCTGCTGTGCCCCCTTTCCCTCGATGCCCGAAGCACGTGCTTGTTTTGCTTAATGGTTAATCCAGCCCTGCCCTGGCAGCATCTTCAGGTAGGGCTGGGAGAGGCTTCCTGCTTGAAACCCCAGAGAGCTTCTGCCAGTCAGTGTAGCCAAGACTGAGCTCAATAGGCCAAGGGTCTGATCTGGTATAAAGTGGCTTCCTCAGTTCCTGCATCTTAAGGGAAGGGTCTTCACTCAGCTCGCAAGGAATGCCGCATATAAGACAACATTCTGCTTTGCATGCTGAAGGTCCCTGGGTTCAATGCCTGACAACTCCAAGTGGGGCCCGAGACTTTGGAGAGCTGCTGCCAGTTAGTGTAGACAGAACTGAGCTGGATAGACGAATTGGCTAACTCAGCAAAGGCCTTAAAGTGTAGGTGGGGTTCCCATGAGGCAGACACAGCGATAACAGTGAGAAGCTTATTGAACTACATAACTGGGGAAACAGAGGCAAACGACTGCTTATATACATTCCTAAAGCCTGGGCCACTCCCACTCTCAACGTGATTGGCTGTCTAAACTTCCAAACTGCGAATCACGACTCAGAGTTCAAGGGCCAATGGCAGAGGCCCAAATCCTGAAATGTTCTGTGATTTGGACAACGTGTAACGAATCGGAACACAGAGCTCAGGCAAACACAGGCCACTGAATATATAACAGGCCTCCTATGAGGTAGGCCAGGGAGAAAGCGGTTGGGTGGAGCCAATGCAGAAAGAAACAGGCAGATCCTCTTCAGGAGGCCACCAGGAACATCTTCCTAGACTGGGGCTGAGTCCCCAAAACAACCTGGAACCTCCTCCCTGTGTGCTCCTTCCAGGTTCCGGCATTCCTGAGCTCAAGATCATCCTGACGGGGGTCTCCTGGAAGAATCCTGGCCATCGAGAACTTCAGCCGCCAAAGTCGTGGGCCTGACGTGCACCCTGGCATGCGGGAGCACCATCTTCCTCGGGAAAGTCGTAAGTGACCCGTTGGTTGGTTGAAGGGAAGAAGCCCATGGCCTCTAGGTTGCAGAGCTTTTCTTCACTGTTTACACCAAGCTTCCCTAACTAAGGCCTGCGGGCCGGATGCGGCCCGAGGGGACTCAGTTTTCCAGTCCACAATGACCCCCGCCACCCGGCTTCCGTGGCCTGCACTTACTGGCGCGGCGTGGTGCGGCTGCCCACTTTCAAGTAGGCAGAGAGCCGGAAATAGCTTGTGGCATGCGCAAGCATCATTTCCGGCGCACTTCCGGGTCTGCGGAGACCCACGCGCACGAGCTATTCCAGCGCTTCCGTCGACCAGAAAGTGCGCCGGAAATAGCATGTGGTGTGCGCTCCCCTGCCCTCTGGCCCACCGTGCATTTGGCGCTGGAGGAACCGGCCCAAGGTAAGTTTGGCGACCTCTGGTTTACACCCTGTGGCTGTTTGCAAACAGGCTCACACTCGGGTTCTGGGAGAGGAGCGAGTTGGAGGCCTGCCAATTTCTGCCTCCAGGTCCACTCAATAACTTGGGTCAGTGGACCATGCCACCTCTGCAGGAGATTCCACCGGATTCCCACAGAATCATAGAATTGTAAAGTAGGCAGGGACTGCAATAAGAATAATAAGATTAAGAATAAGAGTAAGAATACCTGTAAAATATAATTTATTATTTATACCCCGCCCTCTGGCTGGGTTTCCCCAGCCACTCTGGGTGGCTTCCAACATAATAATAATATAATAATAATAATAATAATAATAATAATAATGTGATAAAACATCAAACATTAAAAATTCCCTAAACAGGACTGCCGTCAGATGTCGTCTAAAAGTCAGATGGTTGTTTATTTCCTTGACAACTGGAGGGAGGGTGTTCCACAGGGCAGGTGCCACTACCGAGAAGGCCCTCTGCCTTGTTCCCTGTAGCCTCACTTCGCAGGGAGAGAACCGCCAGAAAGGCCCTCGGAGCTGGACCTCAGTGTCCGGGCTGAACGATGGGGGTGGAGACGCTCCTTCAGGTATACTGGGCTGAGGCCGTTTAGAGCTTAAAGGTCAGCACTAACACTCTGAATTGTGCTCGGAAACGTACTGGAGCCAGTGTAGGTCTTTCAGGACCGGTGTTATATGGTCTCGGCGGCCACTCCCAATCACCAGTCTAGCTGCCGCAGTCTGAATTACCGTATATACCCGAGTATAAGCCGACCCGAAGTAAACCGAGGCACCTAATTTTCCCACAAAAACCTGGGAAAAGCTTATTGACTCGAGTATAAGCCGGTTCACCTTTGCCGCTGTGGAGGAGGAGGAGGAACGAGCAGCCCGAAAGCAGCCCTTTGGGCTGCTCCTTCCTCTTCCTCCTTTGCCAAGTTTGCATTTATGCGAGCAGTTCAGGAATGGAACAAGCTGCATGGGGAGAGTAAAGAACCGCACGTTCTTGTACGCTTCTTAAGGAATGGTTAACTGGGGAGAGCGGCGGCAGCACAAGCGGAGAGAAAGGGCTTCTTTCTCGCTGCCCCCCACCGCCCGCCTCACTCGAGTATAAACCGAGGGCAGCTTTTTCAGCACAAAAAATCTGCTGAAAAACTAGGCTTATACTCAAGTATATACATAGTTGTAGTTTCCGGGTCACCTTTAAAGGTAGCCCCACGTAGAGCGCATTGCAGTAGTTCAAGTGGGAGATAACCTGAGCATGCACCACTCTAACAAGACAGTCTGGGGCAGATGGTGGTTCGCCTAGCCCAATCCCCTGCAATGTGGGAATCGCAGCCCAAGCATCCCTATAGAATTGTAGAATCCTTCTTCGTCTATTAATTTGCCCTCGTGAGATCCCTCCTCTTGTCTTCCTCCAGGGGCCTTTCGTTCACCTCTCCAGCATGATCGCTGCCTACTTAGGGAAGATCCGGACCATTGTCCTCTGGGGAATATGAGGTAAGGAGCAAGGGGGGGACAGCAACCCACCACTCCCCATCGAGGCTTAAGGGGTGGAGTGGGCCTGCCCAAGGATTCCTTCACCAGTTGCTAATGTAGATTCATTGTCCCTCTTGACACCTTCCTACATTCACAACCAGGGTGGCTGAAGAGGTGATTTCTGCCCCCCACAAAATAACCACCCCACCGCATTTTCAGTGGGTGATTTTGAGCCAAGTGGGGATCCTTGCTAGAGGCAGGGGAGAAATTCGATTCTATTCACGTTAGAGGTGAGTCCAGAACAATAGGCAAACCTAAATTGCAGCCATCCTCTGAAAATTTGGACCTTTCCAGATTTGCAAAGCAGAGTCAGGCGTACAGAGTTTGGATTTGACTATCCCGCTTATCACTACCCGAAGGAGTCTCAAAGCGGCTAACATTCTCCTTCCCTTCCTCCCCCACAACAAACACACTGTGAGGTGAGTGGGGCTGAGATACTTCAGAGAAGTGTGACTAGCCCAAGGTCACCCAGCAGCTGCATGTGGAGGAGCGAGACCGCGAACCCGGTTCCCCCAGATTACGAGTCTACCACTCTTACCACTACACCACACTGGCTCTCTGAAATGCATAGAACGAGGGCAAACAGAAATGCATAGAACGAGGGCAAAGTGTACATAAAGAGCATGCATTGAAAAAAGCAACATACACAATGTGTTATATTAAGAGAAATGGCTTTGCAGAAAAATGTGTACATTAGGCAAAATCACACACACACAAAGATGTGCCTATCAGGAACATTTCACACTAGAATGTTGCAGGATTTCTAAGAGGTCTCATTTGCTTTTCAAAATACACAAACTAATGTAGAATTGAGAACTGGATTTAAGAGGTTAAGAAATGAGGAATGGAGAGGAACCAAAAGGAACGGATTGCCTTCCCCAGTCCTTCGCTCAGTTTAATAATCTGAGCGCACAGCTGGAAAAGGGGTCGAACTGGAGTGGCTGATGCCGGCTTGGAAGGCAAATGCAGCACTCAGTCAGCACCCATTTGGAGCCCTGGTGGATTCATGCTTAGCCGGGCCGACTCTCCAGCAGATGCAAGAGGCACTTAGCAAACGGATCTCTCTTCCTCCTAGAATAAGAGCAAACAGAACGAGATGCTTGTGGCCGGAGCGGCTGTTGGAGTGGCCACTGTCTTCGGGGCGCCCATCAGCGGTAAGAGAAACAAGCACACAGGCTAGCAAAGCCCCGTGGGTCCGATTCAGTAAAACTAGCTGGCAAGTGGCTTGCAAAGTTTACAGAGCTTGGAGTTCGTGCGTGTTTGGCGAAAACGCTGTCAAGCAGCTCATATTTATTTAATTAATTTATTTATTTATATAATTTTATATAAAATTTTTATAATTTTCCACAATAAACAACAATTACACAAATACATAATACAAATACAATTAAAAAAAAAACACAACACATACCTTAAAAAAGAAAAGAAAATAAACATTAAAAAGAAAGAAAACTTATACATACCTAACACACGAACACTGGAACAACATATGCTAATTGATTAATTCTAATTTTGAATCTTATATGGGGACTTCCCTCATTCTCTTTACTGCGTTCAGTACTAATTTACTTTAGTAACTTTGTAACTATTTTCATTCAGCATTATTCTTAATACAATTTCAAATAACTAACTTATCTCATATACTTTACTACATTAAAAACATAAACATAACCATAGACATTCTCTAAACATTACTTCTAGTGTACTATTTTAACCTAACATCATATAACTAAAGCCACTTATATTCACTGATTCTGCTTCAAATTTCTAATTTTTCAACGATTTTTTAAATAGTCCTTAAATTTCTTCCAATCTTCTTGCACCTTCTCTTCCCTCTGGTCTTGGAGTTTCGCGGGTCAGTTCAGCAAGTTCCATAAAGTCCACTAACTTCATCTGCCATTCTTATGACAAGCAGCTCATATTTAAAGTTTCAAACCGGTGGTCATTGGGGGAAGGGGGCTGTTTCGGCCAGGGGCCTGCAAAAACCACACCTCTCCACTCTGGCTCGAAGTGGACAAGAGTCCGCCCGTCCCCCCCACAGCTCTGGGCAGTGAGACGAGGCTCTGGGTGCCTCAGCGGAGGGATCCAGTCATGGCCGCAGAGCAGAGGAGGGTGACAGACAGCAAACTTTATGAGTTTCTTGTCCATGGTTTCTCCCAACTTTGAAGGCGTCAATGCATCTCCTTGCCAAGGCACAAGGGAGCCTAGGTCCGCCTCTGGTCAGGGCATATTGGCTGCCAGTTGCCGATCTCTGCCTTACCTGTTTTCTCCACCTGCCCGTTCTCTTCCTCACCTGGTCCCTGGTCCCACCCAGGGGTCCTCTTCAGCATCGAGGTCGTGTCCTCCCATTTCGCCGTCCGGGACTACTGGAGGGGATTCTTTTCAGCCACCTGCGGGGCCTTCATGTTTCGCCTGCTGGCCGTCTTCAACAGCGAACAAGGTGAGGAAGCTGGGCAGAGTTGCTGGGGAAGTGCAAAGCGATGAAGTTGCTGGGGAAGTGCAAAGAGACCCTCAGAGCGGAGAGCAGCTCTTGCTTCCAGTTTGCTCTGCAGTGTTGGGCACCCTGGCCAGCATGCTCAACCACATAGCAAACACCTCTCCCCACCGCCGGTTTTTCTGGCAAGCTATGCACAACCTTAGGCGCTTACCTTGCGTGGGTGGGAAATGGATTTGATTGGGGGGGGGAGGGTTGCTGGGAGACAGCAGTTTAAGCCTCATGTGTGGAAATATTCTAAACTTGACCGCAACTGCCCTGGAAAGAGATGACTGAGCAATTGTTGTTCCTTGTTGGAAGTGCCGAAGCCTCAGGTTTGCTGCAAAAAAGGATGCCCTACGCTTGGAAATGGCGTCTAGGCAGATTTTCGCAGAATCTGCAAAATGCCCGGAAAACCCGAACGTATGACAAGTAGGGTGTTTTTTAAAAAACTTAAAAAAAACCCTTTAAAATCCCAAAAATACTTTGATTCCCCCACCCCTAAAGGAAAAAAAGCTCAACAACTTTTGTCCAGATCTTCACTTTTGCGAATGTGGCAACCCTAGTTAAACAGTCTAGGTGTGCCCCCCTCCCTTGAGCCCCTCCCACTCCCTTCCTCACCATTTCCCCCATGCAGTGGAGGATGGTGTATGTGTGCAAAGGGGCGCTCTGCCCCACCAATCTCAGTCTTCACCCCTCCAGGCCCACCTGCCTGCCTGCCTGCCTTCCGTTCCCAAAGGGTCATCTAGTTCAAACCCCCCACCCCATGCAGGAACCACAGCTAGTCCTCCTTAGGCTCAGTGTTGCCCTTGAAGAAGAACTAGCAGGGAGGCGAAAAAGAGGGATGGAGAGGGCAAGGCTAGGAGCAGTTTCCCTGCCGTTGGCTCTGGCGCCACCTACTGTTGGGCTCCCTACCTCCCGCCCTACCAGCCACCACCGATGCTGCGTGAAGATGTTTCCAGATCAGGGTTTCCCAAACTTGTCTCTTTCCGGCTGATTGTGGACTACAACTCCCAGCATCCCTAGCTAGCAGGACCAGTGGTCAGGGATGATGGGAATAGTAGTCCAAAAACAACTGGAGACCCAGGTTAGGGAAACCCTGGACCTGGATGTTGGTGGTGGAGGGAGGAACTCTGGGGACAAACTCGTGGTGAGCAAGTGATGGGTGGTCAAACAACGTGGCTCGCTGGTTTCCCCGACTGGCTGCGCAAGAGAAAAGCGGGGTTTGGCCCCAAGCAAATGGCCTTCTGCCAACGTTGACCATCGGTGGGGTGGAGGGCTTAAGCCAGACGGGGGAGAGAGGAGGGGAAAGTGATAAATTGGGGAAGGGGGTATTGGGTGGAAGGAAAGCGCGGGGATGGGACAGGACACCCAGGTAGACGAGGAAGGGGGCTTCTGTTTTTGTGGGCACCCCTGTTTTGTGTTTAAAACACATGGCTTTTTCTCCCTCCCCAGAGACCATCATGGCTCTTTTCAAGACCAGCTTTAAAATTGACTTCCCCTTTGACCTGCCGGAGACTTTCTTCTTCATGTTCCTCGGGTGAGCAGGGTGTGCTTGAGGGATTTTGGGGTCAGGTCCACCCCCCCCATCTATTTAAAGCACCCCCTCAATAATTCTGGGAACTGGAGTGTGCTGTTACAGGAAAAACTAGGGGGTTTGGCTTTTGCTGCCCAGCTCCCCAAGTGACTAAGTCCCCCAAGTCAATGGTCGGTCAGAGATGAATGGATCCATAGAAAGCAAGACAGGTCTTTATTTTTCTGTTGCAACAGAGTTCCCTCCCCTCTTCGCAAGGAGGTAGGAGAGACCCAGAACAATGGTGCGCAAGCCCCTATAAAGACTTTTGAAATTGCCTGCCCTGTACCCCAAGACACCCCCCCCAAAATTCATACATATATCACAGAAGTGGTCTCCAGCAGATATTTGAGACTGTTGCTTCTTTCCTGTCTGCCAGGATACCTGATAAATTCCTTACTTGGTTGCATTTCTTGGGTAGCCTGGCCATTCCTTTGAGATGGCAAATACTTCAGTTCCTGAATCTCTTACACATATTGATAGTTCGCTCAGCTTAACAGATACCGTACTTGCCAGACTGGATTTGAAAAGGGAGGTGTAAGCCCCTACAGTCCAAAGACAATAGGAAGGCTTTTTCCCATTTCCTTCCTCCTTGCAGAGAAATATACGAGGCCAATTTGGGAGAGTCAAAATGACTTCAGGATTGCTCTCCTGTGCTATTTCAGACACGTGGTTTATTTGCTGGCGTATGTGTTTGCCTTGTACATTTATGAACATTCATTCTACATTTGAAACCTTAGAATTCTTAAAGGTAAAGGAAACACTGACCATTAGGTCCAGTTGCGGCTTTACTGGCCGAGGGAGCCGGCGTACAGCTTCCGGTTCATGTGGCTAGCATGGCGAACCAGAAAAACGCCTTTTACCTTCCCGCTGGAGTGATACCTATTTATCTACTTGCACTTTGACGTGCTTTAGAACTGCTAGGCTGCTGGGGGGGTGGTATTTCTCTAAGGGGGAACTATTGTACCCAGGATCCTTCGTGGGGGGGGGAACCATGTGCTTGAAATGTGCTCTGAATGTATGGGGGTGGATGTGACCCATCTCCTTCCTTGCAATGCAGCCTTCGGGGGGTGGGGTGGGGGTGACACCGAAGGGGCATTGTGTGCCCAGCAGCCAAAGTGACCCTAACCCTCCCTCCGTCCCCTGCTTCTTTGCAGCGCAGTCTGTGGGGTGGTGAGCTGCGCTTACCTCTTCTGCCAGCGCTGGTTCCTAGGCTACGTCCGGAGGAACTGCTTCACAGCCAAGCTGCTTGCAGAGGAGTAAGTCATACCTTGGGAGTGGAAGGGGGGTGCATGTGCTGGGGCTCATGTGGGGTGAGGGCCAGGGCTCCTGCAAGCACCGACCGACTGACCTTGAACACACTGCTGCCTCTCAGCCTCAGTTTCCCACTCTGCAAAACGGGAATAACAGAAGTTTGCCTCGCCTGGTTGTTGCATGGGCGATAAATGTTCCATGAAAGCACAAATGAATCGTAGCAGCTGCCATTCTCCTTTCACATATTTTGGGTCCTCTTGGGTTTTCTATGATATAGGGATTACAAAAAAAATAAAAATCCAGAACGAGCAGGGTATAGAAAAGAGCATATTGTGCGCAAAGTATTTAAAAGTGAGTGACAGTAGAGATGGACCAGCATTTTATTATTACTTTCCCCATCAACCCGAGAAAAGATATTCTCCCTTGCATGCAAGCTTTCAAGTGGCACAGAAATCCTCAGCACCTTCTGCCTGGTAGAAGAGCTTTGTGATGCCTGGGAAATGTACACATTCCTCCACCAAATGAGCTTTTCTACTTTTGCTTTGAGCTGTGTGTGACTTGCTGTCTGCCATAAGAGTTAGCTTTGTACAGGGAAGCTCTGTCTTTCATTTTCAATCCTGAAAAATAACCCTAGTTTTATGTTTGTTTGTTTGTTTGTCTGTTTGTTTCTGGTACATTTTTTTCCAGGAAACCTCTTTACTCGGTGCTGGTTGCCCTCCTGCTCTCCTCCATCACCTTCCCACCGGGCCTGGGGCAGTTCATGGCCTCCAGGGTAAATACTGGGTATTGCTCACCTTCCCAGCACAGAGCACCCTTGAGCATGTGCAGAGCGCAACCCCTCTCCCTGCTGAATAACGACAGTTGGCTTCCACAGGCCTGACAGCAGCCAGCGAATGGGCCAAAGGCCAACCTGTCTGGTGGCACAGAAAGAGGAACCCACTGCCCCCCAGGGAGGGAGGGTGGGTGGACCTCCTGTTTGCGCCAGCCCCTCCAGACCCTCATCTTTCCTCCCCTGTAGCTGAGCATGAAGGAACTCCTGACCTCCCTCCTTGACAACCACACCTGGAGTGCCCTTTCCCAAAATGCATCGCTGGCCAGGCCCCTTAAAGTCGACGCCCACAACCTGTGGCTTGAGTGGTGGGACCCCAATATCACCATCTTTGGCACGCTGGCCGTCTTCCTGTTCATGAAGGTACTGGGCCCGCTTCTGAAGCACACGGGGGGGGGGGCCTCTGATGAGGGACGAAGGGTTCAGACAACTCCCCACCCCCTTCTGTTACAGTGCTTTCACCCTCAGAAGTTGGAGTGTTCTCAGGCATGCCGTGGCATCACAGGCTGTCTGAAAGCAAGCGGCCTTGGCCTCACTTTCCCTTGGTCTTTTCACAGTTCTGGATGCTGATCCTGGCCACTACCATGCCGATGCCCGCTGGGTACTTCATGCCTGTCTTTGTTTATGGTAAGTGCCCCCCATCTCCCCTCATCAGATGACACCCCCCTCTCCATACTGGGTCGTAGAATCAGAGAACTGGAGAGCTGGAAGGGTGACATTGTCCAACCCCCTGCAGTGCAGGAACCACAGGTAAAACGCAGGATCAGTTTCGCTGGTCTCAGCTGCCAAGCACCAAATGGGCCGGAGAAGGGGATCTCCATGACAGTTAATCCAGTTCGAAACCAGTTTGAGCGTGCAGTGTAGACGTGGTTTGGAAAGGACTGTCGCGTAGACGCAACCTGCTTCTTTCTACCTCTTCCTTCTCCTCCTCCTCCTTCCCCACCCCCACCCCTCCACCGCAGGAGCTGCGCTCGGGCGCCTGGTGGGAGAAACCGCCGCCTTCCTCTTCCCCCAGGGCATTTCATCAGAGGGGGGCTCCAGCCTCATCACTCCTGGAAGCTACGCACTGGCAGGTGAGTCTGCAGCGTGGCTCAAGGTGGGGAGTGGGGTGGGCACTTGCTACCAGCTCCATCTGGTACGCAGGCTGAGACCCTACCTGTCTTGCCAGAGTGGTGCATGCTCTGGTTATCTCCCGCTTGGACTCCTGCAATGCGCTCTACCTGGTGCTACCTTTGAAGGTGACTCGGAAACTGCAATTAATCCAGAATGTGGCAGCTAGACTGGTGACTGGGAGCGGCCGCCAAGACCATAGAACACCGGTCCTGAAAGACCTGCATTGGCTCCCAGTACATTTCCGAGCACAATTCAAAGGGTTGGTGCTGACCTTTAAAGCCCTAAACGGCCTCGGCCCAGTATAGCTGAAGGAGCGTCTCCACCCCCATCGTCCAGCCCAGACACTGAGGTCCAGCTCCAAGGGCCTTCTGGCAGTTCCCTTGCTGTGAGAAGTGAGGTTTCAGGGAACCAGGCAGAGGGCCTTCTCGGTGGTGGCGCCCGCCCTGTGGAAAAACCCTCCCATCAGATGTCAAGGCAATAAGCAGCTATTTTACTTTTAAAAGACAACTGAAGGCAGCCCTGTTTAGGGAAGTTTTAAATGCTTGATGCTGTGTTGTTTTAAATATATATATATATAGTAAACTTTATTGTTTTAAAAAACATTCAGACATCTAACAAACACAGCAACATTAAAAATAAAATACATTAAGACATAACAAAAAGGAAGAAGAAAAAGAAAAGGCATTCCAATTTTGGGGGGCATGAAGTGCTTTAAAGATTGGACAAAAGAATTAACAAAATTCATTTGGAACGGGGAAAAGCCCCGAATAAAATTTCAATTATTGACTGACAGTAAGGAGAGGGAAGGTTTTGCACTGCCTAACCTAGAATTATACCATGCTGCTGCAGGGCTATTATGGATAAAATAATGGATTATATTAGAAAACCCGGGGATATTAGACTTGGAGGGATTTGATAATCGATTTAGTTGGCACTCCTATTTGTTATACGGCAAGGTTAAGGTCCACAGGGATTTTCTAAACCATTTAATAAGAAAATCTTTATATAACGTTTGGTCGAAATATAGAGGAATTTTGGAACCAAAAATACCCCTGTGGACCTCACCAGTAGAAGTCATCACAGTGTTGTTTTTAATATTTGGTTGAAACCCACCCAGATGGGCAGGGTACAAATAATAAGTTGTTGTTGTTGTTGTTGTTGTTTGTTGTTATATTACAGGGCAAGCCAATAAGCCAGGGCAGCCAAAGGTCTAGGCAACCATGGCTAGGCAGACACTTACCAACTTTGCCACATGGCCCCTTCCCCTCCACCCCAGGGACTCACAGTTGCAATGACAGTGAGCACCTCTGTTCACTACAATTCTGCGGGGGGCGTCTGTCTGGAGGATGCCCCAGGTCCCTCCTCTCCCAGTTCTTGGGGTCCTGTACCTAGCAGAGGAGCTGGCTGGCCACTTAAATGTCCTCATCAGCATGCTGCAAAAAAACTGGGCTAGGTTGCAAGAGGGGTGGGGCCCTCTGGGCTCCAAGGTGGGCCTTTCCTCCTCCGCCCCCCTCACCTTGCTGCCAGGTAGGAGAACAAGAGCCAGAGAGGTGCGAGAGAGCTGAGCTGGAAGCCGGAGACTGAAGGACTTGCCTGCTCCGTGCTGCATCCAAACTGGCAACGAATGGAGAAGCAAGATTTCTCAGGGTGCTGAAGCCGTGACCCCCCTCCATAGGTTGTACATATATGTGAATAGAACCATATATCTTGAAGACGCCACAGTCTCCACTGAGCTTTATTCGGAGGAAACCAAACCTGAAACCCCTGGAGTCCCTCGCGGCTCAGAAACACTGGGGTGGTGTGTTGCAGGGGGAGGCCACAGCTATTATTCCTGGGGCGATACCAGCGCAGAGGAGGGCCAGCTCTGTCATTAGGCAGGGCTGGAGGACAGAGCTGTGTTCGACTTGTCCTCTCCCCCCCCCCAGGTCCTCTGCTCTGGTGGGGGACGCCGTCCTCTTCAAGCAAGATGCAGATCCCAGCCAGCTCAGCTCTGGGAATTGGAATAGGAACGCGGGGGGGGGGGGGCTAACAAGGGAGCCATGCCCAGGGTGAGCTGCCAGCCCCCTCCAGGGACAACCCTTGCTCTAGATCAGGGGTCCCCAAACTAAGGCCCGGTGGGCCGGATGCAGCCCAATTGCCTTCTAAATGTGGCCCGCGGACGGTCCAGGAATCAGCGTGTTTTTACATGAGTAGAATGTGTGCTTTTATTTAAAATGCATCTCTGGGTTATTTGTGGGGCCTGCCTGGTGTTTTTACATGAGTAGAATGTGTGCTTTTATTTAAAATGCATCTCTGGGTTATTTGTGGGGCCTACCTGGTGTTTTTACATGAGTAGAATGTGTGCTTTTATTTAAAATGCACCTCTGGGTTATTTGTGGGGCCTGCCTGGTGTTTTTACATGAGTAGAATGTGTGCTTTTATTTAAAATGCATCTATGGGTTATTTGTGGGGCCTTCCTGCTGTTTTTAAATGAGTAGAATGTGTCCTTTTATTTAAAATGCATCTCTGGGTTATTTGCGGGGCATAGGAATTCGTTCATTTTTTTTTTTTTCCAAAATATAGTCCGGCCCCCCACAAGGTCTGAGGGGACAGTGGACCGGCCCCCTGCTGAAAAAGTTTGCTGATCCCTGCTCTAGATTCTGCTCTTCTCCCTCCAGGGGCAGCAGCCTTCTCCGGCTCAGTCACCCACACCCTCTCCACGGCCCTGCTGGCCTTCGAGATGACGGGGCAGATCGCCCACATCCTGCCCGTCATCCTAGCCGTGCTCATCGCCAACGCCATCGCCCAGAAGTTCCAGCCCTCCTTCTACGATGGCACCATCATCGTCAAGAAGCTGCCCTACCTGCCTCGCATCAGGAGCAGGCACATTGGGTGAGGTGAAACCCCCCCCTCCCACGTCACAGGGTGTGGGGGAGCAGGTGGGGGCGCAGCTTCTTGCCCTCCCACTCCCGGGACATTGAGGAGCATCCCGAGAGCCTTCTCGGACATGCGCGGTGCCTAGCTGCTTGCTGATGAGGGAAAGGACACTCTGCCCACGCTCAGAGTTTCTCTTGCCTTATGCCGCTTTGCGTATCGGGAAGGGCCGTAGCTCAGGGGCAAAGAGTTTGCTTTGCGAGCGGAAGGTGCCAGGTTGCCGCGGAGCGAGTCGGCCGGTAAATCACACAGTTCAATAGTTGGGAGTGAACTCTTCACGGACTTGGCCTGATGAGCACAGCAGCTCATTCCTTGTAGGTCTTACTCCATGAAATGAGTTGCCAAGACGTCCCTGCCTCCCCACAGCCATCTAGGTCTGCTCCTCTCCCAGGGCTCCTTCTGAGCAATCAGAGACTGCACCTGCGTGAGGCCAACCTCTCCTCTGCCCTTTTCATGCCTCTTCTGGTTCTGGGAGACTAGGGGAGAGTCGGGAAGCTCACCACAGCCGGAGGGAGACACTGGTGACTCTTCACCAGCCCGACTCACCTCTGCCTCTTGGCTTCCCTCGCCCCATGCTTCTGCTTCAGTTTCTCCCTCTGATTCTGGACTTCTCTCTGCCACAGACTCTCCCAGCTCACTAAGCCCCGTTACCTCCTCAGCTTCCGACACCACCTCCTCCCTTTCTTCTCCCTGTGACCCGCTCATCATCACCCCACCACCAATCTCCAGGCTCTGAGCCTTTGATCCTTGGGGGTTCAAAGCTGGTTCCTCCCACCCGTTCCTCTGCATCAACCAGACCATGACGCGGGTTCGATCCCTGCTGGCATCGCCAGGTTAGGGTTGGAGTCTGCCTGAAACCCTGCAGAGCCACTGCTGCCGACCTGTGTGGACACTACAAAGCTAGATGAACTGACTCCATATAAGGCAGCTTCCTGTGTCCCTATATTCCAGGGCTGGTGGGCTGTGTGCATGCTGTCAATTCACCTGCTTTTCAACAGCCCGCAGACCCCCTGCCCAGTCCTCCTTACTGCACTCTCGCTGGGGTCATTCTGGTGCCACTTTCTCCCTCCTGCAGCTCCTATAAGGTCACCACAGAGGAGTTCATGAACACCAAATTCGTCATCCTGCCCAGAGATGCCACCTTCCAGGAAATCCTCAGCACGGTCACCTCGACAGACGACTCAGAGTACCCAGTGGTGGACAATGCTGGTACTGGGACTTAATGGGGTTTTCTGAGGGGGGGGGGGGAGAGGAAGCCCTGCAATGCTGTGTTCCTGGTTCTCCCCTCCCGCCATCTCCCAAACCCCCATGGCCTTCCCTGTGGCGTCAAGCCTGGGGGCTTTATTTCACTTCCCGCTTTGTGGGGGTGTTGAGGCCCCCGTTCGGTCAAGGCGGCCCACCTGGGGCTCTGCCCATCCGGCCAGTGTCACTCTCGCTCACTTTTTTTTTTGGGGGGGGGGAAACCACAGCATGGAAATGAGACAGAAGGGATTGCAAAGGAGAAACAGCAGGAACTGAGAAGCAGCTGGGACTTGCTCTTTGCCCATGCTCAGGAGGCACCTCCGCTCACAGTCCACAGAGAGATCTAGAGCAGGAGCTGCCCCCTTGTTTCAGCATAGGCCTCGATGGAGGGGACGTATTTCTCTTCAGCCTCTTGCGTTGCAGGGGGTTGGGCTAGATGACCCTTGGGGGGCCCCTTCCATCTCTGCAGTTCAAGGACTGGAGGCAGAATGCTGCTGCAGGACCAGTTGCTGTGGGGATCCCTAGTGGGGTCCTGCGGGTGGGCCTCCAATCAGGCACACTTGGGTGTCCACGGGGGGGGGGGGGGGCTAGACTAAGGCAGGCCTAATCCCGACCATCTCCTGTTCTTCCTGGGGTGCTGGGCTCAACAGACCCTCTTTGGCCTGATCCTGCAGTCGAGCCCTTCTGATGCCCTCTTCCTTCCCTCTCGCCCACAGAGACAGCCATGTTGCTGGGGATGATCCAGAGATCTGAGCTGATCAAGTTCCTCCAGACCCAGGACGATGCCAGCCTGCCCCACAAGGCACAGGGGGAAGAGGTGGGTCACAAGCCAAAGTTGCATGTGCCCCCCAGAACACACCCCAATTGCCACACGGTGCAAGGTTTCATTCCCCCGCCCCTTTTCATGCAGCCTCCATCTGCCCAGACCTTGGAAGGATCCTGCGCCATCAGCCCTGTGACCCTGCAGCTTTCCCCATGGATGTCCCTACACCAGGTAAATGGCTGGCAGACAGGCGAGGGTTATCAGATGAAGCATGGCAGGAAGTGCTCTTGGCTCTGGGACACCCACGTCCCCTTTATTTGTTTACAGCAAAATGGAGCCTCCATGCCCATGAGGAGTCTACCTCCGAATGTCACCTGCTGGAGAATAATGGCAGGGAGGGCTGTTGTTGGCTGCCTTCTTGTTCTGCATCATGGGGGCACATTTCCCACCCTGGGAAACAGGGTGAAAGGCCTGAATAGGTCTTTTGGGAGGGGGGAGACCAGGGCAGAGGGTGTGTGTGGAAGTAGGGGATTTTTATTTTTACTACAGAGAGAAAGATCCTTTGGGGGGGGGGGCAAAGGTGAAGCATTTTCTGCCGGCCTCCCGACGCTAGTTTTCCTGCCACGGCCTTTGTAAAAGGAAAAAACACACAGCTGTGCATTCACACTGAGAGCCAGTGTGGTGTAGTGGTTAAGAGTGGTAGACTCGTAATCTGGTGAACCGGGTTCGCGCCTCCGCTCCTCCACATGCAGCTGCTGGGTGACCTTGGGCTAGTCACACTTCTTTGAAGTCTCTAAGCCCCACTCACCTCACGGAGTTTTTGTTGTGGGGGAGGAAGGGAAAGGAGAATGTTAGTCGCTTTGAGACTCCTTCGGGTAGTGATAAAGCGGGATATCAAATCCAAACTCTTCTTCTTCTTCTTGGCTGTTGGGCCCTTCCTCCAGCCTACCTGGCAGGGTTCTTGAGAGGGTGGAACGGGATCCTACCTCTGTGCACACACCCTGTTCTGCGAAAATGAAGGGGGCATTCTCTGTTTGCGCATGCAGTTCCCACAAGATGCTGCTGTCACCAGGGAAGTGGGCTGGGCTTTTCCAGATGCAAGGAGCCTCGTTAAAAGGAGCTACCCCACATCACCATCCTGACCCCCCCCATCTCTCTCCTCCCCATTTTTCTCCCCACAGGTGCACAACCTTTTTGAGCTCCTGAACCTTCAGAGAGCCTTTGTCACGCAACTGGGAAAGGTGGTTGGCGTTGTCTCCAGGAGCGAGGTAGCTGGCTGGCACTCTTAAAGTGGGGCAGATTGGGAGAGGTTGGGGGTGGCTCCTAAGCTTAGAGATCTGCATTCGAATCCCCCTCCTGCCCTCAGCCGCAAAACGCACCGGGTGACTCTGGGCCAGTTGTGCTCTCAGACTGACCTACCTCGCAGGGTTGTTGGTAGGAGAATGCCTTAACTGCACACCCAGAGTGCTTCTGAGAGAGGCAGAAGGAATAAGTATTTCTAATAGATTTATTATGATTCTCATGTTATTTTGAATTTGCCTTCCGGGGAGAAATCCTGCCTGATCTTTGTGAATTATTTTTTGAAGCACCATTTTTGTTCTTTCTGCCAATATGTATGCGAATAACTTGTAGTCATTATTAAGGAGTGATATTGGTCTACATTTAGGTGATCCGTTCCCTGTTTTGGAATTAGAGTAATATAACTCTCCCTCCAGGTTTCGGGGATGTTATCTCCATTCAGGATGCTGTTCATAATATTTTTAAGGGGTATCGCCACTATGTCCTCTAATTTTTTATAATAGCTAGCCGTTAGGCCATCCGGATCTGGCGATTTCCCGCTTTTTGCGTTCTTAATTGCTTTCTGAATTTCACAAATTGTAATTGGCCCGTTTAATAGATCTCTTTGTTCGTCTGATATCATTGGTATGTTGGCTTGGTTAAGATAATCTTTTATGTCTTCAGTCCTTTCAACAAAAATTCTTTGAATCTCCCTGGGATCTGTTTCTTGAGGAAGGAGTTCCCAGTTCCTCATCAGGGGTTGCGGGAAACTAGGGCAGTTAAACCGGTTCCAGGCTGCTGTGAACACATCCACCCCACTTCCCACCCAGCTCTCAGCCCCCCCCCCCTTCCTTCTTTTTTCCTTCAGGTAAGGAAAGCCATCGAAGACCTGGCGAATCCCAAAGCAGCAAAATGAGACCACAGAGGACCAGCAGGGATTTGAAACCGCGATGGAAGGAGATTCCTACTGAATGTTACCTTGGTGTCAAGAGCAAATTAAAGATGTATTTTCACACCTTTGGTGGGTGGGGAGGTCCGGGAGGGGAGCATAAGCTCTTGGCACGTCTTGAAACCTTTAACAACTGAAACTTCTAAACAACTGAAAAATATAAAACCCCATTTTTTTACACTATGATGGAAGGTCTGTGCTAATATTTGGGCTGAGTTGAAATGGACCCCCAAATTCACCACGCAAATTTCTGGGGTAGGGGGTGTTTCAGTGGTTTTCAGGGTGGTACAGAATAATGTGAATTTTTTTTGGGGGGGGGGGTCTTTTTAAAAAACCAACCACCTCCTGCTCCTAGGAGCGCCACCTCTGGGCAAGGGAAATAGGGAGCTGTATGGTGACATTTCCTTTGCAATCAAAGCTTGTCTGGAGCCGATTTCCAGCAAGAACAGCTTAAAGCGCAAAGGAATCACCTATGTATTGGTCCCTGTTTCCCTCAAAGAATTGTAGAGTTGGAAGGGACCCCCGAGGGTCATTTAGTCCAACCCCCCACGACGCAGAAATCTCAGCTGAAGCATCCATGACAGATGGCCGTCCAACGTCTGCTTAAAAACCTCCAAGGAACGAGAGTCCATCACCTCCAGAGGGAGACCGTTCCACTGTCCAAACAGCTCTTACCGTCAGAAAATTCTTCTTGATGTTTAGTCGGAATCTCCTTTTTTGTGACTTGAAGCCATTGGTAGGAGTCCTACCATCCAGAGCAGGAAAAAACAAGCTTGTTCCATCTTCCATGTGACAGCCCTTCAGATATTTTAAGGTGGCTCTTTTATCTCCTTTCAGTCTCCTCTTTTCCAGGATAAGCATACCCAAGCTCCTTCAACTGTTCCTCATCAGGCTTGCCCTTCGTCATCCCGCCCACCTTCCTCTGCACATGTTCCCAGGTTGTCCCTTGTTGCAACAGGGCTCTGAGCTCCTTTCCAGCAGACAGTTAGCACACTCTCTGGCTACGTGGAGGCCTTTCTGTGCAATATCTCTTTTATTATTTACAAATATACACACCGAGCTGGGGTGTGTGGGGCAGGGCAGAGGAGCAAGGAGGTCCCCTCAAAGCAGGTGTCCCCCTCACCCCCCCAGCCAGCCAAGCAGACTCCCCTGGAGGAAAGACCTTTGTCTACCTGGCCCCATCTTGAGAGGCCTCGTTGGCTGCCCCTACCAAAGCCAAACACCCTGGGGCTAGGAAACAGAGCGGCCCCGGAAGTTCAGTTTAAATAAAAGGGCCGTAGCAGTGAGATTATACCCACCGAAAAAGCAACAGCTGCTTTTTTGGGGAGGTGTTGGGCAGGGTGCACCCATAGGAGGAACATGTGATTGAGGCGATTCAACTGTCCTCCAGGGCTTGCTCAAGTGAGAGCCAGTGTGGTGTAGTGGTTAAGAGCGGTAGACTCATAATCTGGTGAACCGGGTTCGTGTCTCCGCTCCTCCACATGCAGCTGCTGGGTGACCTTGGGCTAGTCACACTTCTCTGAAGTCTCTCAGCCCCACTCGCCTCACAGAGTGTTTGTTGTGGGGGAGGAAGGGAAAGGAGAATGTTAGCCGCTTTGAGACTCCTTCGGGTAGTGAAAAGCGGGATATCAAATCCAAACTCTTCTTCTTCTTCAAGCAAGAAGACGTCACCCAAGGGTGCCTCCTCAAACGCTCATAAAGGAGACTAGCCCCCCAGCACAGACTCTGCCTTCCCTCCAGAGTCCTCTAATTATAGAACACCTCGTCCTCCGAGAGGGAGCTGCTGTCAACGTATCGGAGGGAGGTGCTACTGCGCTGGAGCCACAGGGACCCCACCGGGCTCTCCTGCCCCGCTTCCTGCGGCAAGCCCTTCGCCAGGCCGTCCATCGGGGTGCTCCAGCCGGTGGGGAGGGGGGACTTGCAGCTGGAGAGGGAGAAGGCCGGGAGGCTGCCGCCCAAGTTGGAGGGGCTCCCTGTGCCCTGAGGGGTGAGGAGAAAGGTCCCCGGCGGCAGATAGAGGCCTCTCAGGTCTGGAAGGAGGAGAAATTATTATTAATTAAATTTGGGGAAGGGGCTGTGGCTCAGGGGTAGGGAGCCCCTACTTTGCATGCATAAGGCCCCTGGTTCGATCCCCCACCGGCAGCATTTCTAGGTAGGGTTTGAACCCATTGCTGCCAGTCAGAGTAGACAACACTGAGCTAGGTGGACCAACGGCAGATTTCCTGTGTATCAGGGATGGGGAATCTGTGCCCCCCCCAAAAAACAGATGATGTTGTGAGTGCAGTTCTCCTCAGCCTCAGCTAGCAGGGCCAATGGTGGGGGATGGTCGGAGGGGAAGCTCAAGAGCAGGGGTCCCCAAACTAAGGCCCTGGGGCTGGATGCGGCTCAATCACCTTCTAAATGTGGCCCGTGTATGGTCTGGGAATCAGCGTGTTTTTACATGAGTAGAATGTGTGCTTTTATTTAAAATGCATCTCTGGGTTATTGGTGGGGCATAGGAATTCATTCATATTTTTTTTTCAAAATATAGTCCGGCCCCCCACAAGGTCTGAGGGACAGTGAACCGGCCCCCTGCTGAAAAAGTTTGCTGACCCCTGCTCAAGAGCATTGGGAGGCGGGACGGAGCAAGGGCATCCGCAAAGCATAACTGGGCACAACCGCTTCACAAAAGCCTTCAAGGATGGAGAGAACCAATGCTCATTGAAGTTGACAGACGTAGCTAACTTGGCATCATAAATTTCATTGGGTCTACTCTGGTGGGCTGCAACCCTCCCCCCAATCAACAGGAAAAAAGGGGAGAACCAGAGGTGGGTTGGAAGTTACCTTGGAGCCGGTGGCCTTCCTGCGAATCCCCCCCGTAATCCAGCTCCTCTTCGTCCAGGGAGGACCAGGCGCTCAGCGTGGCTTCGGCGATGGCAAACTGCTCAGCCACACCTGGGCAGGGGAAGGCAGAGGGCAGAAGGTGTCAGGGAAGCAGCCGGCTCATGCCCGCCCTGCCTGGACCCTCGCAGGTCTCGGAGAATGAAGCTGCAAGCCAGGCTTAGCCTAAATAAACCGTCGCGCCTTCCCCACCCCAAAAAGGGAGGCCCCCCCCTGATCTAGAACATCCAGGTTTTCTTGGGAACAAAGCTGAGGGCTGGTTTGCAGCTGGGACTGACACAGGGCATGACCCCCTACGCCACCCGGTTCCTGCCTGGATTACAGCAAGAAGACTCGGCCAAAATTCACTGCCGTTTCATCCTCCGGGATGCTTGAAAAAGGTAACATTTGTGCCATGCATTTATTTTTTTTATTTTATTAAGAATTTATTGGTGTTTCCACATAAAAAATAACAAATAAAAAAACAACAGATAAAAACATTCAATCAACATATAAACAAATACAATAAACAATACTAATAACAATAAAATAAAAACTGATACACACCTCAACAACACAGAAACACAGGAGTCTATTAATTAAATTCTTATTTCGAATCTTATTTAGGGGGACTTCCCCCATTCTCTCTTCTGCGTTCAATTTCTAATCCACTTTAGTAACTTTGTAACTAGTTTAACAATCATTCACCATACTTCTTAATCTTCAAATAAACATCTTATACAACTTATATCATTCAACTTATTATTATCACATAAAATCATATTTCAAATCTTAACTTTTTATATCCTTTTTTCTCTTAACTTAGTAAAACTATTGCGGTTATTACTTCTAATTCCTACCTTAATAGTATTATAATCATGCATTTAAAGAGCTCTTAACACCACTTTTAACAGCCATGGCTTTCCCCCAAAGAATCCTGGGAGCCAAGAGCTGGGAGGAGATCCCTCACAGACAGCTACAGTTCCCAGCACCCCTTGACATGCTACGGTTCCTCCAGTGAGTGCCATGGCACTTACTCTGAAGTGTACGCAAGCAGCCTTCGTGAGCAGTTTTAGAGGAGAGGTGCAGGACCTCTCAGCGCCCCAAGGGACATCAGCACCTGGGCAGCATCAATTGAACATTGTTCTTAAGCTGGGATTTCAAGCCCCCAGCCCCCAGCCCCACTGCTGACCTGCTGCAAACCAGGCCTCCTTCAGCTCATCGGTGAGGTCGGCGTATATCTCTTCCTCCGTCAGGGCCTGCTCCCAGCCCGTCCTCGGAGCGCTCCATCCCTTCCACTCGATAAGGTGGGCCACGCGGCCACGGGCCATGGCTGTGGGCTTGGTGACGTGGTCTTTGATGCTCTGGACGAGGCCTGGGGGGGGCAGCAAAGATGGAGGAGGCACAATAAGCACAGGTGGGAACAGAGCAGAGGGACGGAATCTGTGCCAGCCCCACTGAGAGTCTTGCAGGAAGGTTTCCATGGGAACAAATGCCCAGTACTGTACAATAATACTGTTTTGTAGATTGGAAGGTTAAATCTGAAGCTGAGCTTGTTGCCGGTAATTCAGATTTTTCTTTCCTTGTGTTACTAATGCCTGATTTATATGATGAATGTATGTTCTGTGCATTTACTTATTTGCACACCTTCATCCGCAGATCTCAGGGCGGTTCACAACATAAAAACACAAAACACATAATAAAAACCACTATATTTTTGTAGGTTGCTCCTTTGCAAGGAATCGCCTTTGCAATAAACGTAAATGACTGCGTTCTGCCTCTCCTTCGGCTCACAGCCCCGACACATCTTTGCTTGCAAGGCAGAACAGCAGATTTCAGCTGTGCCTTTCTGTGGTTAGCAACCCACCTGCCTCGTCAAGCTGGCACCCGCCAGAAATAAACGGAGCAGAACTCAAAACAGCACCAAAAGGGACTCGGTCATGTTGCTTCCCCTGCTGTTCTGCGAGAGGACGAGCCAAGAGGACGCAGGGTCTGCAAATCCGGCGTTGCCGTGCTGGCAGGCAGAAAAGGGGCGGTGGTCCAGGCCCCTGTAGGGACACATTGGAAAGGGTGCTGGTTGACTTTTTGATCCAGATGCCAGAGTCCCAACAGGGGCCTCTGGAAGCAAGGAATTACCCAGGTCTCCCGAAGGGATTCACACAACTGCCTGCTAAGCGACAGGATTTAAAGGCTATGCCTGACACGTTCCAAAATCTGCACCATTCACTGGCAGAACATTCAGATCAGTTTTTACTCCTTTCTGAATTGTATTCTCTTTTGTGGGCTGGTGTTTGCCCAGGCCTGAGAAGGCAGGAGTGTTGACATCCAGCTCTTTCACAATGAGCCAATTATATTGTGATCCCAGCATAGCAGGGACTGTTTCCGCATGTCTTCCTTTGGTTCTCTCGGGACCATTTTCTCAACACAAACCACACACACACACACACACACACCTCTCTTTAAGTGGGTATTTTCTCCCTCGGCTTCTAGCAGGCCCCTGTGAACAGTCTGCCCAGCAGCCAAAAATCCAACAGGTGAAGCACTCCTTGGCATGGAAATGCAGCGATGGGAAACTTAAGATTGCTTAAAAAAAATAAAAAATAAAAGAGGAGACAATGCCATTCCTGGGGAATTGGTTCAGGAACAGCCGTTGGCCATGACAGCTAAATGAAAACGCCTTGTTTCAAAGTAGCAGAGCTGGGGACACAGGCAAAGGATGCGTGTGGAATTATTTTGCTAAAGTCTTGCCCTGCTTATGGGTTTTTCCAGAGATGTTTGGAAACAGAGGGAGGGCCAGAACCTGGAAGAAGCAGTAGTACACATGGTGCAGTTCTGGAAGTCAAGGGTGCGAGGGGGAGAGCAGGTGTACCTACCCCCCAGGGAAGAGGTGGCGAGGGCTGTCACGTGGTAGGTGCTGGGGGAGCCGGTGTCTCCACTGGTGGGGAGCCCGCCAGAGGGCTTGAAGCATTTCTGCAAGAAGAGAAAGCAGATGGAGTGGGGGGGGGGAGCGAAAGAGCAGGACTGGAGAAAGAGGGAGGGTTTCGTTTTGACAGGTACATCACCTACTTCTGGGAGAGAGAAAGTTACCTGCCCACCTGGCCCACTCACTTATGCCTGCTCTGTTTTGCAGCGGCTCTTTCGGGGTCTCTGGCACCAGGAATGGCCATAGCTCAGAGGTAGAGCACCTGCTTGGCATGCAGAAGGCCCCAGGTTCAATCCCAGGCAGCATCTCCTGGGGGGAAAAACTGCCTGTGCTTGAAATCACAGAGAAGCCGCTGCCCGTCAGTGTGGGCAATATGGAGCTAGATGGATCCCATGGTCTGACTCAGGATAAGGACATTTCTTATGTCCCTATGTCTCAAAGGAAGAGCTAGAGGAGGAGCACCTGCTTGGGATGCAGAAGGTGGCCGGGTTCTGACCTAGGAATCTCCTGGTAGGGCTGGGAATATCTGCCGTCTGAGACCCCGGAGAGCCACTGCTGCCAGTCAGTGAAGGCAATAACACACACAGCACAGGAGACCAGAAATCTAGGACCTCCACAGATCCACCACCATTCCCAAGGGAGGGAGGGAGGTTGGTCAACCCAAAAGCAGTTACCTCGCTGCCATCCTTCTCTGGGGCATTGGAAAGGCCATGGCTCTCTTGTGGGGCAACAGGAGGGCTTTCCAGCTGGGGGGTGACAACAGGCTGGTCCTTGTGGGCGCTTGTGAGGAAATCTGGAAGAAGGAGCAGAAGGAAACCATCAGCAGAGCTTCTTGGGGCAGAAGGGCCTCCTGGGTGGTGGGGAGGAGGCTGTCCTGCTGTGACCTCCCCCCCCCCGGTCCCCCTGCTACTCCCCCAGGCTTCTCCACAAAACTGAGGAGAGGCTTCTTTTTTTTCGAGCAGGGAGAGTGCAAACCAAGAATATTGTAGAGCTGGAAAAAGTTTCAGAAAAGGACAACCCAAATGATGAAGGGGGTGGAGCAACTCCCCCCAGCAGGAAAGATTATGAAGTTTGGGGGCTTGTTAGCTTAGGAGGGGGAGGGAGAAGAGCCGTGGGGTGCAGGATCATGATAGAAACATGTAAGATTATGCCTGGTACTGAGAAAGAGAGAGAGAAATGTGTTTCCCCCCCTCTCTTATAATGTTCAGACCCAGTGGGGAATGGTAGGAGATTCAATACATATAAAAATGATGTCCTGCGCAGATTTAAACAATGGAACTCACCCCAGCAGGAGGCAATGATAACCACGAACCTAGGTGGCTTCTTGGGGGGGGGGGGGAGGATTAGAAAAATTCATAGAGGAGGATTACAGCTGCCAAAGGTTATGGCTATGATCTAATCCGGCATTCTGAATACACTAGGAATCGCAAACTGGGAGAGCGCTGGCGTTATGCTCAGGTCCTTCTTTCCGGTTGGCTGCCGCAAGGACAGGAGGCTGGGCTCAGAGGCCTATGGCTGGATCCAGCAGGTCTCCCGTTCCTTAAATTTTCGAGTCACCTCACATCCGAGGCAATGAAATAAAAACACACTTCAAATGGGTTTTGATGACGCATCTTCCAGCAGGCAGCCGGGGAGCCAGGGGGGGGGGGGGACTCAGGACAAACCCAAAAGCTCCGTTCCGCAGCTGCTCCTATTGCGTTCAGAAAGGCACCTATGTGGCTCAACCCCCCCGTTTTACTGGGGGGGGGGGGTCCTTTCAGGACAAAAAAGTGGCGACTGAGAACCAGCAGGCACCAGGCACCTTTAAAGGGGCGCCAGGGGAGTGGAAGGGTGAGCTCGGCTGCCCCACAGCACCTGCCAGGACCCACCACCTACTAATCCCAGACAGAGGAGATGCGGTGGTGGTCAGGGAGGGAAGGAGGAGGCTGGCATTTTGCACGTGCTCAGAGGCACTTTTCTTTGTTACGCCTTCATATGCCCAGGACTGGCTCTGTAAGACAACGCCAAAGCTTGACCTTTGGGCTTGTTCCGTTGCGCCTTGGCTTGGTGGAGCCATCACGTCCCCTCTGCGCTAAATGTAAGGTTCTAGTCCTCACTGATTTCCAACAGAGCCCCTTTCGGTCCTTTGCTCTGCAGAAAGGAGCCATGGCTTGCTCCGTTTCTTCCCATCTTTGCCTAGAGCAGCTATTTCCTTCACTGCCATGACCCCACCTTTGTCAAAGGTGCCTCTTGGCATGGAGATCTGAATCTTCCCTGAGCTTCCCTCTGCTTCTCAGTCTCTCTTCACCCCTTGTCTCAACAGTCTCAGCACAGACAGTCTGGTGCAAACAAGAGAAGCTGAAATCTGCTGCCGGCAGGGGATGGAATCACAGAATCGCTCACAGAGAAGCCCCGTTGCTGCTCTGCACATCTCCCACTTCCCTGGGAGTTAAACCACTGTTTACACAGCCTTCTCCCCATGTCATAAGCACAGCCCCAGAGTTTACAAACAGCCTTCCTTCTTGCTTTGCAAGTTTCCTCCCTTGCTTAAGAAACCAGCAGAGCCCCCACCCTTGGGGAAGGTCTCTGTGTGAGTCAAAAGCTGGCACTCACGGCTGCTCACTCCAAGAGGCCTCTTCCTCCTAGGGATCTGCTTCGTCCCCATCTTAAGTTGATCCCCAGTACCAGCTTGGATAACACCCACCCACACCCAATATCCTAATTAGGGTCCCTACTGAGTATGTGTAAAATACAAACCCTGTTGGATCAGACCGTGGTGGGCTCATCTAGCCCAGCTTTCTCCTTCCCTGGAGAGACCAAGCAGATGCCTCCCTACAAACCAGCAACTGCGGCTGTGCAGAGGTAGACTGCTGCTGGGTGTGGAGGCCCTAATTTAGCCATCTCAGCTGGTAGCAACAGGAAGGCTAGTGGGGCTGGCAATGGATGTGGGGGCATGTCTCCGGATTCGAAGGGAGCCCGGGGGGGGGGGGTCCCAGCTGATGCTGCTCTGGGGTGGAGTGGAGTGGGGTGGGGGAAGAGGGGACAGAAGGCGGCCAGGGCTCCTCAGGTCCTGTTTCCTACCAGGACACGTGCTCTCCAGTCCACTGGCTGCCCCTCCCCCGCATCCCTCCAGAGGCAGAATCCGAACCCAGGACCCAGGTATTCCAAGCGCCTCCCTTCCCAACGACTGCGAAGGGAGGGGCGGTGAGGAAAATAACAACAGGCTCCCCCCGCCGGGCGCGATCCTGGTCCCTCCGCTGCTGCTGAGCAGCCGCGCGGAAGGAAGCGCGACAGACGCGGGCCAAGAAGCGGGTGGGGGGGGGGCGCGGATTAGCGGAGACCAGCGCGCCCCCTTCCCCAGCCGCCCCCCCTTCCCCAGCCGCCCCCCCTCCAGTTCGGGCGTCCCGGGCAGAGGGAGGGGAAGGAGGGAGAGGAGCAGACCGTCTCGCTCTCCCTCCCCATCACCAAGGGCGGCGGCGGCGCTGCTAACTCGTACCCGGCAGGCGCCCCTCCGGAGCCCCTCTCTCCCCCTTGACCTTGGGTGGCGCAGCGGCGAAGAGGCTCACCTTTGGTCACGCACGACCCCATGGCGGCCGCCGCTGCCCTCCCCGCCGCCGGGGCGCATCGAGGAGGCACACGGTGCCGCCCGCGCGTCCGCTTCGCTCCTTTCCCGGCTCCCTCCGTCGAGGGGCGGCGCCCCCAGCCGCCCGACGCCGCGCGCTCCTCGGGGCGGAGATCGCCGCGCCTCCGACGAAGCCGCCTTGAAGGCGGGGAGGGGCACCGGAGGACCCCCCCCCCCAGGCGAGGCGGAGCGGAGGGGAAAGCGCTTTCCTCGCCGGAAGCCTCCGTGCAACAGCAGCCCCCCCCCCTCCTTCTCCGGGGTCAGGTGCGTGGGCTTTTAGGTGCTCCTCAGAGTAGACCCATTGAAATCCGTGCGCAGGAGCGCGACGCTCTCTGCTGGGCAGATCATGAGCCGGGATTAGCATCCTGCCGGCGGTTCACACGCCGCCACCCGCCGCGACTCCCGACAGCTTTGGGGGCGATGAAGTTGCCAGAATAGCGCCACCTGTGAACAAGCAGCTGCCCCCGAAGTTATTGCAGTGCAAAGCAAGGACCTAAAGATAGACACCCGTCTGCCTGGAGCTCTGCCCCTATTCAGTGTGGAAACTAGCAGCCTCCCTGCCAGGCATGGGGGCTCACCTGGCACCCCTTTTGTCAGGAGAGGGAGCTCTTGCGCCTTGGAAATGAGCCCTGGGATTGCCTACTCGGGCTGGCAGCAGTGGCTCACCAGCAAGGGTGCTAACTTGAATAAAATATTGGGGGGGGGTGCATAACCGATCATAAGAAACGTTGTGCACAAAACGCTTGAATTGCAGCGTCCATCAACTTTGCAAGGGGGCAGTCCCCTCAATTTGGGGTGTGTGTGTGTGAGAGAGAGAGAGAAGGGCAGTGGCTTAGCATAGTTTGCTGGTGCCCAGGGCACGCATGCACGTTGGGCAGGGCACAGAGGGTGAATAGTTCAGTTGGTTGGCATCCGTCTGTCTCAGGAGACAACAAAAGAGTGCACCTTCAGGGGTGAAGTCAAACCACTGGAGAGTTATAGCTCCTGCTGTGGCTGGAGAGACCGATGCAGGAGAGACATGTTTTGTTGCAGCTGGGGCAGATGAAGGCACCCCGTTGTGCTGCAGCAGATGCACCATGGCATGGCTTCTCTCTGCACTGCTCCCTGCAGTCATTCCTCCTCTGGCAACTGCTACAAATGCACAGCAATCTGCAAGGGATTTCCACCCAGCAGCGTTGATGCTGCCAGCCTTTATGTCAGGTTTGCAGACACCTCTGGCATCAGTCAGACCATTGGGTCCATCTAGCTCAGTACTGTCTACACTGGCTGGCAGCAGCTTTCCAGGACTGAAGGCAGGGAGTCTCTCCGAGTTTTATGCAGAGATGCTGCCAGCAGGGTATTAAACCTGGGAGTTCTGCATGCACACAGCCATGGGTAGCTTTTAGCCTCCACCCTTTAGAAAGGGATGCAGGAGCCCCTCTGGCCCCCGACATCCCATGAATGCAGAGGACACCTGACTCCACTGCATGGCTTTGTGCAAGAGAGACGGTGGGACATGGGTGGGCCCCAATTACCTCTCCCCCAGTGATCAATGCATACAGAAGGATGCCAGTTGATGGGGATTGCAAGTGAAGGCAAGCGTGGTGTTGCTGCTGCTGCGGCATTTTGGGTCCTGCTTGGGGCCTCTGGTGGGCCAGTGTGGAGAACAGGGTGCTGGACCAGATGGGCTGCTCTTAACACTTCTCGATTCCACTTTTTAGAGCTCTGCTCTGCGCACGGGGCGAGTCCTTAAGAGAAAAATGTCTGCAACGGCGCAAGTTCAAAGGACTTTATTCAAAATACAAAATAGTAAAAAAAAGACACCCATATGGATGAAACACATTTTTAAGCAGGATAACTGTACATAGCAGGACACATTTAAAAACAAGGCCACTCCGTACAAAACCAGAGGCTGTCTAAAAACAAAGTCTTAGGAGGAGGAGGAGGAGGAGGAGGAGGATCTCAAGAGGGGAACTGGGAAACCAGCAGGTCAAAGGAGGAGAGGTTCGTGGAGCTCTGGCACTAAACCACTTCCAAACTGGGAGAAAAATATTCAGCAGAAGGAAAATCACTATGCAAACAGTGCATTTGTCGATAGAAGAGCAAGATGCACTTCAAAACAAAGCACAAGTTTTTTTTTTAGTTTTTAAAAAAGGCAGGCAGCTGTTTGCACTCCAATCCTTCCTAGGCAGAAACGCCCTGACTGTGGGACTGTGCTAAAATGGTTGAGTGCCTCTGGGATCCTGAAAGCACAGACCCTCCTCTGCTTGGAGGTCTGCCCTATTGCCTCCCGTTGATCAACTGCGACGCGCTAGAAGTGAAGAAAGCATGTCTGGGACAGAGGAAACCGGCAGGATTATTTTCCTGTTAAAAAGACTTGCAGAGAATCCCAACTGGGGTCCTTCTCCCCACAAAAACAAAAAGCACATACATAGCACACTGGAAAACAATTTACAAGCAGCCAGTCCACAGTTGCATCACACTTAAATGAAGGCAACTTTTGGTCAATGGGGGGGGAGAGGTCATAGGTCAGCATTAATTCTTGGGAGGGGATGTTGGCGGAGAGATGGAGAGGAGTTAAAGGTTGCTGGAGTCTTTTCTTCCTGGATTCTGGCCACTCTCTTATCCGTGGCAACTTCCCAAGTAAATCACCAAACACTTTTGCACCAGAGGTATCAGACCAAGTCTCCCAAAGTGTGTAAAGCACAATTCAAGTTTGTCTCACCCCACCAAGCCCAGCATTTGCAAGCTCATTTGAGGTCAACTACTTGTTAAGTCCTGCTCCTCCTCCAAAGTGACCGGGTGTTGTTCAGCAGGGGGTGAGCAGCTGATCTGGAGGGCTCCGGTGTCAGTCTGCGGGGGGGGGGGGGGAGAGAACAAGAGTCCTCAGGGCCAAGAGGTCTGCAGCTCCAGCAATGGCCCCCACCCCACAGCAACTGCCCCGCCACCCCCATTTCCTGGGCTCAGCCACACTGTTTCTTTATGGCCCGACTCCACAACCCAGGAACTTCATTATTTTTGTTACTTACTGAATTTATCTCCCACCTTTCTCTCCAAGGAACTCAAAGTGGTGGTGGTCTGTCCCTCAATTAATGCCCACAATATTACCTCTGAGTAATACCCCTCCCCACTCCCTCACTATATTTAAGGATCTGGTGACTTCTGTTTCAGTGTATCTGAAGAAGTGTGCATGCAAACGAAAGCTCATACCAAGAACAAAGTTGGTCTCTAAGGTGCTACCGGAGAGAAATTTTTATTTTGTTTTGACTATGGCAGACCAACACGGCTACCCACCTGTAACAACAACCCTTGAGGCAGTGAGAAAGACAGTGACTGGCCCAAGGTTGCACCCAGGGTGTATCATTTTGGCCCAGTGGGGATTCGAACTCTGGTTCCTCCAGACCCTGGTGCAACACTAACGACTACATCATCATCACCACCCACCACCAGGGCTTGCCCTTCTTCACACCCAGTGCTGGGACGCCCCAGTGAGGAAGGAGGAGAACATACAAGCCTGCTAGGGAGGTGTGGAAGACCCCCGCCTCAGCTCAGATAAATCTCGAGACCTGCAGGAGCAACAAGGCCAGTGAACTGACTCAGCCTCTGCAGTCAGTCGGGAACCGTCGATAGATCCAGCGCCCTTTTGCTTCAGGTAGCCCCAGAGTTGAGCAGGATGAGTCGGGGGCCTCCCCCCACATTGCCACACCTTCTATATAGGGCTCTTTCTCTCCTCCGCCTCCCTAGGATTCACTCAGACCCCTTCATATACAGACTCCTTGGCACTGCTGAGCACCCCAGCATCCATCATTATGGCCCAAGTACTCCAAGCAGCACAAGACGGCCGGATGCAGCTGCCCTTTTAAAATTACCCACAATCCCCTTGAACCTAGCTTTGGCCTGGGGCATTGTGGGAAACGAAAACAGGTGGCTGCAGCCAGAACTGCTTGCCAGCCTGGGCCCAGTGACGGAACAAGGAAGCCCCCATTCTCTTGCTGCCTTGTGTGGAGCCAAGTCCAGTGCCTTCCAGATCATGCTGGACCCTTAAAATGCACAGCGGCCAGCAGAGCCAATGGCTAGGGCTGCTGGGAGTTGTGGCACAGAAAATTCTGGAAGGCCACGGGTCTCCCCAATCCCTGCCTTAGATCACAGAATCACAAGAGTTGGAAGAGGGCCATGCAATGCAGGAATATTTCGCCCATTGTAGGTCTTGAACCCATGGGCCTGAGATTAAGAGTCTCGTGCTCTACCAACTGAGCTATCCTTCCTGTGGCTTCTCCTTCTCTTAGGAACACAGGAAGATGCCTTCTATCAAGCTACACCACTGGCCCGTCTAGCTCAATACTGCCTACACTGATGGGCAGCAGTGGCACGCCAGGCTCCGCGCCACGATGGCTGTACTCTGCCTTCTGCAGTCGGAGGCACCAATGCTTCTGAATGCCGGTTGCTCCAATCGAATGCTCCTGTGTTTCCCACAGGCAACTGTTCAGCCACTGTGAGAACAGGATGCTGGGCTGCTAAGTGGGCTCACTGGCCTGATCCAGCAAGCTCTTCTTATGGTTGGGGACATTCCCAGCCCTACCTGGAGATGCTGCCACCAGGGACCATCTGCTCTGCCACTGAACTACATCCCTTCCCCAAGGAGACACCCCCACAGGAGACGCCCCTCTGGCCTTTAAGCACAGAAGACCCCATCGGAGCCAAGCCAGGCCCTCCCCAGTGCTCACCTCTTCCTGGAGAGAAGGGTCCTCTGCTCCGAGGTCACCAGCTGCCTCCTCTTGCAGCAGTAGAGATGGGGCTGGGACCTCCTGGTCTCCTTCTCCTCCATCCTCTTTCGGGCGCTTTGCTTTCTGGTCACAGAAAAGGGGCTCTGCCTTCCGCTGGTGGGCACCTTGCTTGCCCTTCAGGACCTCCTCAAGGGTTGTTGCCAAGACCATCTTCTGCTGGGCACATCTGGTCAAATCCGCCGCCAGCTCAGTTGCCTCCCGGGACATGGCTTCTATCTTTACCCTCAGCTGAGCTACGTTGGCCCTGACCTTCTCCAGCATACCATTGTCCTCATCGTCGTCGTCCTCCTCCTCCTCGTCCGATGTGTCTTCAGTTGTGGCGTCCTGGATCTTCAACTGGGCTTCCAGCTCCGCCAGCTTCTCCTCCTCAGCCTTCATATCCTGGCGGGTCTCCTCACACCCCACACAAACCTCCGTCACCTGGAATGTCCAAGGAGAACTCAGAAAATGTGTTTAGACAGGGCACACAGTTGCCACAGCTCCCATTAACATCTCTCACCACTGGCCACTCATGCTGACTCTTGGGACTGGTGGGAGTTGGGGACCCACAAGATATGGGGGACCATTGTTGAAGCAGACCGTCACTTGTTTGTTGCCCCCCGCTGCCCTCACCACAACCTGGCCGCCTTTGAGCACACATAGGGGGAGTCTGTGGCCCCCTCGCCAGCTATAGCTTGGCTGTAATCTCAACCTTCCCTGCCCATGAGCCATGTTGCTCCGACAGGAACGGTGGAGGCCCTGAAGCTTGAATGGGGGCCCCTTTGCAACCAGAAATGACATCTGTTATCTTCTTCAATGGGACTCCATGACAGATCACATTAAAAACAAACAAACCACCACTACATTTCATATTTTTATTAAAATTGCTGTGCTGGATTATCTCACATGTCCCAAGTCGCCGCTGTGAATGAAAATTTTCTCTGCCTTATAGTTTTCGAGTTGCCGCAATGCTCCACTTTTACCACACCTGGGGTTGGACTGGATGACCCTTGTGGTCTCTATGATTCTATGAGACACTTTCAGCCTTACCTGGAGACATTGCTGCGGATTGAACCTGGGTCCTTCTGCAAGCCAAGCAAGGGCTCTGCCACAGAGTGGTGGCCCTCAATTAAGCTGCCCGATACAGAGGCAGACCCTTGGTCCTGCAAGCTCAGCATGTTTGACACTGACCGGCAGCAGCTCTCCAGGATTTCAGGTAGTGAGTCTTTCCCCATCTCTCTCTGGAGATGCTGCCAGTAGGGGATGAGCCTAGCGCCTTCTGCATGCGGAGCAGGTGCTCTAGCGCTGAGCTGCGGCCCTTCCTCCACACAGCACAGGGAGGGTCATGATTCCCACCAGCCTGTGCCTGCCTGCCACCCGTGCGCTGCCGTTCCTCCCTGCCTAACTCTCCAAAGTTGCCTCCCTTTTGCTTCAACAGCAGGCAAACTCAAAAAGCTGGACTTGCACCACAAGGCTCAGGAGGGCCCCCCATTAGATGCCCATTCCCCCACCCGCTCATGAAAGACTAGGTCCCATTTCTTGCCTGTTGGTGCCCCCCCACCCCGCACCGGCCCCCCAAAGAGCAAAGCCTGCTCTCACCTTCATCTGAAGCGTGTCTAGAAGGGCTAAGTGGTCCTGGACTTGTTTCTGGGGAACAAGACAGTGTTGTAAGAATTTTAAGGTATTTTATTTATATATAATAATTGTTATTAATGTACCAAAACAAATAAGGCCACATGTCTGAAAAATAGCACAGGAAGACAGGCCTCACCCCATTTTGACTCCCAACTGACCAAGTATTTCTTTGTCTCAAGAACAAAGGGGGGGGTTGCCCCTCCAGCTACTCAGCAGCCCTCTGCCTGAGTGATAATCTCTGGCATCCTGATACCTGAGTGTCAGAAAAAGGGTGTGATTAACTTGGCTGGGATATAGGGAAATGTAAATATCTTTTGTTTCACTTGATGGGTTTTTGGTGGAGGGCAAGAGGAGGCATGGGGGCAGGGTCGAAGATGCTCAGATCACTGCTACCAGACCCTCCCAATTTTTGATGTAATTCTGATGTATGGAGGGGTGGTCTTGAGCTGGAGGGGGGCAATTTCAAAAGTCTATATAGGAGCTTGCGCGCCTTTGTTCGAGGTCTTTTGCTTGCAAAACACCCTGCTGCAGCAGTAACAAATAAAGGGCTATTGCCTTGCTTTGGGAGATTTTGTATCGTCTCTATTTATTCATAAGTGCTCCTGAGAGGAGGGGAGCCCTACTAAGGCTCTCCCCCGGGTTCGTGGACTCCCTTCTGGGGTTGAACCTAATTTTTATAACAACAGACAGGCGTGAGGACTGGAATAGGAGCCCACAAAGGCCGTCTCCCTGATATATCCAGCAACACCCCCACCCCTTGCAGTGAAAGGACAGACACTCAGGACCCCCATCCTCACACAGAGAGATCAATGAGAGATCAGGAAAGGCTGCCTGGGTGGCTTAGGTAGTGGCAGGAGAACTTTTGTCAGGGGTAAGGAGGTTGTTTTCCATCACTACCATCCCTGACCACTGGCCACACCAGGTGTTGAGGGAGGTGCCCCTAGGCTCCCTTGTGCCCTTGGCAAGGAGTTGTGCCCGGCCTCCCAGAGCAGCCGAGGAGCAGTCTGGGGAGTGTGCAGGCAGGCTGCTAGCCAGAGTGGAGAGGTGTGATTTCTGACCTCCCCCCCCCCCCGGGTCTGTGTCGTTGGCGGGGGCCAACCCTACACCTGCCATCTTTCAAAGAAGTTTTTTTAAAAACTATTTTTGGGAAATTTGCAAACAAGGGTTGCCATATGCCCAGGTTTGGAATGAATGGATTTATTTTTACGGTCACAGACCAACTTACTAAATCAATAATACAAAAATAATACACTAAAAATTTGCACAACAAAAACCATACGTGTATATATACGTGCACAGCAGCATTTAAAATACACAGATTAGAACTGGGGCATTAAAACATGGCCTAAAAATTGCCATTTAGGGTCCTATTCATAGCGATAACACCGCTTGTTCTCTGAGCTTTATGGCCGCTACGCAGTATTTAGCTACTTTCAGGGTAATCTCAGGGTCCATATCTTCTACAAGGCGTTTAAGGCATAGGAATTCATTTAAAGGAATTTGTATGACCGGGGAAATAAAAACCCGGCGTATGTCGTTGTAAATGCAGCAGCGTAATAAGACGTGAGAAACAGATTCTACCTCTGCCGGCAGGCCACAGGGGCAGATGCCCAGGTTTTCCCGGACATTTTTTGTCGATTGTCGCGAATTCCGCCCGGATGCTATTTTCAGCGGATGAATCCTGAATATCCTGGATACGCAGCAGCCTGAGAAGCTTCTGCCCCTGGCAGATTCTCTTAGTCAACAACCCTGTTCAAATCATGCCTCCTACCCAGCCGTTCCAAGTGCCCCTTTAAGGATCCAGCTCTAAGAGCTACAGCTACAGCAGAAATCAGCGGAGTCCAAGCTCACAATCTCCCCCCCCGCCCCCCATGTACCAAAGCTGGTGGTCCTGCCTCCAGGTGAGACACTCCTTCATTTCAGCAGTTAGAAAAGGTGTGCTCCTGGGGCATTTGAAGAAGAAATAAACTCAGCAGCAGCACCAGCATGGTGCCTTTCTGGGACCCATGTCTGCCTTTGCCGCGCCACAAAGTGGGGAATCCCAACTTATATATCTGGGGAAAATAAGGGGCCTCCAGGAAAGAGCTGGAGGTGGAAGCCACCATTTTGCAGTCCCAGAGGTAAACCCCCACCCCACCACGACTTCCCTAATCCAAGTTGCTCCCCGTTCACCTTTTCTCCCAGGAAAGACATTGTAGAGAAAGAATGAACACAAGAGGATATAAAGGCTTCAAAGAAGGAAGGAAGGGAGGGAGGGAGGGAGGTGTTGCACACCCCCCCCATCCAAAAAGCCGTCCATTTACAGCAAGAAGGTGGAAGGGAAACTCACCAAGTTCTGCTCAAGGTGGTCAACTGTCTGCATGCTGTCTGCACACCTACAAAGGGAAATCCAGTCAGTGTCCTGAAGAAAAACAACAAATTTTCAACCCTGAAGAAGGGACAGAGAAGATGAGGCAGGGGCTCCGCTCACAGAGGAAAAAACACTTCTACCAGTGCAGAAAAAAAGTTTTAGGTAAAGGTAAAGGGACCACTGGTCCAGTCGTGTCCGACTCTGGAGTTGCGGCACTCATCTCGCTTTACTGGCCGAGGGAGCCGGCGTACAGCTTCTGGGTCATGTGGCCAGCATGATTAAGCCGCTTCTGGCGAACCAGAGCAGCACACGGAAACGCCACTTACCTTCCCACTGGAGCGGTACCTATTTATCTACTTGCACTTCATGTTTCCGAACTGCAAGGTTGGCAGGAGCAGGGACCAAACAACAGGAGCTCACCCCGTCGCGGGGATTCGAACCGCCGACCTTCTGATCGGCAAGCCCTAGGCTCTGTGGTTTAACCCATAGCGCCACCCGCGTTCCTAAAGAAGTTTTAGTTGCAAGCAAAACGGGGAATGAAACAAACCAGCCACACATGCAGGAAAACTTGGGGGATGTTGTGAAGAAGTCTCAGATTCCAAATTCATCTCTTTTTCACATAAGCAGCCCCCCTCCCCATACCTTTTTATTCTGTAATTTATCTCTTCTCTGGAACCCACAAATATACCTTAGCTTATAGATTTCATTCTTGCAGCTGGAATAATTTGTGCTGCATGAGGTGTTTCTGGGCTGCATTTTCCACAGACATTGCTTCTCTCTTATCACATGGTACCCAATCATTTTTACAGCACTAAAACTTTTTTGGTTTTAGCTTGTGGACAACTTCGAATATGGGTTATTTTCTATTTCTCATTCTATAAAGATAAAGGTAAAGGGACCCCTGACCATTAGGTCCAGTCGCAGATGACTCTGGGGTTGTGGCACTCATCTCGCTTTACTGGCCGAGGGAGCCGGCATACAGCTTCCGGGTCATGTGGCCAGCATGACTAAGCCGCTTCTGGTGAACCAGAGCAGCGCACGGAAACACTGTTTACCTTCCTGCCGGAGCGGTACCTATTTATCTACTTGCACTTTTGACGTGCTTTCAAACTGCTAGGTGGGCAGGAGCTGGGACTGAGCAACGGGCACTCACCCCATTGCGGGGATTCAAACCGCCAACCTTCTGATCAGCAAACCCTAGGCTCTATAGTTTAACCCACAGGGCCACCCGCATCCCTTTTGGCCAAAAAGAAAACAGTGAGGGTCAGCCTTCACTATTATATATTATATTTAAATCATTATTTCAGGCTAGGCTTGTATTTTATTCAGATTTTCCAGTATTCTCTATCCTGCATGCCATATTGCTCTCCACTACTTTCCATCAGAAACTGATTCTATTTCCTAGAATTCCACTCTGAATTTGGAGCTCTGTCCCTTTCTTAAACTAAAATGCTATACAGTCAGGACACTTGGAAATGTTATAAATGTTAGCCAGAGAGTTGGTAGAATTTAGGTGGGCTAATGTACCGGTAGTTTAAATTGTAGTTAATTTTAATCTTGCACATTGTAATCCTTACATATTGTTACAAGTTTTGGATGCCAGGGTTTGTGGGTTCAAGGCATCCATAATTTATAGAGTAATTATGAGGTATTAATAAATGTTTGGAGTGAGCCTGGGTGCCAGATTTGGATACAGCAGTGCTGAATCAGTTTCTTGACCAGGAATCACCTGGGGAGAAGAACCATCACGTAGTACAAAAGAAGGTGTTGAGTGCAAGCTCCTCCTCCCATGGGGTATGGTGAACAAGCAAAGGCTAGGTTTAGGATTTCAGGCTTGGATGGCAAGGAAAATTGTGGCATTTTGCAAGAGGTTTGAAAAACCAAGGAAGAAGGAGGGCCAGTAGAACTCTTGGTGGGCTGGCTGAAGCGGGCTGTAGCAAAGGGGCAGGCAGCATGGCTGGTTCCTCTGCTTGTAGACCTAAGCCTGCTGCTCCTAACAATAATAGAATCATAGAATTGTAGAGTTGGAAGGGACCATGAGGGTCATCTAGTCCAACCTGCAATGCAGCAATCTTTTGTTCAATGTGGGGTGTGAACCTACAATCTCAAGAGTCTCATGCTCTACTGAGCTAAATGATTCCAAAGACCAAATAATCTTCTGCAGATATGAATGCTCTGAACCCTCTCCCCTGTAGACTCAGGTTGTGTATACATGTGTGTGTGTGTGTGAATAAACTATATATCATAAAGACACTACAGTTTCTGCTGTGCCTAACTTCCACAGGAAACACAGACCCACACCAAGATTGGAATCTCACACAGCTCATAGATTGGGGTGGTGTGTACCAATATAATCACCACTTAATAGAGTCTTTCATTCTTATTTTCTTACATTTCCATCACATTTCCCTTCTGCATTTTACAGAAGTACATTTACATTTCCCTTCTCCAAGGTTTGTTTGTGCCTATACTGCGCTTTTAATTACTTTTAATATTCTTTCTGGATTATGCTTGCATCTTTCACAAACCAATGCTTCTAACCACCTTGTTTAATATGAAGTTCTACAAAACTGATTCCCGCCCCTGGTCACACCCAGCGGCACCTCTCTTCCCCACTGGAATTGCAAACCTCCCTTTCACACCCACTCCAATCTCTTCACTTGCCAGTAACTCCCCATCCTCCCTCCCCAGAGGTTTACCCCGTGCAGGGTTGCTGCAGAGTCTTTACTTGAAGTTTCCTCAGGAGTTTAAAAAATAATGCTGTTTCCAAAGCCAGAATTTTTATACAGTATAGCTAAACAGCTGGGGGTTTGTGTGTGTTTTTACAGTTGCCGCTTTAATTTATACCGTCCATGGGTGCAATAAATACCCTCAATTATGTATGCCAGAAGCCATTCTGGGAACTTCCCCGTAGAAATGCTGCCTCTGGGTATCAGTTATTATTATTTTTGCATAAATCCACAAGCTGGAGGCAGCCTACTTTGCAGGGTTGTCGTAACCCAGCTTCACCGCACACAAGTGGAAACTAATAACCGCACGGGCTGCTGTTGCAGGACAGTTTCATTTAAATTTACCAGTTTATTTATGGAAGTAAGTATTCATGCACTCCCTTCTCTCCCCCCCCCCCCCATAAAACACCAGAGCGGAGCAAAGCAAAGCAAAAAAACACACACATGAGACTTCGGAAAGTTTTGCGGGTTTTTCCCACGCCCGCAGAACGCAGCTAGCCAATCACAGCTCGACCCCCCCCCAAAGCCCCGGATGTTCTCCTGCCAGGGCGGCGGCGGCAACTTGCCATCCCAGCCAGTGACTTGGGCTCTATCTATCTGATTCGAAGGGAAGCTTAGAGATCCCCGGTGTCCCGCCCCCGAGACACAGGAAACGCCCTTCTAGAACTGCCAAGCTCTATGGCGGTCGCTTACCCGTCCGCCATCCGACTCCTGTTGTAACCGGCCTCTCGCTCCGCCTCTCCCGTCCTCTCTATTTGAATCATCCCTCCCGTTTCCCGGCATCCCCCGCGCACCCTGATTCGGTTGCAGGTGGAGCGCGCGGAGGATGCCGGGAAGGGGCTTGTTCAAAAGGGAGCCCCACCCGGAGGAGGACAAGCGAGAAGCTGCGGCTAGAGCGGCAAGATGGCGGGTGGCTACAGTACAGAGCTGCGCTTCCTGTTTCTTGTGTGAAGTCTCCCTATTATCCTCTTTAGAGGGGTCAGAGCTAGCCAGCTGCTCCTTAGGAGGGCGCTATCGGGCCCCTTTTAGAGGGCGAATCCAAGGGGCAATTAGCCTGTTTGGTTCAGGACAATTGGTTTTCCCCTCCCACCCTATCCCCAGAAACAGAAGACAATGCAACACGGGTTTTGCTGGTCTATGACCGTAATAAAGTTTTATTATTATTATAATGCAACACGGGAATATCAGGCTCTGTTTAAAAAACCTTGGATGGATGTCCATGAGTTCCAGTGTTTCGAGAGAGGGAGAAAAACTCTCCCATCCAGTCCATCATCCTATTCTCACAGTGGCCAACCAGATGCCCATGATGGGAAACTCTCAATCAGGATTCGAGCTGTCGTAAGAATTCATCAGAGCACAACAGCCCTCTCCCCCTCCTGCTTTTTGTGATATTCAGAAGCGTTTCTGGCTGTGTTGGGCAGAGCATAGGCATCGTGGCTAGTGGCCTTTGATAGCCCTCTCCTCCCTGAATTTATCTTCTTCTTCTTGTTGTTCAGTCGTGTCTGACTCTTCGTGACCCCATGGACCAGAGCACGCCAGGCACGCCTGTCCTTCACTGCCTCCCGCAGTTTGGCCAAACTCATGTTAGTAGCTTTGAGAACACTGTCCAACCATCTCATCCTCTGTCGTCCCCTTCTCCTTGTGCCCTCCATCTTTCCCAACATCAGGGTCTTTTCCAGGGAGTCTTCTCTTCTCATGAGGTGGCCAAAGTACTGGAGCCTCAACTTCAGGATCTGTCCTTCCAGTGAGCACTCAGGGCTGATTTCCTTCAGAATGGATAGGTTTGATCTTCTTGCAGTCCATGGGACTCTCAAGAGTCTCCTCCAGCACCATAATTCAAAAGCATCAATTCTTCGGCGATCAGCCTTCTTGATGGTCCAGCTCTCACTTCCGTACATTACTACTGGGAAAGCCATAGCTTTAATTTATCTAATCCTCTTTTAAAATGCCATCCAAGTGGCCACCCCTGCCTCCTGTGGGCGTGAGTTCCATAGTCTGACTATGCTCTGCCTGAAGAAGTACTTTCTTTTATCTGCCCTGAATCTTCCAACACTCTGTTTTGTTGGATTTTCACGAGTTCTAGTGACTTGCCAGCAGAGGGAGCTCTTGCACCAGCAAATCATCCCAGCCTGACTCAGGAATGCTGGAGCTTAACACATGTTTTCTCTAGTGTAAGGGATCCCTCTTCTCCAGGGTAATCTTCCAGGATGCAGCCCTGGCCTTCAGTTTCAGCAGGGATGGACAACCTCATGTTCAGGGTTCCATGTGACCCTTGAGACCCCTCACCAGCTCTTGCAAGTCTGGAATGTCCCCTTGAACACACTGACCTTTTTGCCAGGCTGCAGAAAGTAGCCTCCTGTCCAAAGGTAATATTTATTGGCCCTGCCACTTTTGCCCACTTCTGGTATGCGGCCCCCTGGAAGGTTTCCTAGAAAGGAAGGTGGCCCTCTGGCTGAAGAAGGCTCTCTCGCCCTGGATCCTGCCATCGCCTCTGCTCCTGGATCTGCTCTCTGTGTGTGCTCTTCATCAGGGGCAAGGCAGCCTAAACAGCGGCTGAGCTGCTTCTCTTTGAGATAGCCAGAATCTGTGCAGGCCATATAATTGCTTTGTAAGAATTACATATAGAACTTGCATGTCATGCCTTTTTAGGCTGTCAACCTTTTTGGTTAAAGGGCGAGGCATTGATAAATGCCTAAAACAAACAAACAAACAGTGCCGATCCCTCTTTCTCTTTTGCGCAACCTCTACCCTTTTGCGCAAGAGTGCTGGTGGCCCCCTGGAAACTTGCCTGTCCTTGCTGGTGGGTGCTGGAGTTGCACTCTATGACAGAGCCACCTCCCTTGCCCACTGGGCACCATGAGCTGGTGAGAGAGTAGAGAGGAACAGCCCCTGTTTGTTTACCTCCCCTAGGAGCTGGCCCTGATTCATACCCTACTCACAGGGAAGTAGTGCAAGGTGTGGCCTGGCTAGCGTCTTCCTCAAAGCAGCAGCAGCAGCTGGCGCCACCCATCAGCCTGTCTTCTTGGTTCTGCTCAGGGCTTGCTTGAGGCCAGGGTGCATGGTGGGTGGGGTTTCCTCTCCCTTCTTCCTGGGGGCAGGGAGTGCTTTAAGCCAGGCCGAAGAGGGTGGCCGCTTTCCCCAAACACACACACTTGTTCCTTTAGCAGAGGTGGGGCAGGCTGAATTCCAACAGGTGCAGCTCATCCATACAGAATATGGTGTGTTGGTGGACAAGAACTTTAGATGCATCAATTATTATTTTTTGCAGGGCTGTTTAGCTGCGGGGTGAGTGGGTCAAAAAGGCTCCTTGGCCTTCCGGAGGCAAGATGGTTAGGGTTGTAGCCAACCAAGTCCTACTCACAGCAGACCCATTTAAATTAATGGACCTAAGTTAGTCATGTCTATGGACTTCATTGTGTCTACTCTGAGTAGGATTAACATTGGCTGGCTGCAACATGTAGGATTGGGAGGGAGACAGTGGGTTTTAGCCAATGTTACTCCTGCTCAGAGTAGACCCACTGAAGTTAACAGACAACATTAGCTTAGGCCTTGTTACTTTCAGTAGGTCTGCTGTGAGTAGGACTGAGCTGACCCAGTCTACCAGAATATATGGGCTCTCCTAGAGTTTCATCTAGCAGTCCTTTCCTCTTGAGCTCTCGTTTGCTATGAGAATACAGTCGTACCTTGGAAGTCGAACTGAATCTGTTCCAGAAGTCCGTTCGACTTCCAAAATGTTTGGAAACTAAAAGGCGGCTTCTGATTGGCTGTAGGAAGCTCCTGCAGCCAATTGGAAGCTGTGGAACCCCTGTCAGACGTTTGGGTTCCAAAGAACATTTGCAAACCAGAACACTAACTTCTAGGTTTGCAGTGTTTGGGAGCCAAAACGCCTGAATACCAAGGCGTTCAGGATCCAAGGTACGACTGTACAGCCTCCAGCTGCAGTGGACTCCTGAAAGGCTGTTGGGGACTAATAGGAGGAAAAGGCACCATCTTCTGGCTTCCTTCCCAGAGGCATCCGTACTGGATGCCTGGCTAGATGCCCAAACACACCCCTGGAATGATCCTGCAGGAGTTGCTATGGAAACAAAAGGCTGCACCTGTTGAATTTCTGCCTGACAGGAAGCCATTCTAAACCACAGGGGCCCAACTGTCCAGAGGAGCCACTGACACACTTTGCAATGCCAAGGCGAGGCCTAGGAAGAAGATGGAGCAATGGTGAGGACAAAGAGTGCCTCTGAGCATGCATTGAGCAACCGCATCCAAAACCCACATCTCTGGGTCTTCTTTGGAAATGAATCATTTCTCCATCACGGCTTGAGGCTGCTGTTGCGCCAATGGCTCATGACGTCATCACCACCCTGTTTCACTCTGCGTGATGTCACTGCATAACCACGCTCCCATCAGTTGCGTGCACAATTTCTCATCAGGCCAGATCACCAAATGTTTTAAGAAGCAGCTCGGCTGCCTTTCGGCTCCGCCCAACGATATGCGTCAGGAAGGCTTGTGGCAACACGCAAAAGCCTCGTTCCCGTAAGGCACGGCAGGTGCCCATTTTGCCACCTTCCTCTTCAAGGGGCCCCTAGTTTTCTACAGGCCCTTTCCCAGGCCCTTGCTCTCAGAGCTGCTACTCAGGACCAACACTGTCAGCTAACCCCGGGAATCTCTTCCGCCAAGGACAAATCCAGTCCAGATCTTGGAGGAGCTGGAACAAGCCAAGGCTGTCATTCTGCCTGCAGCTGGCGAAGGCCATATGACATATGTGTAGCCCTACATGGCATCTGCTGGCTAGCCAGGGCAGGCCTCCCCTCCCTCCCTGGACCCCTGGAGAGGCGTTGTTAGGCAGTGCAAGGAGGACCAGCACTGAGTGAGAAGGGCCAGGAGGAGGACTTGGATTCGGACTAGGGACAGAGCAGGCTGGCCCATTAGGGCAAATGGGGCACTGCCTCATCAACCTCAGCCAACCCCACTCCGGTCTGCCTCATGGCCAGGATAACAAGGCCCTGCCTGGCTGTCAGCTCCCTCTTTCTCAGTGTTACTCGAGGAGGAGGAGGGCAAAACTGGAAGGAGTTGGCTCAGCAAAGTCATGGGCTCTGCCTATCTTAAGGGCTCCCTGCCTTCTTCCCAACCAGACCCAAAGGGCACCAGCCACCAATGAAGGGGATTTTTGCTGTTATCACCACCTGGAACTGGCCACGGTATATGGTGTCTGTCTTTATTAAAATACGATTGAATCATTGTGTCATACTTTTCAGCTCCAGGACTCGGCTTCAATTACCAACAGTGTCTTCCCTGCTTCAACCCCTGGAGAGATGCTGCCAGCCAGTGTCGACCAGCACGGTGCACGAGGCAGGAAAGTTCATTTCCTTCCTATGTTCTGACTGCCGGTGGCAGGCCTGGCTGAGGAAAGGAAGAGAGTTAATTTGGTCGTTGGTTATGGAAAGCCGAGAATGAGAAATCAGATGTGAGTCTGGCCAGCTGGAGTCAGGAAATAGCTGTGTTGACCAATGAAGAACAAAATCCAAAAGGAATGTTTTGGGGGATACTTCCAGGGGAGTGGCTATGTCCATCCATCATGAGTAACAGACGTTCTTGTGGAAAAGGTTTATTAAGAATAATGAGTAATCTGACTTGTAAACTTTGCTTATTTTATGTATCTCTGTGTTTCTTCTGTGATAACTGGGTTTGAGGTTTCAGACTTCTGCATTCTTGTACACTGAGCTGCTGCTGCTACACATTAATCACAGCCAGGACAAACAAACATAAGCTTTAAAGGGAGGCAAATTTATTACATAAGATGCTTTTGCGGACGAGGTGCTCCTCAGGTGCACGAAGCTGGCAGGAATATATAAGCTGGCGGGTGAAGAGGAGAACATTGGAGACGGCGGAGTCGAGAGGCGATGAAATGCCAACAGGACAGAGACGATCCAGCGGAAGCTTAGCATAGAGTTGCAGAACAAGCACACTGAGCGTTCCCAACAACAGCAACTGGGAGTAATAAAAAACGCCTGTTAACACCTGTAAGAGGAGCAGGGAACAGATTTCTCACAGTGCCACTTCCTAGGAGGAAAGGTGCCTCTTGACGGAACCAGCCATCTTTCATGGCCCTTCAGGGTTTAGTGTTGGGGCTCAAGAGAGCAACTGTTGCCCGCTGCCTCTGGTCTCAGCCCAGCTATGATTTGCAAGGGATTGGGGAGGGGGAACCAGCCCTTGGTACAGCCTCTTAGGTAAGCCAAGTGTGTAGGGCCGCCTCTGTTTAACCTGGCTGCAGGTGCCTTATCCTTGGTGACTCCCTCCTCCTCCTCCTCCTCTCTCCTGCTTCATTCATTATTGTTTTTATTGATTTCTTCATCGCCTTACCGCCATCTCAAGGCAAATTGCCTAAGCGATAATTAGAAACCATGGGGGAAGCAAAAACAAGGAACACATTTAAAACCAGACTGAAACCCCAACAAGTCAACACTCATGGCAAAGACCCCTTTATCCACCTGGGGATGAAGCCAATCTGAACAAAAACGCCTCCAGAAAGTGTAAACCCAGAGGAGCTCCTGTAGTGTCCTGAGAGAAGGGGTGCTGTCCCACAGAACAGGGGCAGCCATTGGGCAGGGGGAAGCTCTTTTGTCAACCAGATGAGAGAGGCTGGGCCCTTGGAGAGAGGCATCTGAAACAGCAGACGTGTCTGCCAAGGGGCAAACCTGCCAATGGCCCATTATCCTTGGTGTGCAGGCCCTGATGCTGCCCTGCACCCTCCTCAAATGTGAGGAGGGTCTTTCAACAACCAAGGTTGCCCCACCACAAATCACAAGGGTGTCTCTCCACCCTTGGAAGGAAACCCTCTTGCTTTGGGCCTGCGCCCAATCCTGTCCCAAAACAGCCCACAGGCGAAATGCTGCTGCCAGGCAGTGGCATTGAGAGTGGCACACCCCCTGTTCCAGCCTGGAGGGGGGGGGGCGACACTCGGTGTTGCCCCCCCCCGCAACTCCCAAGACGCCACCTGGCACCACTTCCGTGCAGCGGCTGCTCGCGCGCTGCAGCCTTACGAGCTGCTGCATGAGCAGCTGCCGCACAGATGGGGTGCCGCTCGCGCCCGGCATTCGGGATGGACTGCGCATGTGCGCACTTGCGCAGTCCATCCCAGATGCCAGGCGTGAGCAGCCGCTGCTTGGACGGGCTGAGGCATCCCGTCCGTGCGGCTGCTTGCGCCCGGCAGCCCGGACGGACTGCGCTCTGTAGCGCGCATGCGTCGTGATGTCACGATGCACACGCGCTATGGCGCAGCACCCCGCCCCTGGGGGGTGCCCCCACATTTGCCGCTCCGGGCGGCAAAGTGGCTCCGTACGCCACTGCTGCCATGCACTCGAGGAGATGGCTGGCATCTCCTGGTGCCAAGAGGCAGAGCCGTCTTAAGGGGATCTGCCGCCCTGGCGCGGCTATCCCTCCGGCACCCCCGCCATGCCGCCTCTCCGCCGCCTCCCTCCCGCGCTTGCCGCCCCTTGGGAGGGGGGTGGGCGAGCGGGGGATGAGGGGCGTGGCGCTGGAGCGGCGCGGGGCTCTGCGCGCCCTTCCAGCGCTTCCGGGACGGGAGGCGAGGGCGGCCGGCTCGCGCTCCCGCGCGCATCCGGATGGCGCGGCGCAGCCGGGCGGCGCGGCTGGGCAGCTTGTGCTCCATCGGGTGGGCGGCCGGCTGCGCGCGGGAGCGCGAGCCGGCCGCCCTCGCCTCCCGTCCCGGAAGCGCTGGAAGGGCGCGCAGAGCTGTGCTCCTGTGCTCTGCTGGGCGGCCAGAGGGCGTGGCGTGGCCGGCCAGCTCCCTTGCCGGGAGTCAGAGGGCGCTGCCGGCAGGTGCTGCCAGCGGGGCTGGAGGACGGAGGCGCCCTCCAGGCCATTGCGCCCTGGCGCGCCGCGCCACCAGCCCCAATGGATGAGACGGCTCTGCCAAGAGGGATCCTGGCAGGGCTGCTGGGGTTCTGCCACTTTCCACAGCCGCAGGTAGTAACAGCAGCAGCAGCAGCAGCAGTGCCAGAACTGTGGAAAAGCTTCCTTTTGCCTGCACCTCCTGACACCTTCCTCACCATTTCCCAGATGTGGAGGTGATGAAAAGAGCCTGCCTAGCTGCAAAGGAAGCTGTGTGTGCAGGTGTGTGCGCAAAACCTGTCAGCGCTCAGGGGGCTCCATCTGGGGGCATGTCCCTCCGTTGCATGGGAGAGGGGGAGCTTAGCTCCCCTCCCAGGTTGCCTCTCTCCCCACCTCTTGGTCAATACCTTGAGGGCTGTGCACGGCAGGAGGTGTTTGCCTGTGGGCGGATTGGCTTTTAAAGTCGCAGTGCTTGATACATGATTTGCTGCTGCACCCAGTGAGGAGGTGCCGGAAAAGCCCCTTTCTTTGAACTAGAAACCTTTCCGGGCAGCCAGAAGTGCACAAGGGTTGGCTTCCACAGTTGAGCATGGAGAACGATAGCACCCTTCAGGGCACTCTTTCCTAGGTTATTGCTTCACGTCTTCTGGGCCTGAGATGGGGCATTTCAGGTAGGCTGAGCGACCCCCTGAGCATCACTCCTGCCGTTCTTCAGGCCTCTACAAAAGCCTAGAAATCATCACTCTGTGAGGGCAGCACAAGAGCAGGAAGATGTAACATGTGGCCCTCCAGATGTTGTCGGACTCCAGCTCCCTTTGCCCTTCCATGCTGGCTGTTGGGAGTCCTGCGACTTCTACAGGGCCACGGGTCTCCCATCCTTGAGCTAGACGAACACTTGCCTTTACTGCCCCACCTTAGCTCCTGCATCACAACTATGCCTTCTTTTAATGAGGGGATGGACTGTGGCCCTCAGTGTGTTGTAGCAAGCTATAACTCCCACCACCACCATCTCTGACCATTGGCCATGCTGGATGTTGGGGCTGCTGGAAGCCCAGCAATGTCTCGCAGGAGGGGGCAGGTGTCTCCCAATGATTTCGTTTCAATTTCATATTTCTGTGGCAAGTCTAAGGGTTTAACAGCTGAGTCAGAAACCAGGAGGTTGGAGCAGTGAGCAATCTTATAACAAGAATTTGGTGGGTCTGGTTTTTTACACACACTTTGCCCCCCCCACCTCCCTTCTCTCCCCAAAGTGTGTGGGGGAAGGGACCCAGTCTTCCCCTCCCCACCTGGTTCTAACGCCTCCAGTGATTCCCGTGGCATTAAGGTGCAGCTGGCGAGAGTATCCATTTCTTACTTGCGATTGCATCACACATCAGAAGCAAAAAAAAGGTAATAAAAATCTGGGGTGGGGGCCACGGAATCCAGTGAGTATCATAAAATTTTGAATAGGTTTTATTTATGGTCCAATAAATATGGAGCGCAACAGGCCGCACAGTTTACAAGATGCATAACGCAGATGGGTTTGGATGGGGGGGGGGAGGATGGAGGAATGAAAAACGACCTGTGGTCCCGTCCCCCCCGCTGCCCACTGTGGGCTTGTAAATAGTATCCCCGCCACAGTTTTAAGGGGCTCTACATGGGACCCTTGAACAGTGATCCATTAAACTTTTCACGGGCCTTCCGTGGGGAGTGTCACGTTTACAAAACCGCTGTTATTCTCGGCTCAGGAGCAAACACCCAAAACCGGTTTCCAGGAGGGAAACTGAGGCACTGGCATCTCTTCCTCTCTTGGTTTAAAGAGAGGGATGCTTGGACTGTTTTGGTCATGTGAATTTAGGGGTCCAACAACAACGATGGCTACCGTATTTTTCGCTCCATAGAACGCACCGGACCATAGGGCGCACCTCATTTTTAGAGGAGGAAACAAGGGAAAAAAATATTTTTCTGGTTTTCCTCCTCTAAAAGCCCTTTTTTGTGTGTTTGTTTGTTTTTTTGAGGATCAGCTAAAAGTTTTGCAGCTTTTTTGCAAAGGGAAAAGCCCTGGCTTTTTTTAGGATCAGCTAAAAGTTTTGCAGCTTTTTTTGCAAAGGGGGAAAAGCAAAGCTCCTTTTGCAAAGGGGGAAAAGCAAAGAGGAAAAGCCCCATTTTTATGAGGTTTAACTCACATTTCTGAAAAATCTTAAGGAAAGGGAGCCATTTCTACAGTTTCCAGACAGATAATCTAATCAGCCAGTCACATGTCCTGGGGAAACAAACAACCTCCCTCTGCAGCACATTCAACAAAGGAGGGCGGGGCTGAAAGGGAGCCGGGACTCTTATCTCTCTCCCGATCTCTTGCTGATCAGCTGCTGAGCAGGGTCCTTTCAACACTCCCTTTTCTCTTTGTAAAATAAAAAGCATGATCCTCTTTTGGCCCCTGGGCAATTCAGCTCCAGGGACCACCATTCGCTCCATAAGACACACAGGCATTTCCCCTTACTTTTTAGGAGGAAAAAAGTGCGTCTTATGGAGCAAAAAATACGGTATTTCCTGTCCAGAAAGCCAATTCGGGGAAAACACTGAAGACCCTCTGCTGAAGACCATTCTAGGGGCTGGAAAAATTGAGACTATTTATGTTTCTGGATGCAGGCATGCCTTCTCCGAAAGAATCCTGGGAATGGCAACAGCAGCACCCTTAACAAACTACAGTTCCCAATATTCTTTTTTTGGGGGGGGGGCGGAATCATTGTATGACATGTTTGCAAAGATGCCCTTTGTTCTTGGGCACCTAGGCCCCAAAGAATCCAAGCAAGGCTTCTTGCCAAACAGGTATTTATGATGGGATGGGTGCTTCTCATGAATCCACATTTTTTCACAGCGTCCACACAACACCATTGGCATCAAATGCAGCCTGCATCTCCCCACCCCACCATATTTAATCTGGATTTACATTTTCGGGGGGAAATCCAGTTAGTTAAGAACAAAGCAACACCCCGTTGTCAGCAACGTCCCATTCACACAATTAAGTTCCTGTCTGGAAATAACCTAAGCAGTACTCATAGAGAGCTGCTTTATACTGCATTTTTCCTTTAGGTATTGCAGTATTAACACAGTACTAGCTTTGGAATAACCCCTGTTATCTGGAAAACGACACAGGAATTAAAAAAGCACACAAGATTAAACCACCAAGAAATATAAGAAATAAAGTAAAAGAGGTCGGTGTCATAATTTTATTTATGATGATCAATTTTCTTACATATTTTGATGAAGAGATTGACAGGGAAGTCAAAGGACGATATTGTTTGGCAATCTGGTCTTACCGTGGTAGGCGGAAGGCTAGGAAGAACAAGTTTATATATATATATATATATATATATATATATATATATATATATATATATATATATATGTGTGTGTATATTAAAAAACAACAACAACAACAACAACTTATGTAATAAAAATATAATTGATTGAAAATGAGTTTGGAAGATGTTAAATTATTTGGATATATGTATATGTTTTGGTATAAGGTATTGTAATTGTATTATTGTAACTGTAATTGTATGAATGTAACTGGATGTGTATATGTGTATGTGTGAATTATGTGTAAATGGAATTGTATAATGTATCATAATAATAAAAAAAAAAGAGAGCTGCTTTATACTGAGCCAGACCCATAGATGGTATCTAACACTGAGTAAAGTGGCAAAATGTATAAATAAAAATCAAATCAGTGTTGGAAATGCAAAGAGAAGTAAGGTACTTTTTATCATATGTGGTGGTCTTGTAGTAAGGTTAAAGCTTACTGGGAGATGATATATAATGAACTGAAAAAGATGTTTTAAATAATATTTGTAAAAAAACAACAACAAAAAACCCAGAAGCTTTCCTTTTGGGAATTTTAGGAGTGGAACTACCTAAACAGTATAGAAATTTATTCATGTATATCACTACAGCGGCAATAATGTTATTTACCCAAAAATGGGAAGAAGAAGAAGTCCTGATGAAAGAAGAATGGATACAAAAACGTATGGAATATGCAGAAGTGGCGAAACTTACCGGAAAAATAAGAAATCAAGATACGGTAGCAAACTTTTCATAAAAGAATGGAAATGGTTTACTGAATATTTACAAACTGTAAACACATTGGCAGGATTATTGCAATAACCTGCAGTTTCATAAGAGTGTATGTTTAAAGTAGATGAATAAAATAATAAGATAATTTAGAATATGCAGGAAATGTAAAAAAAAAATAATTTAAGGAACTGCAGAAAGAAGAGGAAGGAAGTCGAGTTTTGAAATGTTGGAATGATTGTAAAACTATTGACATGTATATAACTGAACATCATAAATTAAAATTTATATATATATATATACTGAGTCAGACCCTTGGTCCATCTAGCGCAGTACTTTCTACCCTGACTGGCAGTAGGATTGAACTTGAGACCTTCTGCATGCCAAGCAGGTGCTCTGCCCACTGAGTGGAGGCCCTTTCCCCGAAGGCACTTAAGTCCATTGATTTCAACAAGCCTGCCCTGATGAGTATGACTTGCCTTGGGCACCATCACCCCATGCTTAACAAATGACTCTGATGCACTTAGAAATAAGGAAATGCATGATAAAATTTGCTTACACGTCCTGGCATGTCCTCTTGCAAGATTTAAGTGGTCAGTTTGAGAAGAACCTGTCCTGTCTGCTCTCTGTTCCTAATCCCACACCTGGGTGTCACCTCTCCTTACTCAGCGACAACGGCCGAAAAAAGCTCAACTGCTTTTGTGTCTGGATTTTCACTTCTTGGAATATGGCAAGCTTCAATCCCAACAGCACATGTTGGGTCGCTGCCCAGCAGGGCACCCACAGTAAGATGTTTGCATTGCCCCGGCACCCACAGCCCCTCAGATATGGCCCCTATGCCCTGAAATCTTGCTGCCACTCAAGATTGGGGGGAAACACGCAATTTCTGAAGCAATATATTCCAGAGTTTATATAATAATAATAATAATAATAATAATAATAATAATGATGTTAATTATTTATACCCCAGCCACTCTGGGTGGCTTTCAACCGAATATTAAAAACAATACAGCATCATAAATTAAAAACCTCCCTAAACAGGGCCGCCTTCAGTTGTTTTTTAAAAAGTAAAATAGTTGCTTATTACCTTGACATCTTCTGGGAGGGTGTTCCACAGGGCATGCGCCACTACCGAGAAGGCGCTCTGCCTGGTTCCCTGTAACCTCACTTCTTGCAGCGAGGGAACTGCCAGAAAGCCCTCGGCGCTGGACCTCAGTGTCTGGGCTGGACGATGGGGGTGGAGACGCTCCTTCAGGTATACAGGACCGAGGCCTTTTAGGGCTTTAAAGGTCAGCACCAACACTTGGACACGTGTGGTGCTGTGGGTTAAACCACAGAGCCTACGGCTTGCTGATCAGAAGGTTGGCGGTTCGAATCCCCGCAACGGGGTGAGTTGCTCGGTCCCAGCTCCTGCCCACCTAGCAGTTCGAAAGCACGTCAAAAGTGCAAGTAGATAAATAGGTACCGCTCCGGCAGGAAGGTAAACGGCGTTTCCGTGCGCTGCTCTGGTTCACCGGAAGTGGCTTTGTCTGTGCATCTACGAGGCAATCTTCACGGACTCACAGAACTCGAAACCTTCAGATTGCAGCCAGCGGATCTCTTTGTCCACGGCGCGGTGGGAGCAGGCTCCGGGATTACCGGCCGTCCTGTCCGCAGGCTGCCTATCCCCACAACTGGTGCCCTCTCTGAGGCATCGGTTATCCCGACAACTGGCGCCCCGTGTGAGGCCAACTTCGTCCTGCACACGAGAGGCGTCAGCAAAGAATCCCCACATTTGTCATGCTGGCCACATGACCCAGAAGCTATACGCCGGCTCCCTTGGCCAGTAATGCGAGATGAGCGCCGCAACCCCAGAGTCGGACACGACTGGACCTAATGGTCAGGGGTCGCTTTACCTTTACCTTTACCAACGCTTTGAATTGTGCTCGGAAAAGTACTGGGAGCCAATGAAGATCTTTCAGGACCAGTGTAATATGGTCTCGGGCCTCGGCAGCCACTCCCAGTCACCAGTCTAGCTGCTGCATTCTGGATTAGTTGTATTTTCTGGGTCACCTTCAAAGGTAGCCCCACATAGAGCGCATTGCAGTAGCCCAAGCGGGAGATAACCAGAGCATGCACCACTGTGGCGAAACAGTCTGTGGGCAGGAAGGGTCTCGGCCTGCGTACCAGATGGAGCTGATAAACAGCTGCCCTGGACACAGAATTGACCTACGCCTCCATGGACAGCTGTGAGTCCAAAATTAATCCCAGGCACAGTTACCCCATTCAGAATCAGGGAGTCCTCCATACCAGCCCACCCCCTGCCCCCCAAGAACAGTTTGCTGTTGTTTCCCGTGAAAAGCCCCCTCCTCCTTTTTACCTCCTTCCACCTTCCTTCTGCCAAGGCTGCCCAAGGCTGGGGAGGGAAAGAGGGCAGCAAACTACACCTGGGAGGGTGAGCCTCAATGGCACATGCACTCTTTCCCGCCCTTTTATTTTTATTTTTGCTGCTGGCCCCTCCCCATTGCTGAGGGGAAGAGAAGGTGTGAGGGAGGGGGGGAAAGGCGGGGAAAATGAGAGCGGCTGAGGGAAAATTAGCAAAGCGGTTCAAAAGGAATAGAGAAAATGTGAGAACCGCTGAGGAAAACGAAATCAGATGAGGTGGAGAGCATGGGCGTACCCAAGGGGGGGCAGGAGGGGGTACCTGCTCCCCCAGAAGCAAAAAATAATAATAATTAAATGGTTAGCAGCAGCCTAAAAGGAAAAAAAAGCTCTCCTAAAAACCTCAACTACCGGTCTTTCTCCCCCTCCCAAAATCTAAATAACAATTGAGCTCTGCTGACTTGCAGCCGGCCACTGCGGGTGTGTGTGTGTGTGTGTGTGTGTGTGTGTGTGTGTTGCGGCTGATCATTGCAAAGGAGCTTTGGAAACAGTTCCCTAGCATGGTGAGTTGCGATGGCTGAGGATCCTAGGAAACTGAGTTTTTCAGCCATTTGGGGGCTTTCTGTTGGGGGGGGGAGTTTTTCTGTTTCTTGAAGCTGTTTTTGTTTGCTGTTTACATAATATGGTCAGTAATCTAAAAACGAACTGAATCCCTAAAAAACGGGGCATTCCTTATCCCCCAAAAAGGTCAACAACTTTGAGCTGAACCCCAAAAAACGGGGGTAGATCACTGCTGAAAGTAGATCACAGTCTCTTGGGAACTAGAATAAAATTTTTAAAAAATTCCAAGCAAATAATTGTAATAACTACTATAATAAAGCACTGCTATAATTATATATAATTTTCCTAAAATTTTGGTTTCATTCGCCTTTCCGTGCTGAAATGTCACAACCTGAATGACCATGGCTTGCCCCCCCCCCCCTAGTTTTGATCCTGGGTACACCCCTGGTGGAGAGGGCTAAGAAACAGGAGGGTGAGGGGAGATAAAGCTGTTTAAAGGGGGGGAAGATGAAAGTGAGGGGATGTCAGGCTCGGAAAGAGTCTTCAAGAGAAAAGGGATGGAAAGAAGCCTGCCTGAGGCTCTGAAGGGATTTTGTGGGCGTGTGGAATTAAGAAGGCAAGGTGGAAATGGAAGCTGAGGAAGGAGGAGAAGGCGGCATTTCGAAGCTCAAGGGAAGGGAAAGAGGGAGAACCTGAGGAGATGAGAGTTTGTTGGGTGGGGGGAAAGCAGCAGCATAAGAAAAGAAGGGGGAAAGAGAGCGCTGAGGGGGGGAAACAGATAGACGAAGGCATGCCATGAAAGGTCTCTCAGAAAGATGAGGGAAACAGGAAGGAGGGTGGCAAAGAAGCTGAGGTGTAAAGAAAGGAAGGTGAGCAGGGGGACATGCAGTGAATGAAGGAAAGTTTCAAGAAACAAGCAGGAAGGGGAATATGAAGCAGGAATAAGGAAGAAAAGGTGGTTAAAGAAGCTGAGGTGGAAATCAAGAAAGTGAATGAAGAAAAAGAAAGAAAGAAAGAAAGAAAGAGGGAAATCTGAATTGCTATGGCCCAAAGACCCATCTCAATTCCAGGGCATTGTGCCCTCTCTCATGTCTTCCCTCACTCTCCTCAAACTTAGGAAAATAGCCACCTAACAGGGGAAAAAGCAACATGCTTGGACACGAAGCATTAAAATGTGGACCTCTGCCTGGAAAAAGCGGGGCAAAAGGGAAGTGCGGATAAGCCCTGAGAAAAATCTACCCTTAAACTACCCTGAAGAAGGTGATTAATAGGAATTAGCAGGGAGTAACTAATCCGCACTAGCTGGTCTTGAGCATGTCTGCTAAATGTCTCCAAATGCAGTAAACTGACACTGTTTAACCACAGCACCTTTGTTTCTGTCAGCATTATTCAATTCTCCAACAATTACCCTTATTGAGCTTATGAAATGTTTTGTAACACATCAGCAGAAACATTATTATGGGCCTGCCTCTTTTATTCTCCACCCACGTCATGCAAGTTTCATTCCAGTGGCCTCTTGTCTGCAGATATCCGTGATATGCATGGGAAACAGCTCTAGTCTCAGTGGAGTATAAAATTGTTTATTTGTACGATTACAGGGATTGCTCGTTTTTCTTCCTTCAAAAAAAGTGTGGCCACCTCTGGGGAATAAGCGGCAAACATCAGAGCTACATGGAGAAGGAACAGGGATGGATAAGAATCTAAGTTACAGCCTCAAGGGCACTGTGTACAGGGATCTGGTTACCCAAAATGGCACCCAGCCACCGATTAGGGGATCACACCCTTGAGATCTGCTGTTAGATGCCCTGAACCAGTTTTGGAAGTTTGTGCAAAGAGTTTGCAAACAGTTCCCACTCACCCAGACCCACCATTGGTACAAGGTGGACTTCAAATGCCAGAAAGCTGCAGAAAAGTGATAGATTGGACCTTTTCATGGTGGGGCTGCTCCTTTGCTTAAATCCAGATTGCAGCCTCGAGGGCTGCCTCCTTGCCACACAACACAAAACTTTGGCAGTGCCACTCCTGCCATAAATCAAGGAGATGAAACATCTGCTGTATTTATCAAACCAATTAGGAAACATCTGGCTGCCTTTCCAATATATTTCTTTCTCTCACATGCAGGCAGATATCCAAAAATAAACTCCCCCTCTTCCACACCCAGTCTGCCATGTGGCACAGACTTGCCAAAACAAAGCAATGTACCAGGTAGAAGAGAAAAGAGAGACACTCTGGAATGGGATTGCTGCAGCAGTGACCTTCTGCCTTCTCAAGTTAAGGGGTCAGTGCCGTTTGAAATATGGGGCATCTGTTCTGTCCTTGTAGAATTTCATGGTTTTGGTATAAGCAGGGGATGGAGGTGGGATGGATATGCATTTATGAGAGCTGGAGCAGCTGAGGCACTACATGAGACCTCTGACCAGCAAGAAATGCCATAGTTTCTGTGGTGCACCATGGAAACGGCATGGCATTTAGTGCCTTCGAAAACCTGATTTGTAATGCTGCCAAAACTGTCCTGTAGTTTCTGCATTCCTTTGAGTCCTGAATGTCCATGGAGTCACTCACAGCTTCTCAGGGAGGATGGTAGCACAGCCTCCGATTTGGAACTAGCTAAGCATCAAGAGAGGAGGAATTGAAAGTGAGGAGGAATTAAAGAACCTCTTAATGAGGGTGAAAGAAGAGAGCGCAAAATATGGTCTGAAGCTCAACATAAAAAACTAAGATCATGGCCACTGGTCCCATCACCTCCTGGCAAATAGAAGGGGAAGAAATGGAGGCAGTGAGAGATTTTACTTTCTTGGGTTCCATGATCACTGCAGATGGTGACAGCAGTCACAAAATTAAAAGATGTCTGCTTATTGGGAGAAAAGCAATGACAAACCAAGACAGCATCTTAAAAAGCAGAAATAATCACCTTGCCAACAGAAGTCCTTATAGTTAAAGCTATGGTTTTCCCAGTAGTGATGTATGGAAGTGAGAGCTGGACCATAAAGAAGGCTTATCACCGAAGAATTGATGCTTTTGAATTATGTTTGCTGGAGGAGACTCTTGAGAGTCCCATGGACTGCAAGAAGATCAAACCTATCCATTCTGAAGGAAATCAGCCCTGAATGCTCACTGGATTGACAGGTCCTGAAGCTGAGGCTCCAATACTTTGGCCACCTCATGAGAAGACAAGACTCCCTGGAAAAGACCCTGATGTTGGGAAAGATGGAGGGCACAAGGAGAAGGGGACAACAGAGGATGAGATGGTTGGACAGTGTTCTCGAAGCTACTAACATGAGTTTGACCAAACTGTGGGAGGCAGTAGAAGACATGGGTGCCTGGTATGCTCTGGTTCATGGGGTCATGAAGAGTCGGACACAACTAAGCGACTAAACAACAACAAGCATCAAGAGCATCACGAGATAGATGGAAGTGCTGTTGTGCGATTAAGACAGATAAACTGTATTGCCTTATCAACGTCTACATCTCTCTATTCCAAGTACAGTAATGGCCAAATAAACATTTGCACTGTTGCATTTGTTCCCTGGCCAAGCCGGTTCAAGGCAGGTCAGGATTATGCAGGATGGGGAAGATCTCTGGAACACCAAGGTTCTTTCCACAGGAAGAAAAGGTTCTCGGGAAGCTTTTCTCTGCTCACTTCTATAATTTAGTTGAAATGAGCTGCAGTAACCTATCAAGCATGGCTCCTTGTCTTTCATGAGGTTGAGATTGCCACAGACCCTGAGGGCAATTCCTGTTGCATGTTGAAATTGGATCTCAAGACCAACACCCTCCCATTTCCAGAGGTGATAGCACTGTCAGAGTTGGGGGTTGAGAAAGCAAATGCACTAGCTGTAGCATTTTCCCCACATTCTCCATTGTGGAGCGCGAATCCACTCGATTTATGTATTTCCTCCCCCCCCCCCTTTCCATTTGCAGAAATATGAAATCTGTGGATTTCAGTAGTACAACCAGTTTGGTGAGCCCCATGATTTCATCCCCAGACATGCAACAGCCTCTACTCATACTGTAATGCACATCAGATTGTTAACTTCCCCTAAAAATGCACCTTTAGTGACGCAGACGCATGGCTGTTCTGCAGTCAACTTGAGTTAATGGCTCTTCTGGACACATTGGCAAATTGACCATGTTGTAACTTCAGACAGACTTCTTGTAGGAAAAACCTCTGGATCTGGGCACAAAATAACTTGGATGTAAGACAGACCAGCTCAGCTTATTGTAGGGTTGTGCACCATGGAATCTGCAAATCTTAAAATCCATAGCAATGTGGGCAAAAACAGGACATAATTAACAGCTAGCATAATGCCAGACTGGCCCTGCTTGCATTCCTTGTGTTTTCAGTTGGACAGCCTTCTTCCTGTCCTAGGTTGTACTGCAAAAAAACAACAACAACAGCCCTCCTAATCCTTCCTACCATGTTCATCATTAACTAGAAATTAGTTTGGCCAACAATGTCAAGATCAGCATGTTCTGAAACCTCTTGAGTTGCTAGAAACTGGGAGAGACAAACAATGACGCCCCACTTCCCAGATCATTCTGAGGTTTTATTTAAAGCACTTCTGAATGAGCTGCTTTATCATGCAGTTGAGAGCGGCCTTGTCATCCAGGCTCCTTCTCATAAGAACTACATGGCTGTTGCTGGGACTCACAGGTGGGGAGAGCGCTGCTGTTGCACCCCAGTCCTGCTTGCAGGTTTCCCACAGGTATGAGGTAGGTCATTGTAAGGACAGGATGCTGGACTAGGTAGGCCAGTGGCCAGCAGGCCTGTTATGTACTGAGTTGAATAGGATCCAAAATGCAGCAGTCTGATTGGTCCAAGAACAATAGGATTGAGATTGCAGCAGTCTGATTGGTCCTAGAACAATAGGATTGAGATTGCAGCAGTCTGATTGCTCCCAGAACAATAGGATTGAGATTGCAGCAGTCTGATTGGTCTGCAGGAGCCACCCAATCCAGCTCCAGGTGGAAGTGAATCTGCACTCCGATTGGCATACAGGAGTATCCCAGAATTAGCCAATCACGTGGGGCCCATTGTGTAAATAGTGTATATAAAGCAAACGTTTTGGGGGAACTGCATTCCTCACTACCATGAGCTGAATAAAGAGCATGAAATTCACACTTGACTCCAAGTATATTTCAAGGCCCTTGCCTGAACCAATTCCTATTTGTCAGCAACCTTCTTGAGTATGTGGTCTGTCCGTCCCCCCCAGTACCGTGCTTGGGACTCCAGATGAGCCTGACTACTGCAGAATAGTCTTGTGACTTGGAAACTATTAAATGCAGTCTAAAAAGCATATTAGCTTGCAGCTTGTGATCAGCTGCAATCCCAGGATCCTTCTCAGATGTTCTGTTGCCAAACCGGGTGTCCCTCATCCTGTACTCATGTATTTGGGTTTTTGTGTGTACCTAAAATGCAGAAGTTTACATTTGTCTCTGCTGAATTTCATTTTGTTTGTTTCTAACCAGTTTTCCATTAGGAACCTGAGAAGCTGCCTTCTACTGAGCTAGCTCATTGATCTACCCAGTTCACTGAACGGCAGCAGCTCTGCCACATGTGTTTTTATGTTGTAAACCGCCCTGTGATCCTCGGATGAAAGGTGGCAAAGAAATTTAATAAATAATAAAAATGGTAATAAGGACATGGAAAAAGGCTTGCCAAGTTAGACCACCTAGTCCAGCATCCTGTTCCCACAGTGGCTCACCAGATGTGCATAGGAAGCTGCCAAGCAGGGTATGAGTCCATCAACCCACCCTCCTTCCCACTTGTGTTTCTTGTAGCCCCGGGCTAGCAGCTCTGTGTTTGAGCTCTGCTTGGCGCCCTTGCCACTTGCTGTGAATTTAAGGTTGGCAGGCATGCCCCTTTGAGCATTTTTGGGTTGTCAGAATGGGTTTCTATGATCCATAGAATCATAGGCATTGATGGTAGTGCATGCCTATGTTTATAGGGTATTTTGGAAAGGGGCAGTTAGCATTAAGGCCCTGGCAGTGGAAAGCAGAAGATTCCAACTCAGGCCTAGATGAGTTCCCTCTAGGAAGCTCACAAGCAGGGCTTGAACACAGTAGTCTTTGCTCATGCTCTTGCAACTGATATTCAGTGTAACACTGCTTCTTAAGACGGAGCCTCCATTTTACCACCATTCCTTATAACCACTTAATAGCTATGTTGACTATATGGTGGTGGTGGTGGGGAGCTCAGAGGGGAAAGGGAAAGGCCAACCACTGTCAAGGTAGGAACATAAATCAGGAAAGACCAAAAATTACTGCTAAGAGAAGAAAACAGAAAAAGCAAAGGGAGGGAACAATGGGAGGCCCGTGTCTATAGCTGGTTAGAGAACAGCCTGAAATTCTGGTTATATAAACCCTGTGTCATCACCTACAGGAACCTGATGTCTCACTAAGGGATTATTTCAAAATCTCCTGAACAAACCTTACAGATAGCGATGTCCGACTGTGGCAGATTTACAGCATGGATTTTTATAGCTGCTGACCACAGGCTCTCTCAGTGTAGATTATGGCTGTCTGCTAGCCTGGGAGAAGTGTGCTTCGTTCAGCTGAAGAGGTGAATAATACTGGGGAGTTTGGGGAGGTGTTTCACAGCTGCCAAGTTTCTGTAGTGTGTGTGTGTGTGTGTGTGTGTGTGTGTGTGTGTTTTAGAGAAGACTGGGAGAATCAAGGCAGAGAGAAAAATGATACAAGAGTTTGCAGGAGTCTATGGCTGTGAATCCACCCTAATCCTTAGCATGGGATCTAGCATGCCTCCTTTGTCTCCTTCAGGTCTCTTCAAATTACCCCTTGTTCACATGTCACATGAAGGATGCAGCTGTGGTTTTTTTTTGTTTCGCTATTTGGTTGCCCTCAGTGAATTAAAATGCTGCTCTCTACCCACCTCTTGAGCAGCCTAACAATTGTGCATTAAATGACGATGAGTTCAGTTGCTCATGGTGTTTACATATTTTTTTCTTTATTTAAGCAGGGACGCAGGTGGCGCTGTGGGTTAAACCACAGAACCTAGGGCTTGCTGATCAGAAGGTCAGCGGTTCGAATCCCCGCAATGGGGTGAGCTTCCATTGCTCGGTCCCAGCTCATGCCCACCTAGCATTTCAAAAGCACGTCAAAAGTGCAAGTAGATAAATAGGTACCGCTCTGGCGGGAAGGTAAACAGCATTTCCATGAGTTGCTCTGGTTTGCCAGCAGCTTTGTCATGCTGGCCACATGACCTGGAAGCTGTATGCTGGCTCCCTCAGCCAATAAAGCGAGATGAGCGCCGCAACCCCTGAGTTGGACACGACTGGACCTAATGGTCAGGGGTCCCTTTACCTTTACCATCAAACTGCTGAGCTCTGTATTTAGGTACTCTGGACAAAGCAGAAAGCTCCGATCACTGGGCACAATCTCTAATGAAGTTTGGAATCCACATAAGCATGCTTTGTGATGGTGGATAAAGCCTTTCCCTCTCTCCCTCTCAAATATATTTACCTAGCTTGAAGCAGGTGCCCCTGGGACTTTAGTACCTCAAGCAGTTGGCTTGTTTGCAGCCTTGCCTCTTCGTATGAGCCAGCCTTAACTACCGCATTTTTCGCTCCATAGGACGCTCCGGACCATAGGGCGCACCTCATTTTTAGAGGAGGAAACAAGGAAAAAAAAATATTTTTCTGGTTTTCCTCCTCTAAAAGCCCCGTTTTGTTTTGTTTTTTGTTTTGTTTTTGAGGATCAGCTAAAAGTTTTGCAGCTTTTTTTGCAAAGGGAAAAGCCCTGGGGTTTGGGTTGTTTTTTTTGTTTTTGTTTTTTTTGGAGGATCAGCTAAAGGTTTTGCTGCTGTTTTTGCAAAGGCAAAAGGCCTTTTTTGAGAATCAGCTAAAAGTTTTGCAGCTTTTTTGCAAAGGGAAAAGCCCTAGGGGTTTTTTTTGTTTTTGTTTTGAGGATCAGCTAAAGGTTTTGCAGCTTTTTTTGCAAAGGGGGAAAAGCAAAGAGGAAAAGCCCCATTTTTATGGGGTTTAACTCACATTTCTGAAAAATCTTAAGGAAAGGGAGCCATTTCTACTGTTTTCAGACAGATAATCTAATCAGCCAGTCACATGTCCTGGGGAAACAAACAACCTCCCTCTGCAGCACATTCAACAAAGGAGGGCGGGGCTGAAAGGGAGCCGGGACTCTTATCTCTCTCCCGATCTCCTGCTGATCAGGGTCCTTTCAACACTCCCTTTTCTCTTTGTAAAATAAAAAGCACAATCTGCTTTTGGCCCCTGGGCAATTCAGCTCCAGGGACCACCATTCGCTCCATAAGACGCACAGGTATTTCCCCTTACTTTTTAGGAGGAAAAAAGTGCGTCTTATGGAGCAAAAAGTACGGTATATGCATCTCCTTCTCTGGGTTTACAGGAATGCCTCAAAGAAACTCACGCCCTCAACCCCAACAGTGCAAAAAGGAGAACCAGGGCAGTGGACCCCAAAGAGAACTTGCATGCGTGGACAAGCCCTGAAGAAGACCCACCTAAGGGTGGACAGAGTAGTAGCTCCTATTCCCTGAGTTTAATGGTTTGAAATGAAGCACAGCTGTTGAGATGGAGTGGCTTTGAGTAACTCGGCCACACCTATGGGCCGCAGTGCAGAATGGTTTCTGTGCCTTTTAATGAAAGAGGCAGATCACATAGTTTCCCTGCTCTAAAGCCACAGCGCAGCTGGAGGACAACAGTGCCGGATGAGTTGTTCTGGCAGATTAGGGTAAACAGAGAAGAACCTTTTAACACTTCCCTGGGTGTGTGGGCTGCAGCTTCAGCCTGGCTCCGCTACATCCCATTCTGTTTATTTATCTACCTGTATAATGTGTGTACATTTATCTCTCGCGCAGTATACCTGTGAATCATAATGACTTTTTTATTATTAGTTTTGCTTTAAAGGGAGGGCGGGGGAGGAAGGAAATGTTCCAGAGTCTACACCTGTATACAAATATTTACAAATATTTAAAATGTACAAACTTAAAGAAGCTCCCACGTCACCTCAAAAACAGCGCCACCCCCAAATGCCATATTTTAACTGTATAAAACATGCATAACTCTAGATAGATTAACATTCATAACTGGTGTAGCAGCTTAAGACGGGGAGCACGCACCTATTTCCTATTTCAAAATGCTACAATCGGTAGCTGTTCTGGGAGTCACCAAGAGGCAACCTTGGGCACTTCCCTCGTGACTGTTCGGGGAGGGGGCAGTGGCGCTGGTCTAATAGTCGCTTATTCTGTTGGTCATATGCCAGTCGCTTTGATCTTTCCAGCTATCACAATTGCTCTGCCCTCAACTAATCTCACTGAGGCCTTTTTTTATTATAGTGTTATAAAAATTAGGTTCAACCCCAGAAGGGAGTCCATGAACCCGGGGGAGAGCCTTAGTAGGGCTCCCCTCCTCTCAAGAGCACTTATGAATAAAATAGAGACGATACAGAATCTCCCAAAGCAAGGCAATTGCCCTGTATTTTATTACTGCTGCAGCAGGGTGTCTTGCAAGCAAAAGACCCCGAACAAAGGTGCGCAAGCTCCTATATATACTTTTGAAATTCCCCCCTCCAGCTCAAGACCACCCCTCCATACATTAGAATTACATCACAAATTGGGAGGGTCTGGTGGCAACTTGGACCCTGCCCCCATGCCTCTTGCCCTCCACAAAAAAACCATCAAGTGAAACAAAAGATATTTACATTTCCCTATTTCCCAGCCAAGTTAATCACACCCTTTTGTCTGGCACTCAGGTATCAGGATGCCAGAGATTATCACTCAGGCAGAGGGCTGCTGAGTAGCTGGAGGGGCAACCCCCCCTTTGTTCCTGAGACAAAGAAATACTTGGTCAGTTGGGAGTGAGGCCTGTCTTCCTGTGCTGGTTTTCAGACATGTGGCCTTATTTGTTTTGGTACATTAATAACAATTAATATATAAATAAAATACCCTAAAATTCTTACAACAATAGTAATGCCTCTTATCAGATCTGGAACCTCTTGGGCCTCCTGCCAACTGGAAGGGGCATCCCCTCACCTACTGGAGGAGAAGTGTGTGTGTGTGAGGAAACCTACAGTGCCACCTCAAACTTCCTTCCGCTCTCTTTCTACCTTATCAAAGGACTCCCTGGAATTGGCGGGGCGGTGGCCGGACCAAGAATGCAGTCAAAAGGTCCCCACCCACCTCTGTGCAAATACGCTTCAACCTGATATGACCAACAAGATGACTCACCTGGGGCTGGAAAGAACCTCCTGCCCTTGTGCTGTGGTCAGGCTGAGCTGCATGATTATCTTTCTGTTTCATTTTGTAGGGCTGGCACAATCTTAATGGGTTTCGTAATTGAGAGCAATATGCCGTGACCCAGACCAGGCAGTGCAACTTTCTTCCCTGCCCTATGACAGGGCAGGTCACAATATATCTTGATTTTCTTTTTTTTCTTTTTCTTTTTAAAGATATTTTATTATTTTCACATTGAACAACAATAACACAATACATACACAAATAAACAATAAAAAAGAAAAAACATAATAAACATTTTAAACAAAAACAACAAAGAATAAAAGAAAACTTACCTACATAAACAAGAACATTAAACTATCCTTATTCAATTCTAGTTTCTATCTTCTTCAAAAGGGGGGACTTCCCCCGCTCTCTTGGCTGCGTTCAATATCAATATACTTTAGTAACTTTGTATCTTTTTTCTTAACATTAACCATTCTTCTTAATAGTCTTTAGGACATAGATTATTCAAATATAATTCATTACTTAAACTACATATCCTAAAACATTCCTAGACATTTAAATCATTCATAACAATACTTCTTGTATAAAATTTTCCCTAACATCAACTAGCTAAAGCCAATTCACCAAGCTGATTCTGCTCAAATGTCCAATTTTACACGATTTTTAAAATAGTCCTTAAATTTCTTCCAGTCCTGTTGCACCTTCTCCTCCCTCTGGTCTCGGAGTCTCGCGGTCAGTTCAGCGAGTTCCATATAGTCCATTAACTTCATCTGCCATTCTTCCACTGTCGGGATCTCTTCGCCTTTCCAGTTTCTTGCAAGTAAGATTCTATCTTGATTTTCACATATGCCTTGTGGGAGCAGGCAGAGGCATAGGAAGGTCAGGTGGTACCCGGTGCGGAAAATTTCTTGTCATCCCCCCATTGATTCCCCCCCTACGTTATTTCACATTTTCTTAAAAAGGAATAATAACAAGTAATAATAATAATAAAAAAACTTTTATTTATATCCTGCACTCCCTGGCCAAAGTCGGGCTCAGGGTGGCTAACATCAGATACATAATATTGGTATAAAATCAAACAATAATTAAATTACCTCCTAAAAACACCTGAAAACCAAATTAAAGTCTAATTAGATGGCTTTCCACAGGGTTAGGGTTGGGAACAGTAAGTGCTCCACTGAACTGAAATTTCAGCCTTCACGACATAGGAAAACAGCCAAGTGAACAGCTATTTTGGTGGAGGAGGGTCAAGATATTAACCGATATGCATGAAATGTCATATATAGCTATATAATCCCTAGTATAGTAAGATAAGACTTTTGGAGCAGGCATTTTTTTTAAAAAAAGTTTTTATGAACCGCCCTAGTAGGGCAGTAATTGTTCCTTGATAATTTGTCACCCCTCCATTATGGAACATGGGCCTTGCTATGCCCCTGGGAGCAGGATAGAGTGAGAATTGGCCAACCTTACAAATTGAATGGTATTGAGCCAAAAGCCAAATTAATTGTGATGCCATCTGACACCTTTTCCCCCTAGCATTAGATCTTCAAAGTCACAAAGTCTGGTGTCATAAATACCCTCCTCTAAACCGCCTGCACCCGTTCTTGCAGTTGTGCGAGTTTGCCAGATTAAACAGACCATAGCTATCCAGCAGCCAAGATGCAGGAAAGCTGCTTGCTTTGGTTTGAAAATAAGGTGAAGGAAGTGCAAGACAGAAGTACCTGGCATGCTCTGGTCCATGGGGTCACAAACAGTCGGACACGACTAAGCTACACAACAACAACAACAACAACAACAACAACAACAACAACAACAACAACAAGCTGAAGGGCTTTGAGAGAAAGTGAACTGCATTCTTGAAAGTGCCTTGCTATAGTTTCTGTCAAGCCAAACGGGAGGTGCCCAGATGAGAATTTTGCTAACAGGGTGGAATAAATTAGTTAATACATTTAACCTCCTTGTTTAGAACAGCTGAATAATTTTTTAAAAATATATATATATATAGATCTTGATTTTTGAAATAAATCGCTTTGTGGGCAAAGTAGTGGGGGAGGGGTTTATAGTCTTTCCAAAATTGGCAGGCGGGTGTTAGTGTGTGAGCACCTTGAAGGAACCCCTTCACACACACACACACACACACACACGTGTCCCTGCTTCCCCCGCAGTGCGGTTGGCATTCTCAGATGACACCCATCACTCAAACACCCATCACTCCCCCCGACAAGCCAGGCGCCTGGCTGCCTCCTCCTTTGTGGGCACAAGCTCTGGCGTGTGTGTGTGTGGCTGCTCCTCAGAAACAGGGTGAGGGTTGGCAGGGGAAGGGCAGGGCAGGGAGCCAACGGTGGAGCTGGTGGCAAGGTACCGCAAAACAAAAAGGAACAATTTTGGCACCGGCTCCATCCTGGGCAGAGAATGTGGGTGCATGAGTAAATGATTGGCAAGTATAGAGAACTATTAAAAAGAAGGGGGAAGTTCATGCGATGTTTTTGGAAGATCAGAGTGGGTAAGATGAATATAAATTGATCTGACCCCTTCTTCCTGCCATGCTGACTCTGCCAAGTCAGAGAGTGAGATGTATACCTGGGGTTGCAAACAGGGCTTAACTTGAGCCAGGGCCAAGGAGGGCTCCTCCTTGGGGCTAGACTAGAATTCCAGGACACGTCCCTGGAAAACCTGAAATGTAAATAGTGCAAGTTTGTAAACAGCCACCCTCCTGATCCCATCCGGCGGCTGCACAGCACCTCTTAGCAACCACATAAAGGTAAAGGGACCCCTGACTGTTAGGTCCAGTCGCGGACGACTCTGGGGTTGTGGCACTCATCTCGCTTTACTGGCCGAGGGAGCCAGCGTACAGCTTCCAGGTCATGTGGCCAGCATGACTAAGCCGCTTCTGGCGAACCAGAGCAGCGCACGGAAACGCCGTTTACCTTCCCGCCGGAGCAGTACCTATTTATCTACTTGCACTGTGTGCTTTCGTATTGCTAGGTTGGCAGGAGCAGGGACCAAGCAACGGGAGCTCACCCCGTCGCAGGGATTCGAACTGCCAACCTTCCAATCGGCAAGCCCTAGGTTCTGTGGTTTAACCCACAGCGCCACCCGCGTCCCACATAGAAATGCATCATTAAATAGGAAAGGAGCTAGCTCTGTTTTTCTTGCAAGCTGCCTTGATTCACAAATAGGGAACAGGGGGCAGGTGTCAGAGTCCAATTGTGGAACTGCGAAGGATTTATGTACAAGGCTGTATGCCTCTGATCATGTGTAGAATGCCTTGCAGCACAGTTTGTGAAAGTTTGCACCTCTTAGATATTAGATGCAATCTAAGGGCATTTCCAGCAGCACTGGGTTGTGAGTGGGGATCGCCCCCCTAACCATACCATTGTTCATCCCATAATATTCTGCAAGTGACAGCAGAATGTGACAAATGCTCCTGACCTCCATATAGGCTGTGACTTGCTGACATCAGATTACTCTTATCAACTGCACAGAGCCTTCATAGTTAGGCTGGTGTTGGATGGTGAAACTAGACCGCCTAGCATTCAAAAGAGGAAAATAGTTGCTCACATTCTATAGCAAGTAAAACTGGGTATATTTATATTGGTTGCCTGAAAACAGCTGAAGTTGAAATCTTGATGCCCAGATGAGTGAAAATGGGGCTTGAGCAAAAGGGACACTTGATGTCCTGCTGTTCAGCTGCAGAGCTGCTGCATGGGCAGCCTAGTGAGAGGGAGTTCACTACCAGAGAAACACAGAAAGAACATGTTTGGTAGGGCTGGGGCAGTCAAGACCACCCTTTCCAAGGCAAATCGCAGACTGAACAGGAAGCCTCAGTAGCTCTTCTTGCTGGGCTGAGCTTTCGGAGTATGTCTCTGCCCTGGAGAGATGTGCCAACCTGCTTCTCCAGTTGCTGCCTCATAACACTTGACAGCCGGAGAGCCTCAGGCTTGGCAAATGGAAAGAGAAGTGCCTGGCTTGGTTTTGGTTCCCTTTCTACCCCATGTATTCTTCCTTATCTCCCTCTCCTTTCTCTTTCTCTGCATTTAAGGAATTTCCTGTAGTAGTTCTGTTCTGAAGGCAGCTGAACTGCCTCACCATCTGTCTAGGGGACACATCTGCTGGGGCTTCAGGTAGCAAAAAAAGGACGGGCTTTGTACTGTAGCTCCTCCTGTTGTTTTCTCTGGGTCTCCATTGCATTGCCTTCACCTTGTGAGAACCAGTGTGGTGTAGTGGTTAAGAGTGGTAGACTCGTAATCTGGGGAACCGGGTTCGTGTCTCCACTCCTCCACATGCAGCTGCTGGGTGACCTTGGGCTAGTCACACTTCTTTGAAGTCTCTCAGCCCCACTCACCTCACAGAGTGTTTGTTGTGGGGGAGGGAGGGAAAGGAGAATGTTAGGCGCTTTGAGACTCCTTCGGGTAGTGAAAAGCGGGATATCAAATCCAAACTCTCCAGATTCAGATTTGGCTCATCAGCTCCCGTTGAGATGCCCAGTGGCTGGCACACAAAAAGAGGCCCTGTAAAATGGAATGTCTGGATATGGAGGCATCTGAAAGAGACAACCCGGTGCCATGGCAGCTTTTTGGGGTGTGTGGTGGGGAAAAGCCTGTTGGGCAAACTAGACATGTGAGCCTCTGCACTGGCCTTTTGCCCACCTTCTTGACTTAACGACAGGAAACATGCTACTGCTGTAATTAATGAGGCAACATGGGAATCGCTCTCTCTCCTCCCACTGCAATCAACTTGAAGCCTGGTGCTCAAACCACCCCCGCCACTGGAGAGAAACCTAAAACATCTGAACCGCTTCCTCTCTCCTGCCCCCCCTCCAAGTTTCCAGTACTTGTGTTGTGCATTTACAGACACTGTGTTCAACAGGCAGGGTTGACCAGAGCTAGTCCAAGTTACTGAGCCCTAGAATAGCAGATCTACCTAATTCTAAGTCTCCAGAGCCCTCTTCTAAAGATGGCATATTGGGCTTCAATGCGCAGGGAGACCTCGATTGCAGACTGCAGAAAGGTACATTTTTGTAACTTTGAAGAGCCACATGACTAACAGAGCAACCCAGCTGGGAGACTACTGGGTCTCCTAACAGGGAGAAGTTTAAGGAAAGGATGTTGAGGTGTACATGCCAGAGCTAGAGTTAGGTAGTATAGTAATTGGTCACGGGGACATAAGGAGGGTCTCTTGTGAAGGGAGGGGCAGCAGCCCAGTTGGAAGAAACAGAGTTTGTTGTGAGCAGGACAGCAGTGGCATCATACCCCATTGTAAGGAGGAAACAGGGGCCCTCTCTGTGGGGATGTCTGGGAGTGGGAAGGTGCTTTTGTGTGCCTCTTGTCTCCATTTTTCCCCAAAGACTGCGGCCCTCTGTGAATCCTCAGCAGGAAGAGGCCCCCTTGTAAATCTCTCTTGTAAATGGAATTCTGCTGACACATTCCTGAAGGCCAGGCAGCTGCCAGTGCCATAAGCCCTGTGGCTAGCAGAGCAGGGCTGAGTCAGGCAAAGGTCAAAGGATGGAAGCAGCGATGGGGGAAGCAGTGGGATGCTCTGTTCTAGATGCAGAAGACAAATGGACATGGCCCATGCTTGGAGAAAACAAGGAGGCAGCTTGAGCCATTGAGTCCCAAGTCTATATGCATGTGATAAGGATAGGGAGCCCTATGGGGAGGGTCCACAACTTGAGTGACTGGAGCATGTGCTTTGCATACAGAAAATCCCTGGTTCAGCCTCCCTGTGACAGGGCCTTCTCAGTGGCAGTTCCCTCCTTGTGGAATGCCCTCCCTAGTGAGGTGTGTCTGTCTCATCATTGAGTTTCAGGAAAAAATTTCAAAACATTCCCAGGCATTCGATGGATGAAATTGTCTGTTCCTGGTGACCTGGAGATCACTGGTTGAGAATGTTTTTGAAATGTATTTAAACGATATATAGTTGTTGTTTTTAAAAATTGTTTTATCATTGTTGCATTTGCCACAAGTAACAACAACAACAACAACAATAGAAACAAAAGCAGCTTCAAATCCACATTAAACTGCAGTGTGGATGAGCCCTTAGCCAGCTGTATTTGCCTTTGTGTGAATGCAGTTTCAGTGTGAATAGAGAAAACCAGTCCTTCTTGCTTCAGAACTCTGACTCTTTCCACGAGCTGGTTGTGGTTTTCTCCCCACCAGTACACCAGTTTTCAAGGGGACGACAGAGGACGAGATGGTTGGACAGTGTTCTCAAAGCTACCAACATGAGTCTGACCAAACTGCGGGAGGCAGTGGAAGACAGGAGTGCCTGGCGTGCTCTGGTCCATGGGGTCATGAAGAGTCGGACACGACTAAACAACAACAATGTGAACATAGTAGGGAATGAGGATGGCTCCTTTATCCACCCACTCTAAAAAACGAAAGCACGTTTCCTTCACAGGCTCACACTTTTTGCAAAACCTTTTCAGGGGGCATCTCCTCTTTCTGAGCACAGTTTTATTACTGCTTTATTCCATGGGGTGTGCCCTCACACCAGGCCCACTCAGTGGGCAAACAAGGTGCCACAACCCCCAAGGCTCTACCCACCCAACCCCCCAGAAGAATGAAAAGCCAGGGAAATAAAAAAGGGACAAATTGCACCAGCAAGGCGCCAGCCTCCAGGGAGCACGAGCCATGGGGATGAGTCACAGGCACATGGATAGGTGCCAAGTTGGGAAGGTGAATGAACAAAAGGAGGTTGCGGCAGTGTGCAGAGAAGCCATTGTTCAAGGCTTGAACCCTCTACGTGCCAGCTAGCGTTGTCCATTTATAGGTGCTCAACCTTGACTTTGCAGCTCCGATTCCCGGGACAACGGTTTCCCCCTGGTGATCAAGCTGGCCTTTGCGTATGCTCTCCCTCCTCCCCTCGCTGGGAAATGACCCAAATCAAACAGTTCCTTTGCCATAGCCACTTGCACAGATCCCCCCCTCCACCCAGTCTGCCCATTCCCAGGGGGGGTGGCTGCTCTGCTTCCTTTCTCTCCCTTCTTTAAGAAAAGGAAGATTTCCTTCATGCTTCAATCCCTGCAGAAACTCCCAATTACAAGCGAGAGCAGCGTGCTTCAATTTAAATTAGATTTGGAGAAAGCAATTTACTGCTAATCTGCATTTGCTCCGGGTGGGGGTGGGGGGGCACCATGGGACTAATCGATTAACGAGACTGATTCCAGTAGGTTATCTGGGTCACTGTCATGAAGCAAGTGATCACTTAAGATGCATTTGACTCCAGTAATAACATTCCCCACCCCTGAAAGAAACCTGTTATATAGGTGAGGCCTGTGAAAGAAGAAGTTTCTTCTCTTAGCCGTGCAATGCTGGAAGCTGAAGCTTGGGAGAAGCAGCCCAATGTGCACAGAGGTTTTTAGGTCCACCCCAACAAGAGAGAACTTGAGACCTTCAAGATGCAAAGCACATCCACTCTGCTACTGAACTATGGCACCTCCTCATATGTTCAAATACTGATGATGACCTGACATGCCGCAGATCTGAGTCTTTGCCCCAGAACTTGATTTAAGAGCACTATGCCCTAGCTCAGGTTATCTCTGGTACCCACTGCAATCTTCAAAGCAAGACTAGGGCTGCATATGCACCATAAATCTAAACCACATGCCTTTCACCAACAAACCCAGGGAGTTGTAGTTCACCCCTTCCAGAGCTATAATTCCCAGCACCTTTAACAAACTACAATTCCCAGGAGTCTTTTGGAGAAGTCCAGCGGCTTCTAAATAAACTGTCCCATTGATACCTTTTCTACTGTGTTGGGGGAGAGGAACAATCTCATAACAACGGTCTAATGAAGGAATTTCCCCCGTCGTAGCCTAGAGCTGAAGAGGCTGCAAAGCTGGAAAAGGGTTTTCTCAGCCCGGAACTCAGAGAGCTATTACTACTCAGAATAGACAAGGCTGGGGTAAACGGGCTAATAATAGAAGGCAGGTCTGTGTGCTCGTAACAATGATGTCAGATTGGGCGATACACGAGATTGCATTTTATGGTTTGAATCCCCTCTCCTTGCGCCTGCTCTGTGCAACACCAGCCATTTTGCATCCCTGCCCTTCTCCTTTCCCACTGCCTTCTTGGTGCTCTCAGCTCTGGAATTCCAATAGTGGTGCCCTTACCAGCGCAGTTAATTGCGAATGATGGAAACATATAGCTGTGCAAAGTTTTTAAATCCCAGTTACTGGAGGCACTCTGCAGACAGAGTTTAGAAAGGAGATGGTGCGGTTGGATTTAGAACCGTTTTACCCAAGGGTATACGTGACTCAGCCAGAAGGGAAGCGAGCATGTGACTCCCCAACAAGGTCAGTGGCAAGGCCGAGAGAGAGAGAGAGAAAGGAATGGAATCCATGAAGGCTCCCAGGCCCTGGGGAGACTCATAAAAGCTGCTACTTCCAGCGTGTCATTTGCGGACCGCGGAAACGAAGAACCACAGCTGGTCTGCCTGGCACCCATCTTTGCAGCTGGTGCGACTGCGGAAGGCTGCTCCCATGCCTTTGCATCATGGTTCGCATGTCTGTAGCAATCACAGATCTATAAAGGCTGCAGAACAAATGGCGAAAGGGCCTGTGGTTGCAGCGGTTAAGCCCTGAGGAGTTAAATGCTGGCGTTCAGGTGGAGACAGTGATTGGCATCATGGAGCGTTCAGTGCCCATTTGGCCCAAAACAGCAGCTGCTTCCTTTTTTTTTTTTACTGCTCCCTGTCTAGTATATGACACAGTGACTGAAGGGCTTCCCATTCCGTTTTACAACTTACCGGTAAGTTTGCTTAAGGACGCTGCTACATTTCAACACAATAGGCTGTATAACAAATGGCAGCACAGGTGAGACTGAGGAGGAGGAAGCTGACAGCCAGTGACATCCTTACGCAAGAAGGCAGAAAGGTGGGAGCTGGTGGATGGCCAACCCAAGTTGGTGAGTAAGTGCCCCCTCCCTCCAAATGCTTATATGGAAGTCAGCCATTGATATTTGCTATAATTGCCTTTACAGATATATCCATCCTCTGTTACCTTCGTTTCCCCCACCCCACCCTGCCTTCTTTCCCCCCCAGTTGTCAAAACTCGAAACCTAAGTGTTGAGTTGTGGGTGGACACAGCAGACGACACAGTGATTTCCAAGCAGCTCTTGTTTATTCTCAGGCTGGAACAGAAGTGAACTGAAGGCCTCAGCAGCCTGCTTATATAGAACTCAGCTACAAGGCAACAGTAACAACTTTCTGTAGTTACCCAATCCCTGAACGTCAGTTTTCAATCCCTCATTTGCATATGCTGACCTGAGTGAAAACTGCAGCAGGATGAACTATATACACACACCCCTAGTGGCCTAGGGTGGGAACTTCAATACATAACACTAAACACCTTGGGACAAGGTCCCTTATTACATTTCTATCCTGCCTTTTTTCGATGATGGAATGCAAGGCAGTGAATGCTGCCCAGGTAGTCTCCCACCCAGACACTGACCACTCCCAGACCTGCTTGGTTTTCGCAAATGCGGCTGCATCTTTCGCCTTAAATAAAATCCCTTGAGACTCAGCTGGCTGCTCCCGATGTAAACTTCATGGTACGTACAAGTACTGTCAGCAACTGTGGCCTGACTTACCTTAAAATAATAATTATTCATTCACTTTTACCTAGAGAGGAAGGTATGGAAAAAAGTACAGCTTAAAAGGAGATGGAGCCGCAGGACAGGACAGGACAGGACAGGACAGTTTTTTAGCTGAATTTGCTAGACAATATTGTGTGCAGAATCATTGGTTGCAAGTGACATTTTTAAAAAATATTTTTTTTATTTTTCAAATATATCAAATTACAGCCAATTTAACATCTACACTCAAATTACACAAATCAATGCTCTGCCGAGCTACGACTCCCCTCCCTCTCATCAGCAGGTTTTCTAGTCCATTCTCACCGCACAGTTTTTACCACTTCACCTATTGAACTATGTCAAAGGTTTATTCCAATCCTACTAGCGTTTTTAAACTTCCTCGGTTCAATCTTAAGTACTCCACAAATTTACTCCAATCTCCTTGAAACCTTGAGTCATCCTGGTTTCTGACCCTGCCGGTCAGTTTTGCAAGTTCAGCATATTCCACCATCTTCGTCTGCCACTCGTCAGTCGTTGGTAATTCCTGTACTTTCCACTTTTGGGCGAGCAATATTCTTGCTGCAGTTGTCGCATACATGAACAATCTTTTGTCCTTCTCAGCTATTTCTTCTCCCATCAAACCCAGCAAAAAGGCCTCAGGCTTCTTTGGAAAAGTATATTTAAACATCTTCTTTAGTTCGTTGTAAATTGATTCCCGAAATGCCTTGACCTTATCGCAAGTCCACCACATGTGATAAAAGTCACCTTCCTCTTGTCTGCACGGTTGCAAGTGACATTTTTCAATCTCGTTGGCCTTAGTGTAGACACATCTTTTGGTTCTGTATTGTTTGCTAGTTGGCTACTTGTTTGAGGAAGGGCTCTAGCTCAGTGGCTGAGCATGCAGAAAGTCCTAGGTTCAGTCCCAGTAGCATCTGCGGGTGGGCCCTCTCCGAGATGCAGGAAAGCCACTGGTGGTCAGCATCGCGTGGGTTGCCTGTGCCCAGGGAGGCAGGGAGGGAAACAGACAGCGCACACATGCACATTCAAGTGTGTACTTCCTATGTTGTTTTGCCAGTCCAGTTCATCATAATAACCACACAGGTACCATAACTGCTTGATGCAGGATCAGACCATCAACTGCTCCCACCCTCAGCTAAAACAAGGCCCTTTTGCCAATCTATGGCATCCAGAAGCTCAGTGGCTGAGCACTCACAGCCTGCTGTGCCACATGCCAAGGGAATGGCGGGGTATTGTTTGGCCTCCTTTTCAGCCGAGCTGAACGTGCTCTCATGCTAACTGCTTTTTCTCAGTTTGAAAGGGTCACTGCACTTCCAAGCTGCTTTTTTGTGTGCCAAGTGACCCGTGCAGGTCTCTGGGTCTCTTCCCTTTCCCTTTTGGAGAGGATGGGAAGGGAAATGAAGCGAGTTCTGGAAGTTTTGCAGTGTCCCAACTCGGCACGTCAAAAATAGCAACAATAACGAAGGACTGAGAACTGACCAATTGTGACAGGCAATTTAAACGAAAAAAATAAAATAAAATAAAATAAACACTTTACTGTAGAAACCCAGAGCTCTTTAAGTGCCCAGAGCCACACAATGGAATCTGAGGCATTCTATGTTTATGGCTGCCAAAGGACTTTAGAAGACTCTTGCACCAAGGCAAGTTTTCAGGAAGAAGCAGGCAGAACACAGAAAGCTGCCTAACATCCTGTTAGACCATTGGTCTCTTAGTATTGTCTGCATTGACTGCCAGCAGCTCTCCAGGGTTTCAAGCAGGATTCTTCCCCAGCCTTACCTGGAGACGCTACCAGGTACTGAACCTGGGACCTTTGGAATGCAAATATGCACATTTCCACAGCCACCCTTCCCCCCCCCCATAGGGCAGGACTTGTCTAGGATTTGAACTTGGGACTTGTCACATCATAAGCAGCCTACCAAACATTGGTCTATCTAGCTCAGTATTGTTTACACTGACTGGCAGCAACTCCCCAGGGTTTCAGATTGGGGACATTCACAGCCTTACCTAGAGAAGCTGTCAGCGATGGAACCTGGAGCTTTCTGCTTGCAAAGCATGTGCTCTTGTAGCCTCCCCACCCGCTGTTCCATAATACTAGACGTTGGGCTCACCCAGTTAAATTGGTAATAGAGTCGAGGCAGGCAAAGGAACATACTTCTTCATCCAACATATAATTTATGGAATTCAGCGCCACAGGATGTGGTGATGGCCTGTGACAGCCTTATTCATTATGGTACAAATAATGAATTAATGGAGGAGGGAGGCCTGAGTGGAATCTCTAGTTTCAGAGACAAAGTGCCACTAAATACTATTTGTTATGGGCAGTAGTGTGTGTGTGTGTGTGTGTGTGTGTGTGTGTGTGTGTGTGGAAGGGGCAAGGAGACTGTCACCTCCTTGTGTTGCCTGTGGGCTTCATGGAAACCATCTGTTTGGCCACTGCAGGAAGCAGGATGCTGGACTAGATGAGTGTTTTGGTCTGATCCAGCAGCTAGGCTCCTCTTAACATTGGTGTGCAAACCAAGGCCATCCTATGGGTGATCACAGCAGGTGCTCTCCGTTGCCATTCTGTAGGGTTGCCGTACATCCGCATTTCCCCAGACCTATCCAGAATACTGCAATCTGCAGCAGTGCCCGGGCAGAAATCAGGGAAATGTCCAGGCAAATCTGGATGTATGGCAGCCTATGTCTGCAGTGCCATTTATGCACTGCTCAATAACTTCTTCTTTTTTTGTAACAAAATAAAGTAATTCTTTCCAGTAGCACCTTAGAGACCAACTAAGTTTGTTCTTGGTATGAGCTTTCGTGTGCATGCACACTTCTTCTCCTTTTGTTTAGCTCAACTAAAAAGCTCAACTACTTTGGGCAAAACTTTGCCAAAAAATTCTCAGAGTTTGAAATATGGCAACCCTACATTCTGGAGTGGTAGTACCAGCTGGATGGCACCTCGCTGGATGGCGGGCTGCGTCACACTGTCCTTTGTACAGAAAGGAGAAGCCTCTTTCCTGGCAACCTTGCAGATATTTCAGTTTGTGCCCTCCATGGTGCCAAAGGCATGTGGGAAGGGAGCGTAGCCAGGTGCACTGATGGATGCGACTCAGAAAGCCATAACATGATGCTTAGTAAAAAAAAGGTGCACTCCAATCACGAAAACAAGCTGATTGCATGGATGTCCTCCTGGATCAGGTCTAGGGGCTCACCCAACCTTTCCCGCCCCCACCAAGTAAAGTTAGACCCTAAACGTAGAGTGCCTTTCCCCATGACCACGGTGGGAAGCACCAAGGACTGATCATGTTGTGCAGATGCCTGATTATCGTCTTCCGAAGCAACTACTCTATTCCGATCTTAAAAATGGAAAGCGTAATGCTGGTGGTCAACAAGAGAGGTTTATAGACTGTCTCAAGGCAAATCTTTAAAAAATGTAGTATAAACACCGACAACTGGGAAACACTGGCCTGTGAGCGCTCCAGTTGGAGAACAGCCTTTACCAAAGGTGTCGTGGATTTTGAAGACACTTGAACTCAGAACGCAAGGGAGAAACGTGCTAAGAGGAAGGCACGTTTGGCAAATCCACACCGTGATCAAATCCAACCCAGGAACCAATGTCCCCACTGTGGAAGGACATGTGGGTCCAGAATTGGCCTCCACAGTCACTTATGGACTCATTGTTAAAACTGTGTTTATGGGAGACAATCTTACTCGGCTACGAGTGATCGCCGAAGAAGAAGAGGTTCTGTATTGATATTCCTACCCTGGTCTTTGTTGGGTTCAATACATACTGAAGCACATTGTGCATTCCCGCAAATGGGACTGCAAATGTTGATTTTGCGTTCCCGTAAGTAAAGGTTTGTGGTCAAGCCCATCTTTTTTATGATGAGGCTACATCTAGGTCTACCTCAACAGCAAGAAGAAACCAGCCACGCAGTGATGGAATCAGCACTGAAAGAAAGTTAAGACTGGGGTGGTTGTTCCATCTTTTCACGGGACACTGCATGTTTAAATGTTGGGCAGAATAAAACACACTCCTGCCTGCTCACCAATACAAATTGATCTGTTTTCAGCCTGCCAGTCCATTGATTTTTCATTGGGCGCCTTCCCTGTGCTTCCTTCCCTCTGTCAAATTACCCTCCTCCCTCTGTCTCTTAGATCTTTGTTATGGGGGATCTGTAATTGCTAGTGGCCGCATGCTCCCTTGGAAGCAGGAATTAAAATGCAAAGGAGCTGCTTGCCTAGAGGGAGGAGGACAAAGGAGGGTCTGGAGAAAATGGGCTGCTTGATCTTAAAGGAGAGGGGGGGAGCAAGAGCAAGCCACATCCTTTTTGCTGGGATCATAGGACAGTTTAAGAGAACAATGAAAAGGGGATGGGAGAGGGGAAGGGGCATTGGGTTGCTGACCGGTGGGGGGTGGGAAGATTAAGGGAGTAGGGGGGGAGTTTCAATTAAGACATTAACCCCTATGGTCAGAGAGGAACCCACAAACCTATAAAGGAAAAAGGTCATGGTGCCTGGGATGCCTTCACGCAAAGGGATGTTGATCCCAGTGAATTGTGTGTAGCTGTTCTAGGAGGTAATGCCTCGCTCAAGGCCTCCATATAAAACTCTAGTTCTCTAGTTATGACACTCCAGTCTCGGCTGCCTGCATTTCCTTGTGCCAGGTTGGCCTTACTTGCCCTAACCAAGCCCAGAGGCTTGAGCAAGTTGTAAACAGGAGCTTTCATTTCCCAGCATTTTGCAATCCTCAAAAATGTGATGCGCCACCAACCTGGTCGGATCAACCACCTCTTGGAAATCCCAGCGAACAAGCCAAGAACCAGTTTGGCAGCCTTGGGTGAGCATAGGCTTGATTGCACTTGGCAGCCAAGTCAAGGGGCCCCGCTTGACAAGAGTTTTCAGGGATGCTGTGTACCTCTCACTAGAAAGATTTGGAACTAATTTGTAGCTTGGCATCCTGAGAGGTATCTCCTCTCTCTCTCTCTCTCTCTCTCTCTCTCTCTCTCTCTCTCTCTCTCTCTCTCTCTCTCTCTCATATGCTTGCCATCTTTTCCCTTCTGGGGTTGGCATCCACCATGGAATTAAAACATTAAAGTTGTTTTGCAACCCTTTGCAGACAGGTATTGTCATGAAATGAAGGGTTACAATTGTAGCATGACTAACAGGTACTGTAGGGAGTGACACAGACTTAGCACGCAAGGCTTGCAGTCCACATTGACTTGTATACACAAGTCAGTAGGGGAATGGTGAAGAGAGGGATTGTAGCAGGGGGAGCGGAGGAGAGGAACCAGGCAGAGCTCAGATATTCTCATGTCAAAGCCTAATATGTCAGAGAGAAGCTCCTAACCATGCCAGCTTTTGCATGCGTAGGTTTTGTTTTTTTTAATACGGTTGTTGTTCAGTCATTCGGTCGTGTCCGATTCTTCGTGACCCCATGGACCAGAGCACGCCAGGCACGCCTATCTTTCACTGCCTCCTGCAGTTTGGCCAAACTCATGCTAGTCGCTTCAAGAACACTGTCCAACCATCTCGTCCTCTGTCATCCCCTTCTCCTTGTGCCCTCCATCTTTCCCAACATCAGGGTCCTTTCCAGGGAGTCTTCTCTTCTCATGAGGTGGCCAAAGTACTGGAGCCTCAACTTCAGGACCTGTCCTTCCAGTGAGCACTCGGGGCCGATTTCTTTAAGGATGGATAAGTTTGATCTTCTTGCTGTCCCTGAGACTCTCAAGAGCTTTCTCCAGCACCATAATTCAAAAGCATCCATTCTTCGGCGATCAGCCTTCTTTATGGTCCAGCTTTCACTTCCATACATTACTACTGGGAAAACCATAGCTTTAACTATACGGACCTTTGTCAGCAAGGTGGTGTCTACGGTAGAGCATTCAAAACTATTTTATTTCCCAGACCCAGGAGCTGCTATCCCACTCTGGGCGTTGACGTTTGCCAATGTAAAGAGCGCTGCTTTACTCAGAGGAAGGCTGCCTGTGAACACAGAACTTTTGTTCATCGTTGCAAACAGCCGTAGGCAAGACCCTTTTCTTTCTCCTCCCTGCGTTTTTCCTAAGGGAGTGACTGCAGCAGCCACCTCTTGTGACAGCAAATTCCAGTAAAGTTAATCTTGCATCATTGGGAGAAGTCCTCTTTCTTTTGGCTCTGCCTGGCTCTCCTGTCACTCATTTTCATTGGATGGTCATCAATGCAGGGCGTGCGAGAGAGAGAGACGCAACTTCCTACCCGCTTTCCACGGTACGAGGGAAATTATTACCATGATGACTCTACTCCCACCCCTTGCCAACCTCTCACCCCCCCAAAACCTGTCTGCTCTTGCACTTTGACATGTAGGGTGACCCAGTGTTAGAAACGGAGATAGGGAAGCCAGGAGCTAAATGGCACCTTAAGCCTAGGCTATGGGCGCAACAACAGAATGTCTAGGCGCGCTTTTTAAATTACGAGAATACAAAGCTGAAAATGAGTGAACTGCAGCTAAAACCTTTAGTTCATTTTTCACATGGTCTAGTCCTCATCCGAAGTCTGCAAAAAAAAACAAAGCTGTGCTTCCCCTGCCCACCCCCACCCCCCTAATATTCTCAAGAGGGTCTCTTCTCCAGTCTTCAGAGAGTAGTAGGAAGTGGGAAGGCAGAAAAAAGGTCCTCCTTTCCTTCCACTCTCTTCCAGAGCCAGTGTGGTGTAGTGGTTAAGAGTGGTAGACTCGTAATCTGGGGAACCAGGTTCGTGTCTCCGCTCCTCCACATGCAGCTGCTGGGTGACCTTGGGCTAGTCACACTTCTGTGAAGTCTCTCAGCCCCACTCACCTCACAAAGTGTTTGTTGTGGGGGAGGAAGGGAAAGGAGAATGTTAGCCGCTTTGAGACTCCTTCGGGTAGTGAAAAGCGGGATATCAAATCCAAACTCTTCTGTTTTAATCTGAAATCTTAGGCGCAATACTGTGCCCAGAGCTCAGAAACTGCTCGCGCTAATGAAATTCCCTGTCGCAAAATGAGCCTAGAGAAGAACGGGAGTTTTGAACGCTGGGGTGACCAGCTGGTGGCAGATTATTGGGGGGGGGCATCTTCTTCTGCAAGAAAGGTTTATTAAATTTCCACATTAGCTAAATCAGGGGTACCCAAACTAAGGCCCGGGGGCCGGATGCGGCCTGTGGGCGGTCTGGGAATTGGTGTGTTTTTACATGAGTAGAATGTGTCCTTTTATTTAAAATGCATCTCTGGGTTATTTGTGGGGCCTGCCTGGTGTTTTTACATGAGTAGAATGTGTCCTTTTATTTAAAATGCATCTCTGGGTTATTTGTGGGGCCTGCCTGGTGTTTTTACATGAGTAGAATGTGTCCTTTTATTTAAAATGCATCTCTGGGTTATTTGTGGGGCCTGCCTGGTGTTTTTTACATGAGTAGAATGTGTGCTTTTATTTAAAATGCATCTCTGGGTTATTTGTGGGGCATAGGAATTGGTTCATTATTATTTTTCAAAATATAGTCCGGCCCCCCCACAAGGTCTGAGGGACAGTGGACCGACCCCCTGCTGAAAAAGTTTGCTGACCCCTGACCTAAATGGACTCGAGAAAGAACCTCAACGCAAGAGACGGACCTATAACTTTCTAGAAGCTAATTGTGAGTTATAACAGTGGAACTGGCTCTTACATCAGGCCAAAATCCCATCTAGTCGGGCAGCTTATTCTCAGTGGCCAACATCCAGCTCCTTGAAGGTAGTTATGTGCTCACATTTCATTCCATACAGTGCAGTTTACACAACAAAACAAGAATAAAAACATTTTATTAAAGCTAGAAATATTCATGCACACAAGGTAAACATTTTTGTTCAAGTTGTGCATGATTACCCTTAACAGCTCATGTTAAGGGTAAAAAAAGCCTTTAAAAAGACTTTTGTTTTTTTTAAAAAAATCAATAAATATAAAAAAATAAATTAAAAATTGAAGTAATATGAAAGGAGAACAATTGTCAATAAGTCAAGAGTGCATTATAGGAACAGGGAGAAGGGGCAGCAATTGGAAAAGATGAATAAATAGAGAACAGGAAACACTGAGATGACTCTGTGGAGAGTCATTTTCGGTCATCCTTGGCACAACCACTTCAAAGCTGAAACTCACAAATGCCAGAGGGGAGTCTGCACAAGGCATTACTCTTGATCCAACCATGTTTGGCTTCTTAGAAAGGAAGAACAAAGGAAGAGCCCATCTGTGACTGAACAGAGCAACTGTTCAGCGTCCAAAAAAGTTCAACAACGTTGCGGTGGCAGGAGGAAACCCTTCCCACCCCCAAAAAAATCCACAGAGTCTTAACCAGTTGAGGTTTGGCTTCCGAACAGGTAAATAAATACGGCATTGGGCCTGCAGGTTTCCTGCTAGGAGACAAGATGGCAGAGCTGGCAATGGGATGAACAGCTCTAGGGATGCTTTGGTCTTCTGTGTTGCAGGGCTGCAAACGGAAGGGAGCCAGATGGCAGGAAGGGTGGCACTAGGCGGCCAGTAGTCCCAGGATCTGTCCAAGCCAGGAGAGAGGAACGAGGAATGAAATGTGGCTTTTGGCAGATCTGCTTGGCGACACAAAGTCAGCGTGCGGCAGAGCCCAATGCCTCGTCTGAAAACTTCCGCAGCGTTACTATTTCCAGCAGACAAGAGCAGTCACGAGGCCAGGCAATAAAACGTGGAGCTATGCTGAGGAAGCACAGTGGAAAGCAGGAACCCGACTCCTTCTTTGGCAGTCGGCATCCTTGGTGAGAGAGGTCTCCTGAATTCTCCACTTCAAGTATGTATCAGGAAGTACAACGGCCCAATGGTTCTTGGCCTGGCCACTGGGTAGCTGAATTTAGGCATGGAAGCTACCAAATGCAGAGCAAGATCCGTCCACCTTAGATTGGAATGCCAATAGTGCTGACCTGTTCCTTCAATCCCAAGAGGCTGTAGGCAATGCGCTTTTGGTGTCCTGGCAGGCGTACCCCAATTCTCTTGATATCCCTGGGAATGGGAAGAAAACAGATGTGACAAGGTCAGTGGGAAATATTGTGAAATTCGGAGTGCAAAGGTAAGGTTAACCTGTATTCCTTTAACTCCCACCAGCATAACTGGGCATTCAGTATCTCCATCTTTCTTGTAGAGGTATCATTAAGAAAGAAACCGAGGTCACTCACTGCAAGACATATGAAGCCACAGCTTCAATATCACACAAAGGTTCGCGGCAATCCCAGTGCTGAGAAGGTGTGGACTCCCCCTTGCCATGATCCAAGGAGGCTGGGCACCCGTCTGCTTTTAACGAGCCGCTCCTCGTTTTCCTGGCCTCATAAAGTGGCTTAATTATAGGGTGCAGGCTTGAACCAGCCTCTCCCAAGAGAGAGGGGAGAACAACAAGAGGGAGCAACAACAAGATGTGTGAGCCCCCGCCCCGACACAATGGAAAGGTGAATTAATGATCAAAATACAGGAGAGACACTGAAGTATATAGGAACAGAAAGTCGCTTCCTGGACCGCATTCGTATGAACGAAAGGCAAATGGGTTAGGAACACCCCCTGCCTGAAACCCTGGAGAGCTGCTGCCAGTCAGTGTAGACAATACTGAGCTAGGTGGTCTGGCTCAGTGTAAGGCAGCTTCCTATATTATCGAAAAAGGTGTCCTTTGCTCCCGGTGTTTTGCACCCATGCTCTTTCTACTACAGGATTCTAACAGTGGAGTCATGTGACAAAAGAAGGGAGCCCTTCTTCTCTCTGGAAATCAAAGCAGAAAACAGCCTCATTCTCCGCTGTGAACGGGTCAAATGGACCATGATGTTCACAGCCAACTGAGTTGGCTTTTCACAGAGGAGCCTGAACTCCAGCTACCTCCTCTCTCAGGAGGGGAGCAAAGGCTTCAGAAAGAAAGACCATGGGAACAGGAGAAGCTTTCTCAGCAGGCATGGGGGGTGAAAAACTGGAGGAAGAGTGGAAGTTGCCACACTCACTCATTGGTCATCTGCACCACCTTCTCAATGACATTGTACCCAGCGGCCACGAAGTGTTCTGTATATTGGTGCATTTTGATGGATTCCAGCCACTCGGCCACAGTTCGGAAAGGGATCCCTTCTGAGCCACTGGTGCTGGGTAGGCGAATGGAGATCCTTCAAAGACAAAAAAGGGACCCCGCCTCTTTAAAATTCGGTCTTGTCTAAGGGTGCCCAAGTGGATGGAGAGAATTCTTGGGGGGCTTATGGGCTGGGAATTTCCCCCCCTTCCTGGCACTGTTCTAACATGTTTCCGTCTCAAAGGACTGGAGAGGGGAAGGGGATGTTCAGAGACAACAGTTCCCAACCCGTATCTAGGGATTCTGAGAGCAGGAGGCCCAGAAGACAGGCACGTACCGAGGGTCAAACTCAGCCAAAGTCTTGAGCGACTCAGGAGCGCGGATGAGCTTGTCCAAAATGCTAACAATATCATTGAATTTGGGTCTGTGACTCCTCTCCTGTTGCCAGCACCTCATCATCAGCTGGTAGATGGCAGAAGGACAGTCCATGGGTGCTGGGAGCCGGAAGCCTTCATTAATTGCTTTCATCACCTGTTTGGGAAGGTAGAGCATTGGAAAAGTGAACAACAGTGAAGGGGATTCAGCTTGGAAAGACCACCCCTAGCCTTGCAGACATAAACTTTTGAGGAACCCAAGCAACAAGCAGCTTTTTATGTAACTTCAGTCAGAACAGATGGATGGACTCACAGATGACTGTCTGGGCAAAACTTATCATAAGACTGAGCCCATGTTGGGGGCAAAGACGTTTCCACACACAGCTAGGGTGGGATGTGGAGGGGGGGCACCTCGTAACATTGCTTCATTTAAAAAATGGACCTAAAGACAGAACTCAATTTGCATTCTGGAACTGGGACTGTATCTCCTAGATGCAGGAAGGTAGCTGTGTTGGTCTGACGTAGTCGAGATTATGTTGTTGTTGTTCAGTCGTTCAGTCGTGTCCGACTCTTCGTGACCCCATGGACCAGAGCACGCCAGGCACGCCTATCCTTCACTGCCTCTCGCAGTTTGGCCAAACTCATGTTAGTAGCTTCGAGAACACTGTCCAACCATCTCATCCTCTGTCGTCCCCTTCTCCTTGTGCCCTCCCATCTTTCCCAACATCAGGGTATATTCTAGGGAGTCTTCTCTTCTCATGAGGTGGCCAAAGTACTGGAGCCTCAACTTCAGGATCTGTCCTTCTAGTGAGCACTCAGGGCTGATTTCTTTGAGAATGGATAGGTTTTCTTGCAGTCCATGGGACTCTCAAGAGTCTCCTCCAGCACCATAATTCAAAAGCATCAATTCTTCGGCGAGATTATATATACATATATATATGTCCAGTAGTGCCTTAGAAACCAACTGGATGCTGGTACCAGAGCTTGCAATAAACCCAGATGCCAACTTTGCTGCCACATACACCCAGACAACACCATCACTGGACCCAACAACATCAAACATACCATCTCAGGCCTATTTAATTGCTCATCTTCTAACATTGTGTGTGCCATCAAATGTCAGCAGTGCCCTTCAGCTCTCTATATTGGACAAACAGGCCAAACCCTACGCCAAAGGATGAATGGACATAAATCTGACATCAGGAATCACAAGGCAGAGAAGCCAGTAGGAGAACACTTCAGTCTCCCAGGACATTCAATACAGGATCTCAAAGCAGCTGTCTTTATTACAAAAGAATTTCAGAAACAGACTTGAAAGAGAAGTTGCTGAATGACAACTTATCACTAAACTGAAAACTATGGAGAGACCTGGTCTTAATAGAGATATTGGATTCCTGTCTCATTACATATGCTATTCATCTGCATAATATCCCTTGCTTTTTTCCTGTAGGACTAATTGTAGTCGTTAACAGTCGTCAACAGGTTTACCATACCCATTGAGTCAATCACCCATCTCCTACTACCCTCCTGAGAAAAACCCCACCCTCCCACTATATATAAGGGTCTGGTGACTTCTGTTTCAGTGTATCTGAAGAAGTGTGCATGCACACGAAAGCTTATACCAAGAACAAACTTAGTTGGTCTCTAAGGTGCTACTGGACAATTTTTTAAAAATTTTATATATGTATATTTCGACTGTATCTCCTAGAATTAGCTTTATTCTCCATTAGCCAGAAAACTCCAAACACAAGGGATCCAACAGCAATCTGGTCACCAGTAGGGGCATCACTTGCTCCTTAGTTAGCACCCACACAAGGACATCCAATAGCTTACCTCGTGGTTGGAGAGCTCCCAGTAAGGCCGTTCACCATAGGACATCACCTCCCACATCACTATTCCGTAGCTCCAGACATCACTAGCCGAGGTGAACTTGCGATGAGAGATAGCCTCCGGTGCCGTCCACCGGATTGGGATTTTTCCACCCTGCAAGGGACAAGCACACCGAAACCCTCAGAACCGCTGACTCCCAAGGCACTCACTGATTTGGGGGAGAAAGCACCTTCTAATACCCAGGCTCTCTAAATACAGTGGTACCTCTGGTTGTGAACATGATCTGTTCCGGGGTGCCGTTCGCACTCCGAAAAGTTCGCAACCAGAGCGGCGCTTTTGCGCATGCGCGAAGCGCGATAGATACTTTATTGTCATTGTACGTAGTACAACTAAATTGAATGCCATCCCACATTTACAGCCACATATACGCATTTATATATTTACAATCACACATACACATACATACCACCCATCACGACTCCCCAAAGATCATAGCATTTGGTTACAGCATTTAAAATAGTTATAGCTCTTGGATAAAAACTGTTTTTTAGTCTGTTCGTTCTTGATTTAATTGTTCTGTACCTCTTGCCCGAAGGCAACCGTGCAAACAGACTATATCCAGGATGAGATGAATCCTGTAAAATGTTGTTTGCTTTTTTGAGACAACGGGAGCTATATAGTTTATCCAAAGATGGGAGAGGATGACCGATAATCTTTTGGGCTGTGGTTATGGCCTTCTGGAGAATTTTCCTGTCAGTGACTGTGCAACTGGCAAACCAAGCACAGATACAGTATGTAAGAATGCTCTCTATGCTGCCTCGATAGAAGGACACCAGCAGTCTCTCACTCAGATTGTTCTTCTTTAAAAGTCTGAGGAAATAAAGTCTCTGCTGGGCCTTCTTTACCAGAACAGAGAATGGTTCTGCGCATGCGTAAACTGCGCAGAACGCTTCTGCGCGTGTGGCAAAACCCGGAAGTAAACACTTCCAGGTTTGCCGCGTTCTTAACCTGGAAAAACACAACCTGAAGTGGCTGAAACCCGAGGTATGACTGTATGTGCTTTCCTCCGTTCAGGCAACATCTGAAGTTCCTGACAGAAAAGCAAAGTCTCAAGTTTTAGCCAAGTGGCAGATGTTGATGACTAGAAGTCAAATCCTTCCGGAACCAGGGCAGAGACCTTAGCCAGCAGTCATGGGAAACAAACCTTCCTTCCTTCCTTCCTTCCTCTTCTTTCCTCAGGTGTTCCTAGAGCCTGGATTAATTCCCACTGGCTCCCTATTATACTGAGCCGCAAAGCAGATTTCCTGCTACTGGTCACACGCATTCCATTGATCATCCGCTGCCAGCAAGTTAGAAGTTCCTTCCTCCCATTTGGACCCCCTATACCCCACCTTTCTGTCTTCCCTGTTTCTTACTCCTATACCAGTGGTGGCGAACCTTTTGGAGACAGAGTGCCCAAACTGCAACCCAAAATCTACTAATTTATTGCAAAGTGCCAACACGGCAATTTAATATGGGATAATTAATATACTGTAATAAAATGAGTGGGGGGGCTGCCCTGAGTTGTTGAGGGGGGGGCTTGGAACACAGTTGTTTTTTTTTGGGGGGGGGAAACACTCACACGCCTTATAAACGCTTCCTATGGCACGCGGAGCAGAAACAACACATAGAGTTTTGGGGGACATTTCCAGAGTTTTTTGGGGGGGCTTGGATCACAGTAGTTTTTTTGGTGGGGAGAAAAACACTCACACACATTATAAACACGGAGCAGAAGCAACACATAGAGCTTGGGGGGGGGCATTGCCCAGAGCTTTTTTGGGGAGGGGGTTGCTAAGACCAGCAGAGCTTTTGGGGGGGCTTGGATCACAGTTGTTTTTTTGGGGGGAGAAGAACACTCACATGAATTATAAACGCTTCCTATGGCACAAGGAGCAGAAACAACACATACTGTAGTCTCAAGGATCACAGGCAGCAACCAATCAATGAAAACCCTTGACAAAGCCACCAATCACGCAAACTACAGCCTGCTGGCTGTAAAAAAAATCCCACCAATGGGCGGGGGCGGGGAGGCAGGAATATAGCTGCTTTGGGGAGATAAACTACCTCTAAGCTGCTGCCGGCCGGGTGGGAGCAGTTTACTCATAAGGAGGCGTGGGGGGAAGCTGCTGGCCAATTTGAAAACCCCAAACAACGGCACTGCTGGCGTGATGGCGCGTGCCAACAGAGAGGGCTCTGCGTGCCCACTCTGGCACCCGTGCCATAGGTTCGCCACCACTGTCCTATACTATGGGCTGCTGCTCCAGATGCCCACCCGTCTCAGCTTCCTTGGCAACGGTGGGACAAAACCGTAACTTAACATGACGGGACAGCAACCGTCATCAACTCACACTTGTAGTGTAGGTGGCGTCAGGGTCATCCTCCAGGACGCGGGAGAGACCAAAGTCGGAGACTTTGCAGACGAGCTGGCTGTCAACGAGGATGTTGCGGGCAGCCAGATCCCGGTGGACATAATTCATGCTGGCCAAGTACTTCATACCAGAGGCAATACCCCTCAACATGCCCACCAGCTGAATAACACAGAATTCCCCATCTTTTTCCTGTTGAGGCAAAAAGGGAAGGAATTAGGACCAACTATGCAACCACAGAGCCTAGGGCTTGCTGATCAGAAGGTCGGCGGTTCGAATCCCTGCCACGGGGTGAGCTCCCGTTGCTCGGTCCCAGCTCCTGCCCACCTAGCAGTTCGAAAGCACATTAAAGTGCAAGTAGATAAATAGGGACCGCTCCAGCGGGAAGGTAAACGGCGTTTCCGTGTGCTGCTCTGGTTCGCCAGAAGCGGCTTTGTCATGCTGGCCACATGACCCGGAAGCTGTCTGCGGACAAACGGCGGCTCCCTTGGCCTATAGAGTGAGATGAGCGCCGCAACCCCAGAGTCAGACACAACTGGACCTGATGGTCAGGGGTCCCTTTACCTATACCTTATGCAAGCTAAATGCTAGCTTCTCAAGCAGAAGCTTTATTCCTATTGACTTAAAATATGTACTTGCTGCCTTTAAGAATAAGGGCTCTTTCAATCCATAAAAAAACCAATTATGTTGGAGGCAGTATGCTTCAGAGCGTCAGAAACTGCGGGAGGGGCGAGCGCTATTGCTCTCAGGTTCTGCTTTAGTGCTTCCTGTAATGGGCATCTGGCTGGCCACATTGCAAACAGGATGCTGAACTAGATGGGCCACTGGCCTGATCCAAAAGGCTCTTCTCACTCACAGTATACACGAGAAGGAGGCCAGCGATGAATAGAATAATACTTACCCGCAGGAATTTATCCAGGGCACCATTCTCCATGTACTCTGTGATGATCATGAACGGCTTATCTGGAAAGAGAAACGGGGAGAGAATTGGCTTATGAGATCCAAGTAGATTCCAAACTCTGATGCAAGTTGCACAGGAGTCTGGTATCTTGGAACTGCCCCAGCAGAAAGAGGTAGCTTGGAACAGGAACCCTGTAACAGCCACCAAGGTCCTTAAATCCTATCTAGGGATTCTTACATTTGGAGACAACTCCCTCTAGGCGGATGATGTTGTGGTGGTTAAACTGGCCCATGATGCTCGCCTCGCTCAGGAAGTCGATGCGCTGCTTCTCTGTGTAGCCAGATTTCAACGTCTTGATGGCCACCGGGATCTCCTTCTTGCTGTTCTTCAGGGTTCCCTTGTAGACTTCGCCAAACTCACCTGGCAAAAAAAGAAGAAAAAAAAGTGGAAGTGTTTAACACTGTTTTCAAATAACTACAGGGTGGGTGCGCCGGGGCAGCTTCAGCCTGAAGCTCGAAGCCAGCATTACCATTTCCCTTTCTGAAGGCTCCTTCAGAGACTAGTCTTGACTGCAAGAGGAGAAGAGACACGCTCTCCACCAGCCAACTGCATTGTGCAAGGTGGATGGAAGGCACCCTACCTGCCCCTATGACTTTCTGCCGGGAGATGCACGAAGGATGAATCTCAGTTGTGAACTTCAGGACTGCCTGGTTGGGGTCTTCGTAAGTGTGGGGGTCCACGTACGTCTTCAGGGGCTTGAGCTGGTCTGTGGGGCGAAGAGGAACAACACAGTGAAGGGGAGCTCTTGGCAGAGGCTGTTATAAAGCAGTCCCATGCCTAAACTCTCAGCTTTTCAATCATCGCCCACTGCCAAGTTAGTCTGTGATCCAGCAATGGAGCAGAGGGTGGACAAAAGACGTCCACTTCAGTCACAGCCTGCTAGGATGATTTTCAGTCAAACACTTAATTTGCAAGATGGGCGAGGTAAGAAGCAGGCAGGAAATTCTGGGTAAAATTCAAAAGCACAATGAAACTAGCTACTCATCTCAAAACCCGCCACCAATAGTCTTCTTCCCCGTCCCTCCATTTCTTAACTTAGTTTGAGTCTGCTTTTGCGAATACGCAGGGATTCTTCCACTCTTTAGATTAAGGTGTATGGTAGGATTTGCTCCCTACTTAAATATTTAAATTTTTCTGTCTATAACAGGAAAAAAAACTTTATTACACTGTGTGTAATAAAGTAAGCCTTCTTTGTTGACATGCCTCTCAAGAATCTTAATGTAAAAATGATTTGTTTGCCTCTAAAAATTACTGGGTTGCCTGTCCGGCATTTAAGAGGTCTTTTAGGACTGCCAGCCGAGAGTAAAATTCAGTATCGGGTGTCAGGAGTTTTATTTAGGCAGGAATAAAGGCAAACACGTATTCCTAAATGTACGCATGTTATAACTCTAGCAAAAGACCCTAAACCTCTTGTTGGTTTGTGTGTGTGCGAATACATGTAGAGTGCTGGACATGCATGTGGGTTCAGACACAGTAAATGCAACCCTTTAACAGTAAATGCTCAGTCTCAAGGTCTAAACAGCCTGCACTTTTTTTCCCCCCCTTTTCTGTTCTGCATGATGTTTCAGATCCAGCAAATCCCACTTCATGCACTGGTGTGGCCAGTGACCATTACTCACCAGACTTGGAGAAATAAACATCCTCTGGTGTCTGCCGGGCCCTTGAGTTCTTTTTCCTAAACGACAACAACAAGGGTTTTCTTGAGTGGTCCTGTGAGGCAATCCTATCCGCACCTTCTCCCACAGAATACCTTATCCACTAGACACAAACCTCCCTCCATCAAACTCTGTAACCTCTGTCCCATTCCTTCTCAAAGGCCTTTCAACTTATTAAAAGTATTTTTGTGTCAAGACACCAATGCACCTTTGCCAGTCCTTTCCACTGATTTCTGCAAAATATGCTTAATAATAATAATAAGAAGAAGAATAATAAATTTGTACCCCGCCCAGGTTCTTCACAGTCTCACCCCCCCCCCAAGGTTTCTGCCCTCCCAAATTTTGGCACGTTGCACCAATGTAATGGACGTGCAAGCAGGCCTACAAATGCAGAAGTGCAAATTCATGGCTTTAAAATACAGCCCCAGAAGAGAGAGCACATGGGGCTGGTGTGAGGACACCATGACTGAGCAGCACATTTATCTCCCTCTTTTAGTTTTGATGGTTTATCTTAAAAACACAAAAAGGAATAAACCAGGAGGGGAATCTCCAAAGCATAGCATGTTGAGCCATGTTTGACTGTGACATCAGATGGATGCTGATGTTGCTAGACATGGAGTGCTGTATTTGCATGTGCTAATGGAAGAGCCATTGGAACTCCCTGCTCCAGGTTTTTTTTTTCAAACTGCTTCTGAAAAAGGAAACCCCCAAAAAGGAAAAGACCAGACAGTTTGCCATCTGGCAAAAATGCTCACTTTCTGCAAACCATTTCTCTGAAAACTGAAGGCACTTGGGAGAAGTGTACACTCATTCCACTTTTGCCTCTGGAAAAATAGATTATGGTATCATTTCTTTTTATTAAAAAAAAAAAAACCTTGCAAAGCCTGCTAGACTGGAGGTAACAGGTTGCCTTAAGTTGCCTGTTTGCACGCCGTGGGGAGCAAAGGAACAGTCGGCACCCAGCTCTCCTAAAAGCCATTGTTGCCCCGCTGCCTTAAACAAACAGAATTTAAAAAATAAAAGCACATGCCTTCGGCGAATGAGCACGACAATCAGCCCCACCACCACGGCTGTGACAACGAAGCCAGCAATAGAACCCCCAATAACTGCAGCGGTATTTGTGCCATCAGAGCCTGTGGGATGCAGAGAAGAAAAAAGTGGTGGTTAGGAAAACATTGCTACCCGAAAACAGATTGCAAGTGTGTGTGTGTGTGTGTTCTCTTCCGGTGACTTTGCTCCAGTCCCGCCCCCACCCCAAAATTTACTTTCCTTGCTTCGGCATTAAACTAGAGGAGCTTTGCCTCCCCAAAACTCACGTTCATCAAGCGTCTCGAACTCGTGCTCCATGCTGTTGGTTCCCTGACCCTCCTGGGTCAGTGCTTGGACGCTCACCAAGTACTTGGTCCCAGGGGTGAGCTTAGGCAGGGTCACAGAGCTGCCTTCGCAGCGCAGTACCGAGTAGCTGTTCTCGTCCTTCTGCAAGGAAAGGAACACACACACAAAAATCGCATGGCTCAGTTTCTCTCTGTGAAATGGGCTCTAGGGAATTGGGGTTGGGGGGGCGTTGTTCAAGGTTAAGAAGAGCAGAGAAGTACCAAGGAGAGACAGATACCTTCTTCTTGTAAGTGACCTGGTACTTCCAGACATGGCTTTGCTGCCTGGGTGGGACAGTCCAGGATAGACTCAGGCTGGTTGTGGTGCGGCCATCCATGGTCACTGATGTCACTCGGGGAGGTTCTGAGCATGGGGAAGGAGGAGAGAGAAAGAGTCTGGCATGCTGCAGTGGATTGCACCCTCCCCAGCCAAAACCATTTGCTCCAGTCGCCAGCCAGCCAGTAGCCCCAGATCCATATAGAATTTGCAAACTCTTAAAGCCTCATTTGTAATGAGGCAACTTACGACTTCTGAGAGTTTGTTCAAATTACATCCGCAGGACTGGTGAATAAAAGTCCAACAGACAAATCACAAGACCCCACTTTGCACAGCTGCCTTCATAACAAGGGTGTGGGCCAAGTGCTTAAGGCAAGTGACACAAATTAGCATGAAATTAGCATATGCTAATCTATACGTATAGCTTCAAATTTAGACAAGCTATTTGTGTGTGTGTGTGTGTGTGTTTAGCTTTTACTAGCAGGGCTTAAGCTGTGAGCTAAAACTATTTTCTGGATGCAGTACACTCTATGGACTGGGCCCTCTGTACTGCTTGCAACCTCTTGGCTGCTTTATGCGCATATTAAAAGTAAAACTAAACTTGCTCTACAACTGAGCACTGCTACCTTTATCTAAAACACACACAGATGTCTCCTCCTCTGTCCCATACAGCTATCCAAAGAGCCTCTGGGCAAATTTGGATGGTGCACTGGGCTCTGCAGGATCCTGTAAGGAGGTTTTTTTGTTTTTGGTAAAACAAAAGCTTTAAAAGGCAGTGGTGGTTGGGAAACCTAACACAAAACACCCAGGGCTCAGCTCTTCCGGGCAATCCCTAGTCACATCCTTAGCAGCCAAGAAGTTTCTTTGCTGCGGCTGTCAAAAGGCCAGCATGTTCAAGAACCAAGGAATCCCTCTTGTGCGGTGGCATCGATCGCAAGAGCAGCCATGTTGGATCAGACCACATTTTGCCCCAACAGCACCCACCATACGCTTCCGGGAAGCAGTGCCTGAATACTCGTGCGGGCCAATGGCATCTCATAGCAAAGAGTGCCCATCTGCACCGTTTTCACTCAGCTGTGACGTTGGGCCCCCTTACCCGTCTGGTTGACACTGATGCTGGTGACGCCGTAGCTGCGCCGTGGGCTGAAGGAGGACACGCCGTTCTGGGCCTCTACCGTGAAGGTGTAGTTAACGTGAGGCTCCAAATCGCTGACGGTCAGGGAAGTGCCGGCCACGTTGTGAGGGTTCTCTGAATACCGGAGTGTGGCGTCGCAGGGGCGGCACTCTCCCGACTCCGGCCAGCACTGCTCACACGTCACACTGTACATGATGTCCTTGCGGCCACCCGTGTCCCGAGGCGAGGACCAGCGCAGTTGAACCTTGGCACCCAAGCCTATGGCTGTGACACCATGGGGAGCAGAAGGGGGTCCTGTGAATGGAGAACAACAAAAGGGCCTAATGAAAAGAAATGAACGCGTCTCTTTGATGCAAGGCAGAAGACCACTCCCCAGTTAGCCCAGCAACTCAGCACTCCTAGGCCTTCACTTCCAACTTTTGGCTCTTTCTCTGGTACTATCCTCCATCCCTCTCTCCTCGCTCCATCTCAGGTATCTATCCCACCCCTCACCAAATATTGTCCACAAGGACTCTCGCATTGCCCAGGAGCGAGTCTGCTGCTTTTGTGGCTTCCTGCCTTCCCTCCTGTGACTGACACAAGCTGAGTAAAACAGCAGTAGCTTATCCAAGGTTGCTTGGTTTCATTAAATACTGTACTTGCAAACTGCCTCTGGACACTGATGAATCTCCAAGCGGATAGCCGTCAACGCAGCAAGTCGTTATCATTTCCTGGGTCATGGGGCAATCGTGCTGCTTACATCTCCCACTTACTTGTGCACGACAGGGAAACAGGATCGGTCGGAGCCCGAAAATAGCCTTCCTCACAAGGGCACGAGGTGGAACCTTCGGAAGACGGCAGAGTGTGCAAGGGACATTTTGAGCAGGCGTTGTTGGAGATGTCCTCTTTGAAGAACCCAGGTGAGCAAGCTGCAAAGAAGAGAAAAGAAGAGTTGGGTTAGTCCTCCTGGGGATCTCAACCATGGCCCACAGCAGACAACGCAGACCGGTGTATGGAGAGGTGACTTTTATCGGAAAGACCCGAGTTCAAATCAAACCACAAAGCCACCGTTCGATCTCTTAGCCTCAGTTCCCCATGTGTTCAATGGGAAAGATAGTTCCACAAGAACTTAAGAAAAAGGTAAATCGAAAGATCACTAAGCACTTCAGTTTTCAAAGAATACTTGGCAAGAGAGGAGACACACACTCAAGTCATTTTAATCTGTTCAGTGGAAATGAAAACACACCCCTAGCTGACGTGCGCATCGACTGGGCCACCTCTACCGCTGCTTCCTCTTCAGGTTTCCAGTGTGCCTCATGGCTGTGCATGCATCATGGTGAACACACATTACAGGGGAGGGTGGAAGGGCGTGCAGAGGAAAGCCCCAGCCTATCTATGCCCATGCCTGAGACGAGCAACTCTTACTTATTTCCTGCATGAGTAAACTCTTCCATAGGAACTCAGTTTGCTCCTCAAAAATCCCCCTGGAATCACGTCACTTCCTTGAGGGATCTACAAAGGAAGAGCTCTTTAGAAGCCTCCGGTTCCCGTTTGGAAAGCACTCAATGCGGCCTTGACTTACAGCTTTGCCTTAAGTCAGTAGCCAGCATGAGGACTCCTTTCTTGCAAGCAACAGCCCCCTATGGGCGCTGCTACCAGGATTGCACCAGTGCAGGGGACCTCAGGCAGAGACTCCATTCCATTACCAGCATAATCATAATAATCTTGGCTGTCTAAAAAGAAGGAGGAAGGAAAAGACACACAGTTTAATTCCACTGAGGCTGTGTTTGAGAGGATAAGAAGAAGAAGAAGAGTAGTAGTTTGGATTTGATATCCCACTTTATCACTACCCGAAGGAGTCTCAAAGCGGCTAACCTTCTCCTTTCCCTTCCTCCCCCACAACAAACACTCTGCGAGGTGAGTGGGGCTGAGAGACTTCAGAGAAGTGTGACTAGCCCAAGGTCACCCAGCAGCTACATGTGGAGGAGCGGAGACGCGAACCCGGTTCACCAGATTACGAGTCTACCGCTCTTAACCACTACACCACACTGGCTCCCTTAAGAGAAGCTTCACTTAAGCGACATTTAAAAGGTGTGCAGCAGTTAGGAAGGCCACAGAGCCCAGCTGGCTTGGACTTGCGGAGTGTGCCAGGAGGCAGCAAATGTCTGGGCTGCAAGGGACCGAGAACGCTCCCCTCCCCCCGCCACCCCACAGGTGCCATCCGAAGGAGTCTATAACGCATTTCTAGTTTGAGCGGTTAAATGCCCTCAAAAGATAAGCGCAGCCACCCTTGGCCGAGACTCGCTTCCGTGTGCAATTATCGGGCATGTCGAGGCTCTCCCTGGGACTTCCAGAGGCAGGTGTGCCGGCAGCTGCCTCCCCACTATGAAGCATTAACAGGGAGTGGTGGCTGTGAGGGGGGTGGAAGAGGATGTTGCCCACCAGGTGTCTGCTGCTGTCCCCCACCTGGTCTGTTGATACCTCACAGCAGTTCAGAATCCACAGAAGCCCCAAACCACTCCCCCTAGAAGATGACTATTTAAGAAACTTGGATAAGATGGGCCACACCTTCTTGATCAGTTTGGAGTCCTCTAAACTATAGCCCAGAAGGGGCCTTAATGGGACAGTGGCCACCTCAGCATGATTCTTGACCATTTGCACCGTTTTTTTCACATTACAGTTTTAAAATCTTAGATAGATCATGGATAGCTCAGTCGGTCAGAGCACGGTGTTGCAGGTTCGATCCCCGAATGGGACAGCTGCATCTTCTTGCATTGCAAGACTAGACGATCCCCAGTGTCTCCTTCCAACTCTAAAAAAATCCTACGATTCTGCAAAAACTAGGCTCGCAACCCGTTTAAAAGAGCATGTCAATCAATGGCATGAATTTGGCAGTTAAGCTTGCATATGGGTGAAACACAATTGTCCTGGAGCAAGTAGCATGGACTGTTGGGAAAGGATGCATGAATGAACCGTCTCAGAAGAGGCATCCCTTCCTGCAGGCGTGAGAGGACGACTCTATAAGAGGGCTCTTGCCATGGGCTGTTTTAAATAAACACTTGTATTAAGGCACCCATTTTTTTTTTATATGCCTGTTGTCTTTGTCCATGGAGTTTTCTTGGCAGGGATACTGGAGTGGCTTGCCAGTTCCTTCTCCAGGTGGATCACATTTAGTCTAAACTCTCCGCTATGACCTGTCCATCTTGGGTGGCCCTGCATGGCATAGCTCATAGCTTCCCTGAGTTATTCAAGCCCCTTCGCCATGACAAGGCAGTGATCCATGAAGGATGGCCATCTGGGTGAATTATGGTGCTGGAGGAGACTCTTGAGAGTCCCATGGACTGCAAAAAGATCAAACTTATCCATCCTTAAAGAAATCAGCCCTGAGTGCTCACTGGAAGGGCAGATCCTGAAGTTGAGGCTCCAGTACTTTGGCCACCTCATGAGAAGGGAAGACTCCCTGGAAAAGACCCTGATGTTGGGAAAGATGGAGGGCACAAGGAGAAGGGGACGACAGAGGACGAGATGGTTGGACAGTGTTCTCGAAGCTACTAACATGAGTTTGGCCAAACTGCGCGAGGCAGTGAAAGATAGGCGTTCCTGGCGTGCTCTGGTCCACGGGGTCACGAAGAGTCGGACACGACCGAACGACTGAACAACAACACCCATTAAAAAAAAAAAAACAAGCAATCAAGCCCTACTGCCCCCCATCAGGGGGGCACCTTTTAAACCCATTCAACGTCGCAGCCTGACTAATACCATCAATACAAAAGGCACGTCCTGAGAGCTGGACCATTGCATACAAACATAAGAAGCTGAATGTTTGCTGGCAGGTGCCCTGGTGCTTTTTCAATATTTCACCTTCTGAACATGATGCCACTCGGCCGGCCTCGTGCCATAGGCAAGAGCACAGTAGCACACAATGCCATGCCAAGGCTCTGGCGGGTGGGCAGTTGGGCCTTTTGAGATATTGTCAGCCGCCCCCCCCCCAAGTTGCCAAGCGAACCGAACCCTCCTTGGCATCTATCTTACTTGAAGGCCAGAGCAGGGAGAGAGACAAAACACACACAGAGAGATGGTGATGGCTGGTGGCAGCACAGAACCTGCCAGCGGGAGCTAAAAAGGAGTGAAGGGCGGGGGGGGGGGGCGGGAATGTGTGCAGGAAGCCAAGAATATCTGTGTTTATTCCTGAAGATAAACTGCCTTTGTTTCCTGCCCATGGGGCCTCCCTTTTCACAGAGGCCAGACGGATGGGAGGTCAGAGTATCTTTACACAAAAGGGCAAATTCCTTTTTCCAATTCCGCCCCCCTCCCGCTGGAGGAAGCTGCGGCTGCTGCAGAATGCAACTGGCCTTAGGAGGGAGGCAGCTACAGCCCAATGGCAGAACGTGTGGGGAGGGTGCAGGTGGGGGGGTGGTGGTGGCCAGGCCAGAAGAAGTCAATGCTCCCCCCCCCCACCCAATGCAGTTTGTTGCAACCCCCAGGATCTCCGCCAAGCAGAGACTCTGAAGTCTCCTCCTTGCCCAATACCTGTCGGTGCCAGAAAACTCAAAATGCAGCTACGCCCGCATGTCTGTCTTACTCTGTGCTCTTTGCAACACCTAGCACGCTGGAGCTTATTTCCTCCCAGAAATTCCATGTTTGAAAACCCAGGGCGAGAAAAAGAAACACCCCTGTTGGAGGAGAACGGAAGCTCGCCACCCAACCGCTAATTCATTTTCGTGACTTGACCCAGTTCAGACGGAATGCCAAGCGGGCCATCATTTAGGGGATTCCCAAGGCCTTCCTGTGGCACTAAGGTGGGTTTTTTTTGGGAGGGGGGTTTACAAAGGATTCCTTAGCAGGTGAAATTTGAGAGTCGCGTGTGGGTGTCACCTGAAATCGTGCAGACGCTGATGCCAAGAGATAGCCAGATAAATCTGGAGAGCACCGCAAGCCATTGAAGCAGGCCATGAATCAAGGTTGGAGGAGCAAGGAGACAGCCAGGAGAGCCGAGGCGGAATGGGACAAAGGGACACGTCAGCCCTTGCCATTCACAGCATCAATAGCCAGTCTGGTTTAATGAGGGCGAGTTTATAAGCCAGCGGGGTCCCTACCCAAGCCTCATATACAGATGCACTCTCTCTCTCTCTCTCTCTCTCTCTCACGGGCACACAATGCTTCCATTCAGATAGGACAGAGGACCAGTGTCTTTGGGAGACACCCCTGCTAAGGGTCCAAGGCTTGGGGCTATGTTGGGGGGGTGGGAGATGGCTGGGTGCTTGGCCTGCACAGGATTGCCACATCTCCCCAGAAGGACCGGAGAGAAGATGGGAAGCTTCTTCTTCTACTTCTGCTATTAAGGATGCTTGGGGCCGGGCTGGAGGCTCACTGGAGGTGGAGATGCCATTGGAGAAGGGAATGGGGTGGGGGAAGAGGTGGGAAGGCGCTCCCCCTTTTCAGAAAGGAGGCCAGGATTAGGAGATCTGGAGGGGGGGCTGTGCCATGGCTGGGGCAGCCAACAAGGGAGGGCAGCGTGGAAAACAGGGAGAGGGGCCCACAGAGGAGCAGCTTATCCCATCATGAGAGATAGAAAGAGAAAAAGTACCAAGGAGGTGTGGGGTTAGGCAGGTAGGCTTCTGCAAAAGGGCTTAGAAGGGGGAAATGGCTCTATGTTCTTCCCCACCAAGAGACAACTGATGGAGCGAACTTCTCCTAGGTGTGCGGCTGGGAGGCAGGGATGTAACAAGGAAGATCGAGGCAGAAAGGAGTTAGGAAAAAACAACAACAGCAGCTATTCCTCTCCACCCACCGCCATCACTCTTGGAGCCATGTCCACCCTTTCTTCTTTTCGATTCCCAGAAGCAGCTCCCCCCCCCCCCCCCCACAACTCCCCTAGCACCAGACAAATGCAGAGGGTGGGACAATGGCATTGGCTGTCACTGTGGCAACCAGGCTGGGCCTGCAAACCAGCACTGTTTGCGGGGTGGGATTGGGGGGGGGGGCAGGTGCTGGATGCCATTGTAGAATGGCAGGGAGGAAAGGAGAGAAATCCTCTATTCTGCTTCCAAATTCAACCCAACCCATCCTACTCGCCCCCCCCCCCGCCAGCCAGACTAGATGGGAAATCAAACAAGTGTTCCTAGGCAACGCTCTCACCTTTCTTTTAAAAAAAAGAAAGAAAAAGAAAGAATTTGGCTTTTGATGAAATCCCGCACGTGGTTGCAGGGGGGTGAGCGGCAGCGAGATAAATGCGCTCCGCATAAGCTCAGAGGCACTGAAACTCCCAAGAAGAGGTGGTGATCAACCACAGAGGGAGTGGACAGTCCCCCGCAGCAAGAAAACTATCTCTGGATCTCAAGAGGCCAACCAGCATCACTCTCAATGGAGATTAGTTGCTCCTTAGCACCTCTCTGAGCCCCACTGCACCCCATGAGTGGCTAAAAATGGGTAAGAGGGTAAAATCGCACCCCCCCTTTAAATGCAGGCTTATTCAGCCATGTCTCCCCCGAGGGGTACATTGCTCTCTCCAGACCAAGACCAGTCGTGGAGTCTGCCCACTCCATTGAAAAATTGGAATTCCTTCTCGTTGATGTTGGAAAGGGGCCATCTGAAGAAACTGAGCGGCCACCAGATCCCTTCCCCATGTTTTGCCTCCCCCTTTGGCCTCTGATATCATGCATGAGGGAAGTAGATAACAGCCTCTATCAGGTGAGCCTGATAGTGGAAGGGTGGGGGGAGAAGAGAATGCTTGCTCAAGAGGCCTGTATTTCTCCATAACCTTGAAGGTTCCTTATCTCCCTTCTCCCTCTCTCTTTGCAAAACCCAGGCACATTCCTGAAGAAAAGCCTCTTTGCGGCTGCCTCCTCCTACCCCCCGCCCCACAACAACTCCTCACTTCCCAAGAAGGGGGCTCACTCAGCTGGATTGGTGGGGAACAGAAGAGCAAGATAGGTGTGAGTGGAAGGGACTTGGCTGCTGCTCTCACTTCCTTTATAAAGGTAAAGGTAAAGGTACCCCTGACCATTAGGTCCAGTCGTGTCAGACTCTGGGGTTGCGGCGCTCATCTCGCGTTACTGGCCGAGGAAGCCGGCGTACAGCTTCTGGGTCGTGTGGCCAGCATGACAAAGCCGCTTCTGGAGCACCAGAGCAGCGCATGGAAACGCTGTTTACCTTCCCGCTGGAGCGGTACCTATTTATCTACTTGCACTTAATTCCCAAACCGGAATTAAGATTGCCGGAAAAAATATCAACAACCTCAGATATGCTGATGATACTACCTTGATGGCAGAAAGTGAGGAGGAATTAAAGAACCTTTTAATGAGGGTGAAAGAGGACAGCGCAAAATATGGTCTGAAGCTCAACATCAAAAAAACTAAGATCATGGCTACTGGTCCCATCACCTCCTGGCAAATAGAAGGGGAAGAAATGGAGGCAGTGAGAGATTTCACTTTCTTGGGTTCCATGATCACTGCAGATGGTGACAGCAGTCACGAAATTAGAAGACGCCTGCTTCTTGGGAGAAAAGCAATGACAAACCTAGACAGCATCTTAAAAAGCAAAGACATCACCTTGCCGACAAAGGTCCGTATAGTTAAAGCTATGGTCTTCCCAGTAGTAATGTACGGAAGTGAGAGCTGGACCATCAAGAAGGCTGATCGCCGAAGAATTGATGCTTTTGAATTATGGTGCTGGAGGAGACTCTTGAGAGTCCCATGGACTGCAAGAAGATCAAACCTATCCATTCTCAAAGAAATCAGCCCTGAGTGCTCACTAGAAGGACAGATCCTGAAGTTGAGGCTCCAGTACTTTGGCCACCTCATGAGAAGAGAAGACTCCCTAGAAAAGACCCTGATGTTGGGAAAGATGGAGGGCACAAGGAGAAGGGGACGACAGAGGATGAGATGGTTGGACAGTGTTCTCGAAGCTACTAACATGAGTTTGGCCAAACTGCGAGAGGCAGTGAAGGATAGGCGTGCCTGGCGTGCTCTGGTCCATGGGGTCACGAAGAGTCGGACACGACTGAACGACTGAACAACAACAACAACTTTTGACGTGCTTTTGAACTGCTAGGTTGGCAGGAGCAGGGACCGAGCAACGGGAGCTCACCCCATTGCGGGGATTCGAACCGCTGACCTTCTGATCGGCAAGCCCTAGGCTCTGTGGTTTAGACCACAGCACCACCCGTGTCCTTCACTTCCTCTGTATGGCAGTATAAAAAAGGAGTTTGGTTTTTGTTAAAAAAAAATGGAATCAATTCTGGAAACTTCTATATACAAGATACATAAGATTTGACATGAACTGCCTTCCTAGGCCACTTGATTCTCTATTGATCCACCCTCCCCTCTTAACCGATTCTCTCCCCCATTTTGAATCCCCCAAAATAGAAGGGCAGTGCAGGGGCTACAGCAGTACTGAGAGAGATGGATGGACCAAGGATCTGACTTTGCATTAGGTAGCTTCTTAGGTTCTTTGTCTAGCAGAGAAAGTCCTGATGCATGAAGGCCACTATTCCAGAATTTGGAGCTGAGAACTCTTTTAGGATCAGGGGCTGAGGGGGTGGGGAAGGGGGGTCATTGATGTCGTGAAGGAGCATGAAACCGCCACTCATTCCAACCCTCTAATCTTTCGTTCAGACTTAGTCAGTGTTCCATCTCTCTCTCTCTCTCTCTCTCTCTCTCTCTCTCTCTCTCTCACACACACACACACACACACACACACATTGCAAGAAATGCTGAATGCATAACATTTCTGGCCAGACTGGAGAAGTGTAGAATATTTATCTGCAACCTTTGTCAATATCAAACTTCACCAAACAAATGGACCGAGGGGCAACAGCAGTGAAATACTTAACAAGCAATATGAACACTTTGGCTGAGAAACAGTAATAATCTGCTGGGGACCATGCAGACAGGACAAGACAGAACCAGCAGAGAAAAAGCAGAGGAAGGGAAACATTATGGGTTGGCTTCCTGTTAGTCGTCTCCCCACTCCCGTGGCTTGCTAAGGCAGATTTGAAGTGGGCGGGCCTGAAAGAAGAAGAGAAACAGCCAGCCCACCCCATAAGAAAGTTGAAGACACATTTCCTGGGGCCCTCATGTAAGTAGACAAAGGATTAAAAGTCTGACATTTTCATGGGGCCCAGTAGAGAGAAACTGCTGGCACCTGACAGATCCAGCACTTCTCAGAGTGGAACCTGCCTGCTTGCACCTGACCAGAGTCAGATAGCTGGAAAGACTGGGAGCATGAGGGGCAGAGACCTTGTGGGTGCTATGTGGACATAACCGAAGCCAAACAACAACAGGTAGGGCCCAGTGTGCCACTAGAGAGCACCTCCACCGTTCTTGACTATGCCACCCGTAAGTCAAGTTCCCAGCTTGAGGGCAAAGAGGAACAGCAGCAACAGCTGCCTCACATCTGTAGAAGTCACGGAGCCTGCCCTGGAAACTTTGTGGAAGCGCCACTTTTGTTCAGGTGGGCTTTGGATGACTAGGATGAAGTAGGGGCAGAGTGACACCAATTGCACCCTCCGTTCCCTTCACTGGGCTCTGACAAGTATTGCTTTGTCCTAATGCCGACAAAGGTCCGTATAGTTAAAGCTATGGTTTTCCCAGTAGTAATGTACGGAAGTGAGAGCTGGACCATAAAGAAGACTGATCGCCGAAGAATTGATGCTTTTGAATTATGGTGCTGGAGGAGACTCTTGAGAGTCCCATGGACTGCAAGAAGATCAAACCTATCAGTTCTCAAATAAATCAGACCTGAGTGCTCACTAGAAGGACAGATCCTGAAGTTGAGGCTCCAGTACTTTGGCCACCTCATGAGAAGAGAAGACTCCCTAGAAAAGACCCTGATGTTGGGAAAGATGGAGGGCACAAGGAGAAGGGGACGACAGAGGATGAGATGGTTGGACAGTGTTCTCAAAGCTACCAACATGAGTTTGGCCAAACTGCGAGAGGCAGTGAAGGATAGGCGTGCCTGGCGTGCTCTGGTCCATGGGGTCACGAAGAGTCGGACACGACTGAACAACAAAATGCCGACTGGGAAGTTCAGCGACGCAGGAGTAAAACAAAAAAGCAAAGCCTAGTTACCTCTGCAGCTGTCCCCGTCCTTTTCATAGCCCTCGCGGCAGCGGCATTCGCCAATGGGCACCAGCCACTCCCCGTCCGAGTTGCAATGCATGAACAGGTCCTCATTGGCCAGGGCATGCTTGACGCATTCGCCCGACACCTTCGCCAAGGCCTGCGAGTCGGCGCCAGCGATGGTCTCGGGGAAGCTCGCCATGTTGCGGAAGACTTTAGGGCATTTCTTGTAATAGATCCGGACAGACAGGAGGGCCACGCAAGCCCCAATGTCTTGGAAGGCCAAGTAGAAGCCCTTTCGGGTGAGGGGCCCCACCGAGCGCACTTCCATGTTGATCTTGACATTGCGCGTCTCGAAGTCCTCCCGCACCGTGATCTCGTCCGGGGCGATGGTGTCGATCTTGCGGAACTGGCGCTTCTGGAAGTTGATGCCGTAATCCACGTCTGACTCCGCGTAGAAGAGGTTGAAGGTCTCCTTGCACGTGCCGGTCGCGCTGGTGAAGCTGTTGCAGTCTCGGACGGTGAACTTGAGCTCGATGAAGATGCGCTGAGCTTCGCTGCGGTAGATCCAGTTGGTCCGCAGCCAGTTGTCCTGCTCCCCGTCCATCACGTTGCAGACCGAGTAGATGTAGATGAGGGACTCGTTCATGACGTTCTGGAGAAGATCCCACTGGGGGGGTGGGAAGAGAAAATGGCTGTCGTTAGAGGAAACGTTTCTTCTTGAACATGAAATAATCTGTGGAAGTGACTGCCACTGGAAACAGCGGCACACCGGGGGGGGGGGCGCAACGGATTTTGAAACAATAGGTTCAAGCAAGACACTATTTGTGGTTCAAGTGCCATGCAAATGTAGCATCTTCATTTTTCAACTATGGCTAATCTGCTGTCCTGGGAAGCTGCTAAGTCAGACACGAAGGCCACAAATTTCCCCTACTGACTGTTCCAAGTATCAGATACTCAGAGATGCACTGCCTTTCCCCACCATCAAGGAGCTTTTACAGGACCTTCTTGGTAGCAGCTCCTCATTTATGAAAGGAGCTTTTACAGGGCCTTCTTGGTAGCAGCTCCTCATTTATGAAAGGAGCTTTTACAGGGCCTTCTTGGTAGCAGCTCCTCATTTATGAAAGGAGCTTTTACAGGGCCTTCTTGGTAGCAGCTCCTCATTTAAGAAAGGCCCTCTCTAGTGAGGTGCCCCTGCCTCTCTCACTAACATCAAGACAGGCATTTAAAACGTTTCTATTCACCCAAGAGTTCGATGGCTGAAATATATACTGTTTCTGGCAACCTTGAAATTATTTAGCTATGAGGATGTTAGATGGCTTTTATTCATTCGTTTGTTTATTTATTTTTAAAATCCTGTTTGCTGCCCTGGGCTCCTATGGGAGGGAGGGATAGAAATTTAATGAGTAACTAAATAAAAGTAAATTTTTAAAAGCCACTCATGTTAATCCCATGTAAATGTTGTTGGGGTGGTGGTTGTTGTTTTTTTTTAATGCAAAGTTTGCTTAGGAATTCTCCCCTTCCTTCCATATTCATTTTGCCTTTGGTTTGAATGGAGCATCTGAAGCGGATGCAAGAATTCAATCTACATTTCCCAAGTCATTATACCTGCCGTTTATTTCTCCCACGATGCCTACCCTTGTTTCCTCCTCCTTTTATAATGCGAGATAATCAGCAACGCCCAAGCTTCAGTTCCGCTAGCAACTCACCGCCCTGTGAACAAATCCATTGGACATGGGGCTGGTCCCCACCATCAGGCAGCTTAAGGAGGGGGGGTGCCATTTAAAGGGCAGCGTACTCTTGTGTTTTGTGGGGAAATGTATCTCCTCGAGCACAAAGCAGTTTCCTTAAAGCAGGTGAAACTCGACAACAAGACTTACCCCCGTGCCGTAGGGATGATTGAGCCAGCCCAGATCCCCTTGTGCCTTGGCAAAGTCCAGTAGGACAACTGAGGAGAAAAAGGGATATGAAGAAAGGTTATCGCATGGAGGACTCTCAACCTCACAGAGAGCTTCATACTCTGCAAAGGAGACAGGACCAACTCCTCTCCCCTCCCCTCCCCTCCCCTCCCCAAAATTGTTGGATCCTATAAAATTAGGAGGGGTATGAACAGCAGATGGTGACAGCAGTCACGGAATTAGAAGACGCCTGCTTCTTGGGAGAAAAGCAATGACAAACCTAGACAGCATCTTAAAAAGCAAAGACATCACCCTGCCGACAAAGGTCCGTATAGTTAAAGCTATGGTTTTCCCAGTAGTAATGTACGGAAGTGAGAGCTGGACCATAAAGAAGGCTGATCGCCGAAGAATTGATGCTTTTGAATTAGGGTGCTGGAGGAGACTCTTGAGAGTCCCATGGACTGCAAAAAGATCAAACCTATCCATTCTCAAAGAAATCAGCCCTGAGTGCTCACTAGAAGGACAGATCCTGAAGTTGAGGCTCCAGTACTTTGGCCACCTCATGAGAAGAGAAGACTCCCTGGAAAAGACCCTGATGTTGGGAAAGATGGAGGGCACAAGGAGAAGGGGACGACAGAGGATGAGATGGTTGGACAGTGTTCTCGAAGCTACTAACATGAGTTTGGCCAAACTGCGAGAGGCAGTGAAGGATAGGCGTGTCTGGCGTGCTCTGGTCCATGGGGTCACGAAGAGTCGGACACGACTGAACGACTGAACAACAACAACAACAACATAAACATCCCTGGTTGTGGCATCCCAAATTATGCACTAAATAGCTGGAGCTTTCCAATCCACAGAGTGGGATGATTCTGGGGGGGGGGGACACCAGCACCACTCAGCTGATTTGGATACACAGAGGTTTATGAAGTCCCAGCGTGTCCAGCACAACCTGCCACACACTAAGCTATTAAGAAGTAGAGGGAAGAGAGATGGAAGGAGAGGGGCAGGTAGCTTCCCCCCTCCAGGGTGCTCAGAGAACTAAGACGCTCCCAACTTGCATTAGTGAAACACTTCCAGACCAGAAAACCCTGCCTCCAAATCCTAGCTGTGGCTGTTCAGTGGTGACAGGGAGCAACTCTGCCCATGCTCAGAGACACTGTTATTTAATACCACTGGCCGTGTCTTTAAAGCCTAAGCCCATAAAAAACCCCTTCCCCAGGGGTTTGGGCTGGGTGTTCATCAATATGCAGATGACACCCAGCTCTACCTCTCTTTTAAATCAGAACCAGTGAAGGCGGTGAAGGTCCTGTGTGAGTGCCTGGAGGCTGTTGGAGCATGGATGGCGGCTAACAGATTGAGGTTGAATCCTGACAAGACAGAAGTACTGTTTTTGAGGGACAGGAGGAGGGCAGGTGTGGAGGATTCCCTGGTCCTGAACGGGGTAACTGTGCCCCTGAAGGACCAGGTGCGCAGCCTGGGAGTCATTTTGGACTCACAGCTGTCCATGGAGGCACAGGTTAATTCTGTGTCCAGGGCAGCTGTCTACCAGCTCCATCTGGTACGCAGGCTGAGACCCTACCTGCCCGCGGACTGTCTCACCAGAGTGGTGCATGCTCTGGTTATCTCCCGCTTGGACTACTGCAATGCGTTCTACGTGGGGCTACCTTTGAAGGTGACCCGGAAACTGCAATTAATCCAGAATGCGGCAGCTAGACTGGTGACTGGGAGTGGCCGCCGGGACCATATAACACCGGTCCTGAGAGATCTACATTGGCTCCCAGTACGTTTCCGAGCACAATTCAAAGTGTTGGTGCTGACCTTTAAAGCCCTAAACGGCCTCGGTCCTGTATATTATTATTACCAGACTCCAATGTTTGCTTGCTTAGGAGACCATGGTGTGGGGCACTTGGTGAATCTGGACCAGCAAAGAGCTCCTTTCTCCCAGCCAGCTTGGGAGTCCCTGCCCTTCTATGGCGGAGGGTTGATGTTAACATCCGCAAGAAGTGGGTGTCAGGCTGCAGGAGGAGCAATTGCCCTGCCTGCCTCATTACCCAGATCAGGCCCAGGTGCACAAAACTCTATGCGGTGTCAGCAGGCCAGCTTTGCCCCGGGGCGCTAAAGGAGCCTGAGTCAAGTTGAGTAACTGCAAAGGGGTTTCTTAATCTCCTGGTTGTGGCTGTGGTGTCCCAACTTGAACAGCTAAGCCAGCCACCCAACAGGGCTCCTAGCCTGAGTTTAAGCGGGCTGGGAAGTGGGAAGTGGATAGTCCAGCAGGGATGGATGCCGAAAGCATCATGCCTCTGGACAACATTGAGCTATCCTGTTGGATGCACCTACTGCTCTTGTTGGAAGGGCCCTGCAGCTTTCACCCTCCCGGCCGCCAAAACAAGATCAGTGGCGTAGTTCACACAGCCATTTCACCACTGGTGCTACACAGGGCCGGATTTAGGTTTGATGAGGCCCTAAACTACTGAAGGCAATGGGGCCCTTTATATGTCCAGCTGTCCTTTGTCAACAACAAATTGTCGCTGTTTTTTGTGTGTTGAATATATGCTACAGTATATGGTAATTTATGGACCTAATAGATAACAAAAGCTATCTGCACCTTTTGCCCTGCAACCAGTCCATGCAGAATGTAAAGGTAAAGGGACCCCTGACCATCAGGTCCAGTCGTGTCCTTATCTCGCTCTATAGGCTGAGGGAGCCAGTGTTTGTCTGCAGACAGCTTCCTGGTCGTGTGGCCAGCATGACAAAGCCGCTTCTGGAGAACCAGAGCAGCGCACGGAAACGCCGTTTACCTTCCCACCAGAGCGGTACCTATTTATCAACTTGCACTTTGACATGCTTTCGAACTGCTAGGTGGGCAGGAGCAGGGACCGAGCAACGGGAGCTCACCCCGTGGCAGGGATTCGAACCGCCAACCTTCTGATCAGCAAGCCCTAGACTCTGTGGTTTAACCCACAGCGCCACCTGGGTCCCTCATGCAGAATGTAGGCACCCTATATATAGAAAGGAGCAAACCAGTGATGTTTTAGGGAGCAGGCTAGCAGGCGGGGCCCATTACTTACATCATAGGCTCCGACACAACACAAAACACTGCTCCTGTATGCAGATTTTATTTTATTTGTTTTTTATCTTATATTTTGGAAATGTACATCCAGTTTTTCACTCCTTTAAATTGTTTTTGAGGCCCCCAAGAGAGTGGAGCCCTAAGCTATAGCTTGTTTAGCTTATACAGCGGTACCTCTGGTTAAGAACTTAATTCGTTCTGGAGGTCCGTTCTTAACCTGAGGTACCACTTTAGCTAACCGGGCCTCCCGCTGCCGCCGCGCGATTTCTGTTCTCATCCTGAGGTAAAGTTCTTAACCTGAGGTACTACTTCCGGGTTAGCGGAGTCTGTAACCTGAAGCGTTTGTAACCTGAGGTACCACTGTACGTAAATCTGGCACTGGTGCTACACCTGAAGTGCTCAAGCAGCCCTGTTGGCCAGAGAGCAGAACCTTGTCCCTGACTAAGGGGAAGGAGGGAAGCGAGTTTTGCTGCACTGTCCTGTGGCTGCAAGGAGAGAGCCAACCTCTTCCTTTTGGGAGCTGATTGAGAAGATATGTCATGTGTCCTTCTGGTACAAGACAGGTGCCTTCCTTCACTTTCAGTTCAGAAAACTACACACATTGCAGAAGCAGATACATGTGACTCCCCCCCCCCCCAAAGCTGGTCTCTCTGCCGTACTCAATTTGGTGGTAGGTGGGCTTACACCCACGTAGTTTTAAAGCATGTTTTTATTGCAGCCATGCTTGTTACACTAATCAAATTATTGCGCCTGTGAGAAAACAGGCCATAAATGCCACTTAATTCTCCTCTACCTGCAGCAGACACATAATATATTTATTATTTCTCTTTCCCTTTGGTTTTGGGTTGCAAAACAGCTCCCCGCTACCCCGGTTATACACTGTTTTTAATACTAGCATGTTTCTCACGGCAGTCAGCTGAGCATTCAGAAAAATGCTTTTGCGCCCAGTCTAACTCCACCATTGTGCAACGCTTAAAAAACATAAATAAATCCTGCCATCTCCCTAGATCAACAGAAGCTGGCCCTCCCAAGCAGTATCACCTTAACTCTTTGATTAGACAAAGATAAGCCTGCTCTTCATTGATTTGTAATTCTCCAACTGAGTGCTTCGGAGAGCACTGTGTGTGTGGGGGATTAATCCCAAAGTCTCCCACAAGTCCAAAAGTGCTGCTCAGAGGAGGGTGCCTGTTATCTCTCTGCATGCTTCACGGCTCTGCCTTCCCCACGGATGGGAAAGCTTGTTCGACTCCTCTGCTTCAGCAGAAGAAGCACAACGGAGTGGCTCAGCCGCCTGCCTGTGTCCCTGCCAAAGGCCCTTGCTCTGTTCTTGCCTCCTTCACAGGGCAGAAAGATGGAGACAGTTGCCCACCCACTGCTCTCTTAAACCCCAGTGGCCACCGGCTGTGCCTCCCCGAGAGCCAGTGTGGTGTAATGGTTAAGAGCGGTAGACTCGTAATCTGGTGAACCGGGTTCGCGTCCCCGCTCCTCCACATGCAGCTGCTGGGTGACCTTGGGCTAGTCACACTTCTTTGAAGTCTCTCAGCCCCACTCACCTCACAGAGTGTTTGTTGTGGGGGAGGAAGGGAAAGGAGAATGTTAGCCGCTTTGAGACTCCTTAGGGTAGTGATAAAGCGGGATATCAAATCCAAACTCTTCTTCTTCTTCTTCTTCCCTGGGCGAGAGAGTTTTGTGAGCAAAGTCTGCTGGCAGGAAGCTGCCCTCGGACATCCGACATCCGGAAGCCCTATTATCTCACTCTTATCTTGTAGTCAAGCTCCTTCCTTGGTTTACTTCTATATTTTCCCCGTTGATGGGGAGAAGGTGCTGAGTAACCTGCTCAGGCTGTAAAGCAAAGGCTGGTTGTTTGGGAACAGGGTGGGGGCCCTGTGACAGAAGGGCAAAGGGCTCCCAAGAGAAAGGGAGGGAGGTGGGTGGCCCCCGGGGATTGGGAGGCCAGCTTGGCCAAGGCCAGGCAGCAAGGGCATCTCCAGAGAGCAATCCCTGGGCACAGTCCAGAAACCGTATTTCACCTGCAACTGAGCAAAAGACCCAACTCTTCACAAATATGCTCAGCTGGAGGAAGGGGCCTGCAGAGGCCAAAATAGGGCCTGGTGTTTTTTTTGTGGGGGGGGGGGGGGTCTGCAGAAGCAACAAACATGCACTCAGGAAGCTTCTGCAATCACAAGTCAGATTGCCACTGTACATAGCTCAGGACGGCCTGCTCTGACCGGCAGCAGCTTTCCCGGCTCCTGTTGTCCAAAACCCTTTCACAGGGGCTGGACCAAGGAACCTTCTGCAAGCAAAGCAGATGCGTCCTGTCCGGTCCCTTCCTTCCGAAGTTGCCTTTTTTCACGAACTCTGGCCCAGTGCTGTCTACTCTGGCTGGCAGCAGCTCTCTAAGGTCCTTTCCAGCCAGCCTGCGATCCTTCTAACTAGGACTCAGCCTGGGGCATTCCACATACAAAGCAGGTGCTCTACCTACTGATTTATATTCCTCCCCCCCCCCACCGGCTCTACCTGGCCCTCCTCTCTGCAAAGGCCTTTCGCTTGTCTCTCCGCAGACAGAACCCCTGCCAGCCTTTCGGGGTTTCTTGCGCCTGCCGCTCTCCAGAGATTCTTTCCCCCCACAAATCTCTTCCAGATGCAGCCTTTGGATGGGCTGCCTAGGTTTGGTTGCCAGAGCTCTAAACCTCTCATTAATGTCATATCCCAGCATGGAAAACTAGCCTGGTGCATCTCACAGAGAGGGAGACGGGTGGAGCTGCAGGCCTCTTTTTTGCCCTGGACTCTCGCCCTTCCCTGCTCTCACGGACACTCAGTTTGATTCTCGGACTTTGGACCAGCGGTAAAGGGAGGAGCAACCAGTCTAAGCCTCTATCCCCAGGAATCTGCAGCAGCAAAGAGCTGGAGCTGATCAGAGGGGCCTTCTGAGTCTTCCAGTAAGCACCCAAAACTGCAGTTCCCGGCCCTCGCTGACTTGAGCAACCACAGCATGGAGGGACCCCCAACGATCATCTAGTGCAACCCCCTGCAATGCAGGAAACTTCTGCCCAACGTGGGGCTCGAACTCATGACCCTGAGATTAAGAGCCTCGTGTTTTTCCAAGCCATCCCAGGCCTTTGAAAATGGAGGCTTCTAATACTTGTCTACCCACACACAGCCAGCTTTGCTGGACCCATCTAGTCCGGCATCCTGTGGCCAAAGAGATACTTCTGGGAAGCTCACAACCGAGGCATGAAATCGACTCCCCCTTCCCTCTTTGTCCCCCCCATGAACTGACCTTCAGTATACGCTGCCTTCAAATCAGACCGAAACTAACTTTATTTATTTATTTTATTTTATTTGAAAGTCCCTCGGGGGACTAATAACCACATACAACGTATTTATTTAGGACATTTATAGTTATCTCTTCCTCCAACCAGCTCAAAGTGATGTACACAGACCCTCCACCCAATTTATCCTCACAACCACCTTGCGAAGTAACCCGGGGTTCCCAGCCCTGATCCAGCCCTTCAACCACTATACCACACTGCCTCTCCTTTCCCAACCCCCCCTTTAAAGCAGGGGAAACGGCTACCCTCCCCTTCCCTAATCGGAACCTATTCAGCTATTTTGATTTATTGTTAAAGAAAGGGGCAAGCAATGCTCTCTCTTCCCCCCCCCACAACCAACCCCCACCCCAAATGTCTGCCTGTCATTCTGCATGGTTTCCCTGGACTCTTCACTTAAAATAAAAATAAATAAATAGGGAAGCAACATCTGGAACAGCTTTTCTTTCCCACCAACTTCCAGAGTTAATTTTAAACTTTGCTCTCCCCTCCCTTCCCAGCATGTGGATTTTTTTATTTTTTTTTGACTGCCTGTATTTTAGCCACATGGAAACGGGCCGGGGGGGGGGGAGAGAGAGAGAAACCACCCCACAATTTTATGCATGACAGAGGATCTATGACCAAGTGGTACACAGGAATCTGCTAGTCAGGAGCGCAACAGGATCCACACAGAGCCCAAAGTCAAAGAGCTGGGCTTTACAACACGATCTGCAAGAACAGCGTTGCCCAAGCTGGTGCCCTCCTGCTGTTTTGGCTCCCATTGGCACTGGCCACCAAACAGACTGGTCTTAACACAGTAAGCACAGAAAGCATTTAAAATACACCTCAGTTGCCTTCTTTACCTCATTCTTTAAGAACCCGGCGCCAACTACACGGTACCACTAAGACTGCGGGGGGGGGGGGAGGGAACTCGGGAGCTGCCAGGATTCAAGTCGAGAAGATGCCAACATTTCTCTGGGCATGCACAAAGTGCATCTGCCCGACTCCCCAGAGCCACAAACAGCACCTGCACGTTGGGGCTCTGCAAGGAAGGTTTAAGGGCAAATGTTGCCCCAGTGGATGTCAGCTCCAGCATCTCCTGCTCTTGAGAAAGTGCTGATGGAGCAGAGGAGAGGAGGTGCTGAATTTCCTACAGTAACAGTAAGTCAGGGCGTGGCTGCAGGCCAGAACCAAATGTTTTGGAAAGGACAGAGCTTAGTGGCAGAGGGAAGGCTACGCTACTGAGTCCCAGGAAGGAAGGAAACCTCTGCCAGTCAGTGCAGGCACTACCAAGCGAGACGGATCAAGGGTCTGACTCTGTCTAAAGCAGCTTCCTGTGGTCCTAGTGCGGTAATGAGAGAGAGCAGTCCAGTGGCTCTGAAGAAAATGTTCTGGGTAGGGGTGAAACTTTGCTGTTTCGGTTTAGCAGCACAAAAAAAAGAGAAGCGGAAATTTACACATCCCTGCTACCTGGCAAAAAGGTTCCCCCCCCCTCCCCATCGGTTCCAAGCTGGGAGCTGCCACAATATTTAATTAACCCTTTGCATTCAAGGCCAATTACTTTTAGGCATCCTGAGCCTGAACTCACAAGGGTTGGCTGCCCCCCCCCCCCCAGCTCCAGAGACTGACAAGAGATGGCTACACAACAGCTCAGGGCTGGAGAGGAACTGTTTACTGGACAGATCCCTGCTAGGCTCCCTCCCTGGCGTAATTAGAGCCCAGGCGGCCATCCTGCCTCTTCATTAACATTCCTGTCTTCTCCTGCAAGCCAGTGGGCTCTTCAGGTTTGGAAGAGGCAGCCCACCCCCCTCCCCATGGGGAACCTGACTCACTCCAGCAGCAGCAGCACCACCCATGCCTCTCTCTCCCTCTCCCCGCCACCAGACCCCCCCCCCCCACACACACTCCAGTGGCTTTTTCAAAAGAAGCTGATGAATGTGCGAAAAAAGAAAAGGAAAAAAAGAGAGTCTGAAGCCAATGCTACTGCCGCCTTTGAGGCTAAAGGCTTGGAGCGGCTGTGTCTCAAAACCCATAATCCACATTTCTCTGGTCAGCAAAGCTTCCGTCTCAAAGTGGCTGGCTGGGGGCTGCTGATGCCAACACTGGCTTCTCCTCTTCTTCCTTGTCAGCGGCTGAGTTTGGGGGGTGGACACAGTGGGCCCTCTTTTCTGGGGACCTCCCAAGCTGCTTTGCAAGTACAGTCAAGCCTTGGTTCCCGAACGCCTCTGTTTTGGAACGCTTCGGCTCCCGAACGTCAAAACTCTGAAGTAACCGTTCCAGTTTTCAAACGATTTTCGGAAGCTAAATAGCTTCCGAGCTGCGTTTTTCATTCCCCCCCCCCCATTGACTCTCGGTTTTTGAACTTTTTGGAAGCTGAATGGTCTTCTGGGACAGATTAAGTTCAAAATACAAGGTTCCACTGTACCGACCAGCACGGCCCGAATGGGCAAAATTTGGCTCCAAGTAGCTGACCAAACATGCTGCTGGGTTCTGAAGCCATATGCCATTCAAATTTTTTTCCCTGCATGCGGCACATCCATCAACCCCATGCCATGTTACACTGTACTTCTTTTTTAGAGGTTCCAGCTGCGTTTTACCATTCACTAAAGAGCAGGCTCACCAGGGAGCATGGAAAATACCTTGTGCAGACAGACATGCACCAAAGTGATCCCTGTCCTAGCTGAAAAGAACTGCTTCCCCTTAATCATCTCCATCTCCCCAGGGAGTCTGCCTGGGTTCCCCAATGATGGCCAGCTGGGCTCTAATAATTCCAGGGGGGGAGCCTTGGAGGGATCTGCCCAGTAAACAGGGAGTCCTCCATGACTCCCTGAGCACGGCTCCCACCCACCCCAGTGTAGTGTGGTGTAGTGGTTAAGAGTGGTAGACTCATAATCTGGGGAACCGGGTTCGCGCCTCCGCTCCTCCACATGCAGCTGCTGGGTGACCTTGGACTAGTCACACTTCTCTGAAGTCTCTCAGCCCCACTCACCTCACAAGAGTGTTTGTTGTGGGGGAGGAAGGGAAAGGAGAATGTTAGCCGCTTTGAGACTCCTTCGGGTAGTGATAAAGCGGGATATCAAATCCAAACTCTCCTCTTCTTTGCATTTTGGAGACTGAAAGTACCCTGTGCAACATTCTCCCAAGTTCTGCTCTAAATATCAATGTTGCTGCTTCCTCCCACTTCGCTCTGCCCAGGTGTGAAGAAAGGTAGTGCATGCTGCCAGGTCTTTTAAAAAGGGGGTGGTGGAGGGGGGCCGGATAAACACAAGAGTTTGTGAAATACACAGGAAGCTACCTCAAAGGAGGTTGGAATTCTGGTCCATCTAGCTCAGTGTTGTCTACACTGACAATGGCTCCCTAGGGTTTCAGGCTGGGACTCTTGTTCAGCCCTAGCTGGAGATGCTGCCAGGACCCCGGGGCCTCCTGCATGTCAGTTCCCACAGTCCTTCTCCACTGGCCACCAGCATCCAGATAGCCACAGCCCTGCCCCATAAGCCCTTCTAGTTCTCAGGGCAGCCTTCCCTCATCTGGTGCCATCCAGATGTTTTGGACTACAGCTCCCAATCAGCTCTGCTGGGAGTTGTAGCGCATGCCAGCAGGAGAGCACCAGAATAGGGGCAGTTAACCCCATGGCTTCCCAGTAGCTCAGCCCCATAATACCAGTTTTAATACTAGATCAGGTTGTAGTGACTAAACAAGATTAGGAAAAGTCTTCTGCACATGCTCCAAGGACTAACAGGGCTCCACACATTCCTGAGACAAGACGCACCACGGAAAATATGCTCTGGGGTGATCCCCCGGGGCCAAATATTTAAATCCTGGCTTTCAGGCAGAAAAAGCACACACCCGTGGGCAAGTCTGGGCTTGTTCCACAGAAGGGCTTAACCTGGGAGGAATTTTGCTGCTGGCTTGCCCCCCACTGTGCTCCTGGGTCAAGGGCAGGATAGGCCCAAAGACTGGTCCAACACATTTCAAGGACCTTCAGGAACACACCAGCCTGTCTCTGGAAAGGATTGGCCCCTTGAAACTTGAAGTTCCAAACATCAAATGTATAGTCCCAGGCTCAAATATTCCTGAATTCCCAGATTCTGCTCAAAAGGGAGCAGAGCTCAGAGTTACCGACTGCGTAAGAGAATTGGAGCAAGGGTTCCGGCTGCTGAGATCCTGTTCATGGAGACTGTGAAGATACCAAGCATTCGCCTAATTTCCAGTGTGGCAGATATGAGAGTAAAGGACAAGGAAATGGCACCCCATACATGCAACCCCAAATCTCTCTCTAAGAGGAAATCTGCCTCTGACTCCCGCACCACTGTGAAAAAAATGGAGATTGTGGGTGATCAATCTCCTGGTGTTGATTCAGCGCCCCTCCCTGACCCACCCTTCTCTTGTGGCAACCAGAATATTTTCCTCCCTTGCCCAACCTGGCATGAACCATCCCTGCGACGACAGCAGCGGAGGCCCAGTTGTGTAAGCAAGGCAGGCGTGTGAATCACCGCATTTCCCTGAATGTGACAAGCAGGGCCCAGGATCGGAACCTTGCTCTCCTGCCATCTAGCCAGTGGGCAGTACTATTTCCTATTTGGGGGAAATCAAGTGCTTAGTCCCAAAGGGCGGGAGCAGAGGCATATGCAAACTTCTGTGTTCCACAGAACTCTTCTTCAGACACAAGCCTCTTCCCTGTCCATCCATGTGCACTTACTTGATATCCCAAGGCAGAAATAAGCACCTGCCCAAAGCCATTATCTAACACTCCTCGGAATAAGTCACAACTCTTTAAAAAACCGAAGATCTACCTATTGATCCAACTCAGGAATTTTAAAAATGTCCTGCAACAATTTGCGCCTGTTTAAGGAGCTATTCCAGACTCGAAGAAAGGCCGTAGGGCTGAGCAGAGCATTCTGCTTAAGGCGCTGGAACCCGTGGAGGAAAGAGGTTGCCAGCGCCCCATTCCTCAAACGCGGGGCGCATCCCAGGAGGCCGAACAGCGGACCACAAGATAAAGATCGATCCAAGGCCCACCTCACCCAGTATCCTGTTCCCGAGCAGGACGGCCAGGTAGAAGCCCCTAAACAGGGCATAAAGGCATAACAGACCCTTCCCACTGCTATTTTCCAGCACGGAGAACTTGCAGGTAGACTGCCTTCGAACCGGGAGGTTCTGCTTAGGCGTCGCTAGACCTACGTTCCCCCATTACCACAAGGTGAAAGGGTCCACACAGCCCCTTTGGTAAGGAAATCCATCCATTAGCTTTGTGCGGTGCGAAACGTTTCTTTCCCCCGCTGCTCCGAAACCCCGCGGCGGCCTCGTCGCCTCTCCAAACCAGCCGGCCGCCCTCTCGCTTCGCTCTCCCCCCCCACGGACGCGCCCCTCTTCTTCTTGCCCGTCCCTCGCTGGAGATTTAAATCTGCACCTGGAGTTTAAAATACGCGCACAGAAGGACCCGCACCGTCTACGCACCGACTTTGGGAAGGGCAGGGGGCACCGGAGTTCGCCAAAGCGAGGGAAAAAAACCTTCTTTTTTTTGCCATGCCGGTGAGCAGAAGCGACCCTCAGCCCGCCAGTCCCGAATCTGACCCGCTCCGTCTCGGGGTGCAAGAAGGGCAGGAAGCCGCGCGCGTTTTCCCTTCCCCGACGCGGCTCTCCGTCGGCGCTCAAGCCGGCGCGGCGTCGGGGGAGCGAGAGAAGGAGGGTCCCGGGCCGGGAGGGGGGCGCCTCGAGGAGCTTCTCACCTTCGCGGGTCTGGGCGCCCTGGAGCGCCGCCTGGAGCAGGACCAGGAGGAGGACGAGGAGAGGGGCGCCGGCCCCACGGAGACTGCCCATGCTGTGCCCGGAGCAGCGCCTGCCTTCCTTCCTGCTTGCCTGGCTGCTCGCTTCTCTGCCGCCGTCGAAGAAGCGCCTGGGCAGAAGCCGTGTCGCCTCCGCAGCTCCGGAAAGCTCAATGGGAGCTGGTGGGAAAGTTCTCGCCCTGTTCATTCATGCCCGTGCTGACGTCACGCGGGCCACGCCCCCAGCAGGGCGCGCGCCGCTCGCCTCGCTCCCGCGCTGCCCGTCCAGGACGGGACAGAGGGATGCAGGAGGCGCAGGCGCAGGCAAGACCCGGAGTCCTGCCCGACGGGGCGCGGCGCAAAGCGTTCCTGGGGCCCCTTGCCCCTGCGCCCCCCGGCCCTGGACTCACCCTCGACCCCGGGGGTCCCCTGGAAAGTTGACTCTCCTCCCCATGCCAGGCTCTTCTGCTCCCAGGAGGTAGGCAAAGGCAGAGCCTCCGTTGGGCAGTGCAGAGGCAGAGGCGCTATGTGAGCAGTTTCCTTATGAATGGCGATGCTCAGGTGCTCCCTGGGTACACACTGAATAGTCACACCCAAATCCATATGATGATGATGATGATTATTATTATTTTTTAAAAAAGAATCCTGCACGCTGTAGGATCACTGGGACCTAATTTACAGGACTGTGCCACCAGAGGCGTAGGAAGGTCAGGTGGTACCCGGTGCGGAAAATTTCTTGTCACCCCCCCCCCAATTGATTCCCCCCCCCCCCCGGCAAAAAAAATGTTTTTACGTTATTTCATATTTTCTTACAAAGGAATAATAACAAGTTGTTGTTGTTGTTCAGTCGTTCAGTCGTGTCCGACTCTTCGTGACCCCATGGACCAGAGCACGCCAGGCACGCCTATCCTTCACTGCCTCTCGCAGTTTGGCCAAACTCATGCCAGTCGCTTCGAGAACACTGTCCAACCATCTCATCCTCTGTCGTCCCCTTCTCCTTGTGCCCTCCATCTTTCCCAACATCAGGGTCTTTTCCAGGGAGTCTTCTCTTCTCATGAGGTGGCCAAAGTACTGGAGCCTCAACTTCAGGATCTGTCCTTCTAGTGAGCACTCAGGGCTGATTTCTTTGAGAATGGATAGGTTTGATCTTCTTGCAGTCCATGGGACTCTCAAGAGTCTCCTCCAGCACCATAATTCAAAAGCATCAATTCTTCGGCGATAATAATAATAAAAACTTTTATTTATATCCCGCCCTCCCCGGCCGAAGTCTGGCTCAGGGTGGCTAACATCAGATACATAGCATTGGTATAAAATCAAACAATAATTAAATTACCTCCTAAAAACATCTCAAAATCAAATTAAAGTCTAATTAGATGGCTTTCCACAGGGTTAGGGTTGGGAACAGTAAGTGCTCCACTGAACTGAAATTTCAGCCTTCACGACATAGGAAAACAGCCAAGTGAACAGCTATTTTGGTGGAGGAGGGTCAAGATATTAACCGATATGCATGAAATTTCATCTATAGCTATATAATCCCTAGTATAGTAAGATAAGACCTTTGGAGCAGGCCTTTTTTTTTAAAAAAAAGTGTTTTTTTATAAACCACCCTAGTAGGGCAATAATTGTTCCTTGATAATTTGTCTCCCCCTCTATTATGGAACATGGGGCGATCCGCCCTCAATGCCCCCCTTGCTACACCTCTGTGTGCCACAAGGATGACCAAAATAATGTAGCAAATCGTTTTGAGGCATGCGGTATTGCTAGCCCTGGAAAGGTCAGCATGCAAGAATTTGCTTGGTTACTGCAAAGCGATACGTGGACTGCAGGGCCCCCCCCTCCCCTACTTCTGTAGCCCCTCTGACCCAGATTCCAAAGTTTCCTGGCCAGTTGAGGCCCTCCTTCGGAATGACACACAGGCCCTTCTGTTCTCAGCCCGTGAGGTTTCCCCCAATTATATTGATTATTCTGTTCCCACGAAGTCGGCACTTTCAGCCTGAATGGTTGGAATATTTGTTGATGTTCTGTGACAGCGCGGCACCTCAGCCCATTGTTTGCAAGCATCAGCGTTGAGCTTGGGCCTTGCAATGCTGCATCCTGATGCCTCCTTAAGAATATTGTTTATTTATGCATTTGCATTGATAAGCCCGCTTTTTTCCAAAAGGAGTTCAATGTGGCCCATTTAATCCCCGCGATAGCAAGACAAGTGCTGACTGGCCCAAGGTCAGTCTCAGTATTTGAAATATGCTGTATTACTAGCACGGTAAACAGATGCAGCAGACTCTGCTGTTAAGTTCAAAGGTCTGCATTGAAAAAGTGTGCATTTAACGAAAGCAACATGGAGGGAAGCCAGATCTCCACAAAGAGGCAGTTCCATAACTGGGGTGTGGCCCCCAAGAAGGCCCTGCTTTGCACAGTTGCTCCCCAGACCACACTCACCAAGGGCACCTCGAGCAGAACTTAAAACCAAGGTAGGTAGGAAGGTGGCCCTTGAAATGCTCGTCAGCTGCTTCCAGACACACAACTCTGGAACTCCCTGCCTAGGGAAGCCACACTGGTTCCCTCCCTGCTGTCCTGCCAGCAGGTGAAGACCTTTTTCCAACAGGCTTTGGGGAACTGACTGCTTTTAATGAGAAGGCTGGTGATGTGCGGCGTGGTGTAGTGGTTAAGAGCGGTAGACTCGTAATCTGGTGAACTGGGTTCGCGTCTCCACTCCTCCACATGCAGCTGCTGGGTGACCTTGGGCTAGTCACACTTCTTTGAAGTCTCTCAGCCCCACTCACCTCACAGAGTGTTTGTTGTGGGGGAGGAAGGGAAAGGAGAATGTGAGCCGCTTTGAGACTCCTTCGGGTAGTGATAAAGCGGGATATCAAATCCAAACTCTTCTTCTTCTAATTATCTGTATGGTTCTAATAGATCTTTTATATGTGTATAAAATAACTGGAGTTATTGTTTAGGTTTGTTACGGTGTTTTTTATATTGTAAACCGCCCTGTGAGCTGGAACTCACCAGAGTTTAGTTCCAGCAGCTCTCAGGTGGGTGCCATTGTCCTCTTATGACAAAGGTTCATGGTGAGTTCTGGCCCCTCTTTTTCCAGAAAAATAGCACTGATATATGTTGTGTGTGTGTGTGTGCACGCATGCGCACATGCTATTTTTTATCTTAGTTTTTCTATGTTTTTAGCAATTTTTGTTTTTATCTATCACCCACCTTGAGTCGCATCAGGGTAAAAGGAAAGGTATAAATAAATAGATGGGACGCGGGTGGCGCTGTGGGTTAAACCACAGAACCCAGGGCTTGCCGATCAGAAGGTCGGCAGTTCAAATCCCTGCGACAGGGTGAGCTCCCGTTGCTGAGTCCCAGCTCCTGCCAACCTAGCAGTTCGAAAGCACGTCAAAGTGCAAGTAGATAAATAGGTACCGCTCCGGTGGGAAGGTAAACAGCGTGTCATTGCGCTGCTCTGGTTCACCAGAAGTGGCTTTGTCATGCTGGCCACATGACTCGGAAGCTGTACACCGGCTCCCTTGGCCAATAAAGCGAGATGAGCGCCACAACCCCAGAGTCATCCGTGACTGGACCTAATGGTCAGGGGTCCCTTTACCTTTAGCTTTTATAAATAAATAAATAAATAAATAAAGTAGTAGTAGTAGAAGTAAATGCTTTGATAATCAGCCACACTAGTACCAAGACCTTGAATTAGGCCTGGGGTACAATGTATTTCAAGGTTGTAGTTGTTCAGTCGTTCAGTCGTGTCCGAGTCTTCGTGACCCCATGGACCAGAGCACGCCAGGCACGCCTATCTTTCACTGCCTCCCGCAGTTTGGCCAAACTCATGCCAGTCGCTTCGAGAACACTGTCCAAGGTATTTTGTAGCTAATCTTTCTATTTTCTTGCTGTGGGGGTTTGGGAACTTCCAGCCTGGGAGCCAAATGTGCCCTCCAGAACTCTCCGCCTGGCCCTCAGGACATCTCTGAGGCCACACCCCTCCCAGAGCCTGCTCTGTGCCCCCCTTTAAATCAATCAAAAGCAATACAAATCTGAGGTTCTGGCTCCCCCACCAAAAGCCGACCCCCCCTAACAAAAATCCTGGCTGTGCCCATGGCCCTCCTCAAGTGCTTTTCCCTGGCTGCGATGGGTCCTTGAACTGAGACGATGCCCCTTTGCTTTGCCTGGAAAGAGGACGGAGAAAAACACTTGCCTCGTGCTGTGATGGTGGAAGCGTAGCTGCCCTGACTCTCACCTGTACAAAGGTAAGAGTCATGTCCGTTGCTCTGCCCCACCCTCCAGAGGAATGCAGCCCCCCCCCCCAAGGTGGGCCTTGTACTAATCATTGGATAGAGTTTAATATGTGTTGGAAATGCAAAAATGTGGAAGGTACCTTTTATCATATGTGGTGGACATGCCCAAAGGTTAAGGCTTTCTGGGAGAAGATTTATAATGAACTTAAGAAAGTAATGAAAATTACTTTTAGTAAGAAACCAGAGACCTTCCTTTTGAGCATGACCAATTGTGAGATACCCAGTCAGGACAGAGTGTTTTTTATGTATGCCACAACAGCTGCTAGAATTTTACTTGCAAAAAACTAGAAAGGTGAAGAGCTCCCGACAGTGGAAGAACGGCAGATGAAGCTGATGGACTTTATGGAACTCGCCGAACTGACCGCGAGACTCCGAGACCAGAGGGAGGAGAAGGTGCAACAAGACTGGAAGAAATTTAAGGACTATTTAAAAAATCGTGAAAAGTTAGATATTTGAAGCAGAACCGGTTTGTTTAATTGGCTTTAGCTAGTTGATGTTAGATGAAAACAGTATATAAGAAGTAATGTTATGAATGGTTTAGAAATATCTAGAAATGCTTAAGGTTATGTTGTTTAAGTAATGAATTATATATGATTAGTTAGTATTTTAAAGTTTATTAAGAATAATGATGAATGTTAAGAAAATAGTTACAAAGTTACCAAAGTATATTAGTACTGAACGCAGTTGAGAGAATGGGGGAAGTCCCCCAAAGAAGAAGAAGAAGAAGAAGAAGAAGAAGAAGAAGAAGAAGAAGAAGAAGAAGAGTTTGGATTTGATATCCCGCTTTTCACTACCCGAAGGAGTCTCAAAGCGGCTAACATTCTCCTTTCCCTTCCTCCCCCACAACAAACACTCTGTGAGGTGAGTGGGGCTAAGAGACTTCAGAGAAGTGTGACTAGCCCAAGGTCACCCAGCAGCTGCATGTGGAGGAGCGGAGACGCGAACCCGGTTCACCAGATTAAGAGTCTACCGCTCTTAACCACTACACCACACTGGCTCTCAGAAGATTGGAACTAGAATTAAACAATGATTTTATAATGTTCCTGTTAGGTATGTATAAGTTTTCTTTTGTCATCTTTTATGTTGTCTTAATATGTTTGATGTGTTTTTTTATTATTTGTTAATTGTCTTTGTTTTATCTGTTTTCTCTCTTCTTCCAGACCCCTCTCGAAGAGTCAGTGAGCGTGATCTTAGCTGCATCACTTCTGAAAAGGCCAACAAAAGGACAGGCGCTCGTTCCCTGACTTGGGCTTGTCTCCAGCCTTCCATAGCCATGGGACAGGTTCCCTGCATGCCTCTGGTATCCAGACTTGGCACTCAAGAGGCAAGAATCCAAAGAGGCGGATTCTTTGGTGGATCTAAGACAGGCATTCCCAACCTGGTGAGCTCTGGATGTTTTGAAAGACATGCTCGCTGGGACCTGGGGGGAGTCGCAAGTCTGAAATTTATGGAGCGCACGAGGCAAGTAATGGCCTTTTTTTAAAGAGATTGTGATGAGTCTCTCCGCGCAGCCACCTTTGCATCTGGATTCTGCAGGAACAGCTTCTCTCCCTGTCTCTCTCATTCACGAACAGGCACACGTGGGCAGGATGACATCAGTAAATCCACCTCGAAAAGAACCTCTTTTGTTCGCCTTCCTCTTGGGTGACCTAATGCAGAAATCATTTCCCCAGAGAATTTAGCCAAGGGGAGGTATGGGAAGAATTTTTCACAATTTTCGTCTAAAGTTTGGCATCCCAGCTCTACACTTTTATCAAGGTAAAAAGTGAGCTCACTTCTGGAGGACAGACTTTTTTGAGCACTGCCAAAAGGGGAGCGAGGTGGGATACTTCTTCTCTCCAAAATATTTTTCCTTTGGGAAAGCTGGTGGTTTGATCAAATGCTAGGGTGCCCGCTCAGATCACCTACTGCGACTTTCTGTTTTAAAGAGCCTCGTCATTTAACCCTTGGTCATCTTTCCAAGAGCCCTGTAGGAAAGAGCACTGCTCATAACTTAAATATATACCAGTTATATTCCCAAGTTTGTAGCAGGTGCTGCACTACGTCTGCTCTCACTAAATAAACTCTGCACATGCTCAGAGGTGGTCATGGACCCCTGGCATTCAAAACGCTTTTCCAAAAAAAAATTCAGCGAGCTCAAACGAAGACCTGTTTTGTTTCCCCCTTTCTGAAGTAGAACGTATATTGTGGGCTGATTTAAGAACACATTAAGAGCACTGCTGGGTTAGACTGAGGGTGTGGTTCATTTTGCCCACCTACTTTTCGCAGCGGCCAGCCGGATGCCCCCAGGAAGTCTGGGGCAGGGCGTGAAGGCAACAGTACTCTGCCGTCACTTGGCCCCAGTGGTTGGTTTTTCAAAGGTAGACTGCCTCTGAACATGCAGGCTCTGTTTCGCCATCCTACCAGCCCTATACCCACGTGCAGGCCTCTCCACCTCCGTGCAGTTGAATATTTGTTAGAAAGGTGGAGGCATAAATGCTGGAAATGAGAACAGTCACCTCTTAAATCTAGCCCAGCCAGTGCTGCTGCTGCTGCTGCTGCTGCTTGGGGGCAGGGTGCAAACATGGAACTGTGGGTTATATGAAGAAGCACTTCCTGTTGCCTGTCCTGGATCTGCTGCCAAACTTATTGCAATATAGTCTAATGGGATGCAGAGTGGGAAGCTCACTTACTCCTTGCCAAGCATAATTTTAATAAACCTTCCCGCCGCGCCAGACACCATTTTCACTTCTTAAAAACAAAATATCAAACTGCATTTAACATTGCATCATAAAACAGTTTAAAGATCTGGCAACGCACATCATTTAATTATCTATAGAAATAAATTAGAATCATAGAATCATAGAGTTGGAAGAGACCACAAGGGCCATCCAGTCCAACCCCCTGCCAAGCAGGAAACACCATCAAAGCATTCCTGACAGATGGCTGTCAAGCCTCTGTTTAAAGACCTCCAAAGAAGGAGACTCCACCACACTCCACCACACTCCAAAGAAGGAGACTCCACCACACTCCTTGGCAGCAAATTCCACTGTCCAACAGCTCTTACTGTCAGGAAGTTCTTCCTAATGTTTAGGTGGAATCTTCTTTCTTGTAGTTTGAATCCATTGCTCCGTGTCCGCTTCTCTGGAGCAGCAGAAAACAACCTTTCACCCTCCTCTATATGACATCCTTTGATATATTTGAACATGGCTATCATATCACTCCTTAACCTTCTCTTCTCCAGGCTAAACATACCCAGCTCCCTAAGCTGTTCCTCATAAGGCATCGTTTCCAGGCCTTTGACCATTTTGGTTGCCCTCCTCTGGACACGTTCCAGCTTGTCAGTGTCCTTCTTGAACTGTGGTGCCCAGAACTGGACACAGTATTCCAGGTGAGGTCTGACCAGAGCAGAATACAGTGGTACTATTACTTCCCTTGATCTAGATGCTATACTCCTATTGATGCAGCCCAGAATTGCATTGGCTTTTTTAGCTGCTGCATCACACTGTTGACTCATGTCAAGTTTATGGTCTACCAAGACTCCTAGATCCTTTTCACATGTACTGCTCTCAAGCCAGGTGTCGCCCATCCTGTATTTGTGCCTTTCATTTTTTTTGCCCAAGTGTAGTACTTTACATTTATCCCTGTTAAAATTCATCTTGTTTGCTTTGGCCCAGTTCTCTAATCTGTTAAGGTCATTTTGAATTGTGATCCTGTCCTCAGGGGTATTAGCCACCCCTCCCAATTTGGTGTCATCTGCATTTATGAGCCATAAAATTATATCCTTGCAACTTCAGTGTTCAAATTGGGAGGTGGTATTATTTTTCTAAAACAAAACAAAAAAAAAACAAAAAAAAACCACACAAACCAAACACATTGACTTTTCCATGCTCCAAACCCCTGGTCACCTTGCTTGCAATGCTTTGGGGTTCTGTTTAATTCCTTCTTGATACAGGTTGTTTTTCCTTTCTCGTATCACCATTTGGCTTCTTGCAGTTTGCCTTTAATTAACAGCTCCACCCGCTCGCTCCACAACAGCTGCTATTTGCGGGTTGTTTTTTTTTAATGTGCACATTATATGCAAAGAGGCATTTAACAGCAAGCCTAGTTGCCACCCTCTCCCCCAAGGACCACTTTTCCTGCTTTTCTTGCATCCCTTTGGAGAAATTGTTGTTTCCCTTCTGTCCTCTGCACCCCCCTCCCCTCTAGTTCCAGGTGACCCTTCTAAAAATATAAAGCAGTTTGGCATTTATTCTGTCACTATAAATATTAACGGAGGAGGAAATGCGAGCCTGTAAAGTTCAGGTGAGGCCCGCAGGCCAAACGCCATCCCAGATAGAAGAAAGCAGGAGAATTGATCGTAAAGGTTCAGCCAGAGCCGTAACGGCAATTTGTTTTGAAGAGAGCAGCCGGCACGCAAGTTGCAGATGCCAGGAAGCCTCTTCAGCCCCTTCTTTCCAGCTGTTGGCTTTTGCCACAAAAAGCAGCAGCTGCCAGCCTCAGGGTCCTCAGGCGAGGCCTTGTGTGTGAAGGCAGGGAGGTTTAAACTGCACTAAATGCATCTCGAGCGGTCATGGGTTAATCCCCAAGCAAGGCCATTTCCAAAAAGCATTTTGGTGCCTTGCGGTGGAATGTGCAGCCGGCAATCTGCAGAAGGTAACCTGCAGCTCGAGTGGCCAGGAAACTGTCCTGCATGAGATGCTTGAAAACAAGCAGGTGATGCACAGTTTGTGGTGGTTTAACTGAGCCTCACAGGGACGCGGGTGGCGCTGTGGTCTAAACCACTGAGCCTAGGGCTTGCCGATCAGAAGGTTGGCGGCTCGAATCCCCGCGACGGGGTGAGCTCCCGTTGCTCGGTCCCAGCTCCTGCCAAGCTAGTAATTCAAAAGCATGTCAAAATGCAAGTAGATAAATAGGTACCACTCGGGCGGGAAGGTAAACGGCGTTTCTGTGCGCTGCTCTGGCTTGCCAGAAATGGCTTAGTCATCACCTGGAAGCTATACGCCGGCTCCCTTGGCCTATAGAGCGAGATGAGCGCCGCAACCCCAGAGTCGTCCGCGGCTGGACCTAACGGTCAAGGGTTCCTTTACCTTTTTAACTGAGCCTCACAGATCAGATCTACCAGCCTTTGAAGGGTGCTCAGGATGATGCCGCCTCTGGTCCCAAAAGTCCCAGCCGAAAGGCGGGTCATCGGCCTCGTACCTCCAAGGCGACAGATGGGAGGATTGATGTAGGGCAGGACATTTTTGGCAAAAGGTTTCTCTCGTTGGAAAGGAATTCCAAGGGAGAGACGTGTGGTGCAACCCAGCCAGGTACGCCTGTCTCAAGGTACTTCCTAGTCAGAACGGTTGGGCAACCTCAGAACAAGTTACCCAGGGATGTTGTGGAACATTCTTCCCTGGAAGGAGCCGGAGCGAGTTGATGCTCGTACAGTGAAACCCAGCACTTGTGGAAGCAGCTGACTCATGACCCTTTGAGCCTGACCTCAGTGGCTCCCTGGTACCTCATCTGTGCAAGGTGTTTTTTTTTGGGGGGGGGTGCTTTTTCTACTCATCAGAGACTGAATAAAACAAGTCCAGGATTTGAATCAGCCCAAAACTGTCAGAGTGTTACATTATCCACTATTTGCAAAGTGCCATGTAAACAACAAAAACTACATGCACACACAACACACACACACACCCTTAGTGACCTCTCTGCTTTTGCTTTTAAGGTCTCTCGTCCTTCTGAGCAGAAGCGTTTCTTGAAATTTACATCAGAAGCCAGTTAAGTGTGTTTCTTAGGGCTTAGCTAGAGGCAGGTCTCAGGCCCAGAACCTGTTTTAAAACGTCAGGAGGACTCAACCCTCGAGTATTTGAAATGAAAATAAAGAGAGGGCGCCTCAGAGCATATACAGAGTGCCCTCTCTGTTGCCACTGACAGTGCGCCCTCCCGCCAGCGTAGGGGACAGAAACACCAGGACAGAGGGCATGATTGCCGTGGATATACCGTTTAAGATCTTCATACATGTATTTCCAGGTTGCTGTTTTCTGCTTATTCATTAGCTTCTTTTATAGTGGCCTATCAATGTTGCATGACCTTTTAAATATTTTGTTGGAAGCTGCCCAGTGTGGCTGGGTAGGGCAATCCAGTCAGATGGGTGGCATATAAAACAACAAACAAACAAACAAACAAACAACAACAACAACTCACATCAAACCCTCTAAATGGGCTGAGTGTGGCCCTGAATCCAAACATGCAAACTTTTGCACAAACTCATTGATGAATAATGTGGAATGTTCTGGTAGTGGAACTGAAGGCTGAACACACAGAACTGTTGCCTTTAAGCCCTCAGCGGTTCCGGCTGCCCCAGGGATATTTGCACAAAGGAGGCTGCTGCATTGGTAAAAAGGTGACAGGCCGCTGGGAAGATGTTGCTCTCTGCTGTGACCCATGAAAGTAGGTCAGGAGGCAGAGATGGTGAGATTTTGTAACCAGAAGAAGAAGAAGAAGAAGAAGCCACTGCCAGGGGATGGAACCAGACCAGTTTGTTCCCAGGAGAGGGTGGAGTCTCCCCAATTTGAAACAGGCAAAGCTAACAGAGACGGACCAGTTAGGTCTGACTGGTCACAAGTAGGCCTCTGGAAAGGAGGGTGCCCTGGCAGTGGGTGATAAATCACTTGGGCTGCACAGAGAACGGCCTGGCTGGGCGTCAGCCGAGAGACAGGAGTGCTGCTGACTCTCTTGCCTTCTTGCTCCCAGCCTTGCCTCCTGGGCAACCCCATCTCCCCAGCCTTCTCCCTTTGCCTCCTGCAATTTCAGTTTCGCCTGTGACAATCTGGATCTGCTGCCTTCGATTCACTGGCGGCTCCTGCATAGGGTTGCCCTATTTTAAAAAAACTAATGAGCAGGACACCCCGAAAGTTTTTGAGCTTTTTTCTTTTTTAAGAAGAACCCAAAATTGTTGATCCAAGACAAAGCACCACATTTCAGAAATTTCACCCTCGGATATACGGCAGCCCTATCCTGCACCCAAACAAGCCTCGCTGTTGGAAATCCCTTCTTGAAATTCCCACGTGTCAAAAATGGTTATTTATGTATGCTGCTTCTGCGGCCCCATGTTTTGTTAGCCCAAAAATGGAAAACGAGTGAGGTCCCAACTAAAGAAGAATATACGCAGCTTGCAGACTTAACATACAGAATAAGAGAACAAGAAGAAGTTTAGAGAAGGCTGGAAAACGTTTATTGAATATATGGGGGAAATGGTGTACACCTGAAAACGTGGGCAGCATTAAGATAAATTCAACAGTGTAAATAAGTTTTGATGGATGCAATAAAGGAATACTGAATGGTTTAGTTTTTGTAAAATGTGCAGGGATTTATGATAAGCAAAATGAACCATGGAAAGAGAAGAAGGGAAGTCATTGCTACTTTAAGGATGTTTAAATGAGTATTTTAAATTGTAAAACAGAAAATTATACACACACACACACATACACAGTGCTTTTTTCTGGGGATACATAGGGGTACGCATACCCTTAAACATTTTGTGAATCTAAGTTTGGCCTCATTGAGGGGCAGTATTTCAATATGAGTAGGAAAATGAGAGTACCCCTAAACATTTTTTTAAAAGAAAAAAAGCACTGTTGTGTGTCCCTGCAGTTATAATTCAGATGTGGATCCTGAGTAGACAGAAGGGGACATGTGTTTTGCTTTAAGCTAGGGGAGTGCCCAGCACTGTCCTGCTTTGCCCGTGTGAACTGGCCATCACAAATGACAAGTAGACTCTGTTGAGGCTTGCAACTCATCCCATGTTTGCCCATTTGTGTGGCTGGGTAGAATCCTGCTCAGGTACCCAGGCCAGAAAGAACCTAAGAAGAGCCCTGAAGCAGCAGCAGGCCCAGGACCTGAGCACAGTAACTTGGGATTGCCAGCGACTGGTCTTCAGAGGCAAAGCTTGCTCCGTTTTTGCTTTTATTCCCCAAAGCTAAACATTGCTATGCGCAGATATATGCACATGTGTCAGATATTGGGAGCAAACTGCTAAAGAATGGCTGGGTACGGCGTGGGAATGGGCAAAAACCAACAAGAAAGCTATTTAAGTTTGCGCAAAAGAAACAGAGACAGGAATAATCTCTCTCTCTCTCTGGCACTTTACAAATTACACGGGGAGAGGTCCCTGCCCTGAGGTGCTTGCAGTCTAGACCTCAGTACAAAGGAGACAGTAGATTGGAAGAGGAAGAGGAATCCAAGCAGGAAAGAGGCCATTGTTTCAGTTACATGACGTTTAGGCTATTTATTAGCATAAATAAATGGACACCTTCAATTTCTTCAGGGTTTAGCCAACTATAGCCAGATAAACGAATGGGCTTTAAAACGTTATCATTTAAAATGCAGTGACTTGGGTGTACTATCTCAATAAATACTGCCGGGGGGGTGGGGGTTGTGGGCCAATTGGTCAGGCTTCTCCCCCCACATCTCTGCCCCCTCTCTCTGGAGTCAGTCCTGGGGTATGTGACCGGCCATTTAGCTACCGCTGTCATCAGACACCTGCGTTTCCTTCTTAGATGTGGGCATCTTCCCGGCCTGTTTTGAAAAAGCGCCCCAGGGCCAATCCTGTCACGCAAAGTGAGCGCCATGCTCCACGTCACTTCTGTGGTCGGGCCAAGAGGTCACACGTGCGTCTTCTGTCGAAAAAAAGATCTTGTTTCTGGGTCCCCGGGGTGACTTCGGAGAAACATGTCATTTGTGCTCCTCCTGTCCCTCTCCTCGGTGCACAGAGTGCTTTACAATTCCCAATGTTTTCATCCTCTCTCACAGCAAGGCCGGAGAGGTCCTGCCTAAGGCAGTCTGTGGCTTGAGGGAGATTACCAGGCCTGGGAAGCCTCCATCCTTGGCTTTAATGCACACGATCCTCTGTGTTCAGGAATTGGGGCAGTTTCCTACAGCAAAGAGCTATAGCTGCTGTTGGTGTTGCTCAGGACAAGTGCTGGCTCATACTCCTCCCTGAGCTCAGTGGCAGTGCTGGCAGGGGGAAGGGGGGAAAGGGACATTCTGGGATCAAATTAGAAGCCGGGATGGCTTTTGTAATTCTGGGACTGTCCCTGGAAAATCGGGACACTTGGAGGGTACGCTTCTGGGAAGAGTTGCCTTTCTCACTAGGCCTGAGCCGTTTGTTTCTTTGAATAAAGAGTTAACTTCCCTGACACGGAGTGAGTTATTACCACCTCACCAGTGTGGTGTAGTGGTTAAGAGCCATGGACTTGTAATCTGGTGAACCGGGTTCGCGTCTCCGCTCCTCCACATGCACCTGCTGGGTGACCTTGGGCTAGTCACATTTCTTTGAAGTCTCTCAGCCCCACTCACCTCACAGAGTGTTTGTTGTTGGGGAGGAAGGGAAAGGAGAATGTTAGCCGCTTTGAGACTCCTTCGGGTAGTGACAAAGCGGGATATCAAATCCATGCTGCTGCTGCTGCTGCTGCTGCTGCTGCTGCTGCTGCTGCTGCTCCTCCTCCTCCTCCTCCTCCTCCTCCTCCTCCTCCTCCTTCTTCTTCTTCTTCTTCTTCTTCTTCACCAACAGTGTCCCCTAACACTGAGTGAATTATTACTGACCTGCTCCTTGCACCTCACGAACGGTGTCCAAAACCCCTCAGTGTTTCCACCCAAAGACAACCTGAGGCCATGCACTGCCTCCACAAAGACTGCCTCTCTCTGTGACCAGATCCGAGAGATGTCTGAAGGGACCCACTGGGCTTTTTGGCCAACTAGAATCTACTTGCTCTCTCCCCTCTCCCTGCCTGCCCTCAGTTGCTGGAGATCCAACTCATCATGCTCTATCCCCGTGCCTGTTAATACTGGGAACGCCTTGCGGGGCTCAGAGGAGGCACCAACAAGAAAAGGCTTTGGAGATGGGCTAGGTTGGAAAGTGAAAGGCTCAGAGCTTTGGGGCATCCTGGTGGGAAAGCTGGGATAGGAACTCGGAGGGGTCTTCATTTGACCCACCCACGTGGCTTGCAGCTTCCTTTTGCCTGCATTCCCTTGCACAGTCACCTCCCAGCTTCTAGCCCTGGGGGGGAGGATGAGAGGGAGGGGGGCATCTCTTCCTGGGTCCAGGCTAGTGGTGTCATCCTGTGGAATTTACCCTCCAGGCGAGGAAGTTCTCCATGCAGGGGAGCTTCACCCTCCAGAGCATTCCTTTCGATGTTTGTCACCCCAGCAACAAAAATGTGGTCCTTCTCCTGCTAGGGACGAGAGGTTCCTTCCTTCCTTCCTTCCTTCCTTCCTTCCTTCCTTCCTTCCTTCCTTCCTTCCTTCCTTCCCTCCACCCCACACTCCTCTCTGTGTTACCCCACATGACAGTGGGCTCCCTTGGCTTGCCTGTCTCTTGTGACTGGCTGTGTGACCTTCGTCTCACTCTCAAGGGCTGACACAGGGCAGGGAACTCTGATAACTTACCCACGCGAACTCTGGCAACGTTTTTAAAGGGCCTTCCCAACAGGTAAGGACAGGGACAGCGTCTTAGGGCCCAGAACCAAGGGCTGCCCCAGCCGGTTGAGCACATGAATGAAGCCTCCAGCTGCATCCACAAACCCATTGCTCTGCATCTAATGTGCTGCACACCGCTTGCCTTAGGCACAACCAATGCTTTTTTTTTCCCAGCCGGAGCTATGGGACGGGGCCAATTCATATTTCCTTTTCTTCAATCCATCTCCCATGTAGCGGCAGTGGGCTTTCAGCTTTCCAGCCAGGCCTCTACCGTCGCACGTGGGTGTGTTTGCACGAGGGCCCTTCCTAGCTGCTCTAGCCATCTGCCCTAGCCACCAAAGGGAGGCAGCGGAGTATTTATTTGACCTGCACCAGAACCAGGGGCGACCCCCCAAACCAGCTGCAGGGGTCAGCAACCTTTTCCAGCCGTGGGGTCCACCATCCCTCAGACCAAGTGGTGGGCCAGACTATTTTTTGGGGGGGGGGGGATGAACGAGTTCCTATGTCCCACAAATAACCCAGAGATGCATTTTAAATAAAAGGACACATTCTACTCATGTAAGAACACGCTGATTCCCAGACCGTCAGTGGGCTGGATTGAGAAGGCAATTGGACCGCATCCGGCCCACGGGCATCAGGTTGCCTATCCCTGGGCTGCAGCATGTCGCCCTGCAACTTACTGTAACAACTTCGTGGTGAGTTCAGGCACCTATTTTTCTGGGGGGGAAAGCACTGGCCCACAAGTCATATTCTGGGTTTTTTAAAAAGGAAATAGTGTATTTTGAGGTTTTCCCCCCTCCAAAACCAGCTTTGACCCACACGGAGGAAAAGAACGACCTGGTTGCATTTCCAGCTGGCTGCTTGTGCACAGATTCACTCGGTTGCCGCAGGGCCTGTGGTGGATCCGTCTAGCTTCCCAGGCAGAATAATTTTGACCCTTAACAGTTTGAGCCCTGCACGTTTATGGGATTGCCTCCAGCAGTCAAATCTCTACCCCACCCCTGCCCACCCCACCCCGGATCTGTGCCAAGATTAAAAATCCCACTCAACCCTTCTTTCCGCCTTTTGTTCCACCCCCTCCTTGCTCCCCACACCTGGACTTGTCAGGGGCAGATCACACTCCTTGCACATCTGCCTCAAACCCTCAAATTTAATCTGTTCCTTTGTCTCTCTCTCTCTCTCCCCCCCCCCCCCGCTTCTCCTCCTTGGAGGTGGGCCAAGGAAGACGATTTCTGCCCAGATGAAAATGGATCTCTCACCCAAAGAAGTTGGGGAGAAGCAGGCAGTAGACGTTCTATGGAGAGGAAAAGAAATCTTGCAGGGTGAACAACAGCCTAAAAAGCAAACCCAAATTATAGTCCCTATAATTTGAATGAACCCTGCAAGACTTCAAGGCCAGCCTTCTCCAAGCTGGTGCCCGCCCTGTGGTTCCGAGTGGACTACGTTACCGGAGGCTGATGAGAGTTGTAGGTCCAAAACATCTGGGGGACGCCAGCTTGGGGGAGGTTGATTTAATCCAGAGAGGCCTGTAGAATAAAAACAGGCTCACTTCCGTTGGATAGTTTCTGACCCTTTGGACCTGATCCTTCCGCAGCCCACTCTGTGCCTGGGATAAGGGAGAGAAGCACCTGCTCTGCGTTTTCACGTTGGGGAAAGCACCAATTTTACTACCAGAATTATTGTTAGAGGCGGAGGAGTCTGGACGATGGTGCTGGGAACTGCAGCACTGGAGCCTGGCCTACCTTGCAGGGTTGTTGTGGACAAAAATTGGGGAGGGGAGAATGGCGTCTGCCACCTTGAGCTCCTTGGAAGGAGGATGGAATATAAATGTAATAATAAATCTAAACAAACAAACAATAAAAGCATACTCCTGTGGCATCTGCAGAAAGCAGCCCTGAGGGGATGCTTTCCCAGATCCAGCTGTTGTAGCCTGTGCAGCAGTTGGCATCCGTCAAACCCCAGGGCCAGCTTCCAAAACAAGGTGCCAACAAGAGACCGGGCAACACGCTAGAGACCACCACTCCCTTAAGGTCCTGGCAAGCCAGCAAGCTCCCCTCTGGGCTCATGGCTGGCAAAGAAGCCATCCCTGCCTGCCCATTTCACAGCAATTAGCAATTAAGGGGCTTGTTAACCTTTACACCCCTTTCCCCTCTCCAGCAGGAAGAAGGGTGCTGGGTGAATGCTGGGAGCTGCTGGGAGCTTGGGGCCAGAGCTGGTGAACTCTCCCCAAGAAGGGAGGGGGCAGAAATCAGATCCACGTTTAACGGAGAACTTGTCCGGTTTGTGCTTTCCAAAACCACACACAAGCCAAAACGCGGCCATCCTCCAAGGTTCGCCATGCAGTTTCCATGCCCAAGCAATGTTTACCCAAATGCAGGTGGACTGGAGTAGATTGGTGTGAGAGGCATATAGTGAAGGGCCTCACCATCCTGTCTGTCACTTCACAAGGACTTTTTTTAACACATTCCCACCTCCTGCAGTTTGGGGGGACTTGTCCCATTGCTCTAAGAGGTGCCAAATTCCTTCAGCAATGAGCCCAGTCAGGTCCAGCCCACAACTGAGTGAAAAGAAAGCATGGACAGACTTTCACTTGTGCCCTGCCCAGAACGCCTGGGTTCAAGCAGTTTTCCCTTGGCCCTGCTCCTTTCTTCGGCTCATAGAATTGGAGAGCAGTAAGGGTTAAACCACAGAGCCTAGGGCTTGCTGATCAGAAGGTCTGTGGTTCGAATCCCCCCCCCCCCCGCAACGGGGTGAGCTCCCCGGTCCCAGCTCCTGCCCACCTAGCAGTTCAAAAGCACATCAAAGTGCAAGTAGATAAATAGGTACCACTCCAGCGGGAAGGTAAATGGCATTTCCATGTGCTGCTCTGGTTCGCCAGAAGCGGCTTTTTCATGCTGGCCACATGACCCGGAAGCTGTACGCCGGCTCCCTCGGCCACTAACACGAGATGAGCGCCGCAACCCCAGAGTCGGACATGACTGGACCTAATGGTCAGGGGTCCCTTTACCTTTACCTTTTTAAGGGAGCTGAGGGTCATCTAGTCCAACCCCCTGTAATGCAGAATTCTCAACTACAGCATCCATGACAGATGGCCATCCAAATTCTGCTTAAAAGCCTCCAAGGAAGGAGAGTCCACCACCTCCCGAGGGAGCCCATTCCACTGTCAAACAGCTCTTGCTGCCACAAAGTTCTTCCAGGAGTTTAGTCGGGGAAAACCCTTTCCATTGTTTGAGTCCTACCCTGCAGAGCAGCAGAAATCAAGCTTGTTCCCTCTTCCATGTGACAGCCCTTGATGAGATACAGTCGTACCTTGGTTCTCGAACAGAATGCGTTCCGGCTCCCGGAACCGTTCGAAAACAAAGGCGCTTCCGAAAATCGTTCGGAAACCGGAACACTCGCTTCCAGGTTTTTATTGTTCAGGAGCTACGGCGTTTGAGATCCAAGGTACAACTGTATTTGAATTGTTCTCATACCTCCTCTCAGTCTCCTCTTTTCCAGGCTAAACATACCCAGCTCCTTCAACCGTTCCTCATAAGGCATGGTTTCTAGACCCTTGATCATCTTGGTCACTCTCCTCTGCACATGTTCCAGCTGGTCAACATCCTCCTTAAATTGTGGTGCCCAGAACTTAACAGATCCAACAGCCCCTCAGTGATGATATTTGCTTAGGATAAAAAGAGCTCCATGCAATAACAGGGGGACATGGAAGAGCATCTCCCCCCCCCCCGCCCAAAAGGAGTCCCTGTATACATGCAGCCTTCAGTAAGCTGGGACCCTTTCAAATTGGAAGTAACACATTCACACCAGTCATAGCATTATAACCACAAAGATTAACACAGGAAAAAATTGGGCTGCTAGTTAACCTGAAAATGCTACATATCATGTTGGGGGTGTGTAGCAGCCAGATGTCAATTCAAGCACCATCTCTTTGGCCAGGGGAGTGAGGGGGGGGGCTTTCTGCATGTGAAAAGCAGGGAAGGGGGGGACCACCACCTCCACCAGCCCCCCTCGCCATCACACCTCCCCCCCAACACCAGCTGAGCTGCGTCTTTGTGGTTGTTTAATGAGCAAGGAAATAGCCCTCGGTTTGCAACACTCCAGCCCACCTCCCCAACCAAGGCCTGTTTGTTCCCCCAGCCATTAGCAAGGATGCTTCCTGGCCTCCCTCCTGTCAAAGGGGGGCCCTTAATGGTTATACAAGGGGGCGGGGTGCGCTGTCTTCTTCATTTTTTGAAAGAAGCTGGGCTTGTAAAACTGTTCACCACCCAGGCTCCCCATCCTGCTGCGGAATTTCAAAGCTCAGCTTTTTTTTTACTGCTGGAGCAAAAGATCTGCCCGCATTTCCCCACCCCCACGAAGGAAGAGCCTTGGCATCCCAGGACCGAGGGAGGGGGTGGGGAACAGAGATGAAATGCTGAAAGTCGGAAAAGGCCCCACTGCGAGGGGAGGGTTCCCTGGGTTCCTTAGGTGCCAGCTAAACATCAGGAAGAACTTTTAGAGAGTAAGAGCTGTTTTGCAGTGGAACGCTGGTGGACTCTCCTTCCTTGGAGGTTTTTAAGCAGAGGTTGGATAGCCACCTGTCGTGGATGCTGTAGTTGAGATTCCTGCATTGCAGGGGGTTGGACTAGATGACCCTTGGGCCGCTCCAAGTCTACAACTGTTCCAGCCGCTTCTGTCTTTACACGTGTGGGTGTGGGTGTGTGGGTTTTAATTGATGCTAATGCTATAGGACCATAAAGAAGGCTGATCGCCGAAGAATTGATGCTTTTGAATTATGGTGCTGGAGGAGACTCTTGAGAGTCCCATGGACTGCAAAAAGATCAAACATATCCATCCTTAAAGAAATCAGCCCTGAGTGCTCACTGGAAGGGCAGATCCTGAAGTTGAGGCTCTAATACTTTGGCCACCTCATGAGAAGAGAAGTCTCATTAGAAAAGACCCTGATGTTGGGAAAGATGGAGGGCACAAGGAGAAGGGGACGACAGAGGATGAGATGGTTGGACAGTGTTCTCGAAGCGACTGGCATGAGTCTGACCAAACTGCGGGAGGCAGTGAAGGATAGGGGTGCCTGGCGTGCTCTGGTCCATGGGGTCACGAAGAGTCGGACATGACTGAACAACTGAACAACAACAACGATGCTATAGGGGACTTATATGGACACACAGCCCTCCACGGCCGGATTTAGGTTTGATGAGGCCCTAAGCTACTGAAGGAAATGAGGCCCTTTATATGTCCAGCTGTCCTTTGTCAACAACAAATTGTCGCTGTTTTTTGTGTTGAATATACAGGTGAAACTCGAAAAATTAGAATATCGTGGAAAAGTCCATTTATGTAAGCAATTGTTTTCATTAGCTACTGGAGTTTAATATATGAGATAGACTCATGACATGCAAAGCGAGATATGTCAAGCCTTTGCATGTTATAATTGTGATGATTATGGCGTACAACTGACGAAAACCCCAAAGTTGAAATTGTGAATTTGGGGTTCTCATCAGCTGTACGCCACAATTATCACAATTATAACAAATAAAGGCTTGACATATCTCGCTTTGCATGTCATGAGTCTATCTCATATATTAGTTTCACCTTTTAAGTTGAATTACTGAAAGAAAATAACCTTTCCATGATATTCTAATTTTTCAAGTTAGACCTGTATGCTATGTGGTAATTTATGGACCTAAAGGTAAAGGTAAAGGGACCCCTAACCATTAAGTCCAGCCGCGGACGACTCTGGGGTTGCGGCGCTCATCTCGCTTTACAGGCCGAGGAAGCCAGCGTTTGTCTGCAGACAGCTTCCAGGTCATGTGACCAGCATGACTAAGCCGCTTCTGGCGAACCAGAGCAGTGCACAGAAACGCCGTTTACCTTCCCGCTGGAGTGGTACCTATTTATCTACTTGCACTTTGATGTGCTTTCGAACTGCTAGGTTGGCAGGAGCAGGGACCAAACAACAGGAGCTCACCCCGTCACGGGAATTCGAACCGCCGACCTTCCAATCGGCAAGCCCTAGGCTCAGTGGTTTAGACCACAGCGCCACCCACGTCCCTATAATTTATGGACCTAATAGGTCTCTAAAGCCATTTGCACCTGTTGCCATGCGACCAGTCCATGCAGAATGCAGGCACCCTATATATAGAAATGAGCAAACCAGTGATATTTTAGGGAGCAGGCTAGCAGGCAGGGGCCATGACTTACCGGTACATCATAGGAGCCTACACAACACAGAACACTGTTGCTGTATGTAGGTTTTATTTTATTTGTTGTTTATCTTATATTTTGGAAATGTACATTCAGTTTTTCCCCCTTTAGTTTTTTTTTTGGGGGGGGGGTTGGCCAAGAGTGTGGGGCCCTAAGCTATAGCTTGTTTAGCTTATATGTAAATCCGGCACTGCCCCCCCCCCCACATACAGAAAAGTAGCAGGGCAGTAGAAACATCCTCAACGTCGGAGCAGTTGGGTGCCGACATTTCCAGAGAAGGCCTTCTGCTCGTAACTGGGAGATGCCTGCGCTCTGCCTGCGGGTTCCCGCCAGCCCTTCCTGCTCTGGCTGCCTGCGTTTCCTTCCCTGACAAAAGGGATAGAAATCGGGGCGGGGTGGTGGCGGTGGTGGGAAGCCCGCTGTGGACCGAGAGCTGCTCTGCCTCTTTAAGGGCTGCTTACCCAGAGCTTTTGGGCAAGGGGAAGAGAGCAGCTGGCTGGCCGGGGCAGGTGCAGAGGCCTCGGCTTGCCCGCATCTTGCCCCGCTGGCTTAATCGGTGGTGACGGGAGGCGTTGGAGCTCAGCCTCGCAGCCGGAGCCCCTAGCGCGAGCCCCCCGGACGGCAGGCGAAAGGCCTCCAAACCCAGGTCTGGATCCTCAGGCTTTGGGGATGGGCTCCATACATTTAAAAAAGAATGCATGACTTCCCCCAGAACCGTAGTTGGCTCCACAATTCCATATCCTCCAACATCTCACTGATGAAAATAGGGACATCCTATTTAATAATAATAGGATACGTTTCCGAGCACAGTTCAAAGTGTTGGTGCTGACCTTTAAAGCCCTAAACGGCCTTGATCCAGTATACCTGAAGGAGCGTCTCCACCCCCATCGTTCTGCCCGGACACTGAGGTCCAGTGCCGAGGGCCTTCTGGCGGTTCCCTCACTGCGAGAAGCAAAGCTACAGGGAACCAGGCAGAGGGCCTTCTCGGTAGTGGCGCCCACCCTGTGGAACGCCCTCCCATCACAGGTCAAGGAGATAAACAACTACCTGACATTCAGAAAATACCTGAAGGCAGCCCCTTTTAGGGAAGTTTTTAATGTGTGATATTTTTGTATCTGATTTTTGTTGGAAGCCGCTCAGAGTGGCTGGGGAAATCCAGCCAGATGGGCGGGGTACAAATAATAATAATAATAATAATAATAATAATAATAATAATAATAATAATACCCCATCCATCTGACTGGGTTGCCCCAACCACTCTGGGCAGCTTCCAACACATATAAAAACATGATAAAACATTTTAAAAAAAACAAACACTTCCCTATACAGGGCTGCCTTCAGATGTCTTCTAAAGGTTGTACAGTTACATATCTCCTTGGCTCAGGGGTCGCATAACTCCATAGCCTCGAAACACTGATTTGATGAAAATAGGGACATCCTAAGGAAAAGCGGGACATTCCGGGATCAAATCAGAACCTGGGACGGCTTCTGTAAATCCGGGACTGTCCCTGGGAAATAGGGACACTTGGGAGGGGTTTCTAGCCAAACCGGCTTCCTGGTCTTTAAATCAGGAGTCACTTCGGAATTCAGCCAGGAATAAATTCAAGAGGTAGGGCTCCCTTCAGCCACTGTTGCTCCCTCAGAATAGGAGTAGCCAGGCTGGAGTCGGAACCTTTGACTCCAGTCCCCAGAGTGTGTGCAGTCCCTTTGTTTACTTCCGTGGACAGGGCAGCCCAGGCAAGGTCAACCCAGGATATTTTGCAATCTGAAGGACCAGGCGGCGCCCCCAGCCTGCTACATTCTCAGAAGCTGACTGGGCAAGGCATTTCTTTATTTATAGAAGTATTTCTGTACAACCCCCCCCCCCATATTATAAGGTATCAGGGCAACATGCAGCATCGAAACATGAAAAATCAGGAGTGGGGCTGACTGATCAGAAAATTAAAGAATTAAGCAGCTACAAAGCCTCGTCAAAGTCCTGCAGAGATGCCCGGAAGTCGGTTGGGAGGAGGTATGCTGAATCTCCGCTGGGAGGGGGCTCCACAGCCTGAGATTGGCTTGTAGACCTCAGCACCCGACCCCAAGAACAAAGCTGGTGTGTGTGTGTGTGTGTGTGTGTGTGTGTGTGTGTGTGTGCACGCACACACGCAATTAGTAGCGTTCCTCTGGATGCTCTCAGTGGTCAGGCTGGGCTCTGAAGGTTCAGTTTTGGTCCTTAATGTATCCTGGAAAATTAAACCTGGCATGGTAGGGCAGCAAAGGCACACACAACTCTGCCATTCAGAAGGAATATCTGCGCAGGCTTCTGCCCATCTGCTAGCAGCTGCAGCCTGAGGCAGCTGCCCCTGCTTGCCCAGAGATAGGGCCGGTCCTTGTATGTGCATGCATCCGAGTGGTCTCTGTGCATTATTATTCCAGAGCTGCGCCTCTGCACTAAAATCAGTGCCGGGGAGGTTGTGCTCCTGCAAGAACCGGCTGCCTAGTCTGCAACCGATCTTATTGCCCAAGAGTGCGCTCTGTGAACGATGGAGGAAGAAGCTATTGCCAGGGCTGGGTGCGGCAAGACGCCTAATTGTTGTTAATTCTGCTTTTGCTAAACCAGCAAAAGAGACCATGTGGCTTCTTCACCTTAGCTCAAGAGTGTCATGCTTTTGTTGGCAACTGCAACAACTGAGTGCATTTGTGAATGTTTAAACCAAACAAAAATATAAAGTATCTTCTTCTTCTTCTTCTTGACAAACATCAAACATTTTTGCATTGAAATGTAGATATTTTAGGATAGAGTGTTTTTTATGTATGCCACAACAGCTGCTAGAATTTTGATTGCGAAGAACTGGAAAGGTGAAGAGCTCCCGACAGTAGAAGAATGGCAGATGAAGCTAATGGACTATATGGAACTCGCTGAGCTGACTGTGAAGCTCCGAGACCAGAGGGAGGAGAAGGTGCAAGAAGATTGGAAGAAATTTAAAGATTATTTAAAAAATCGTGAAAAATTCGATATTTGAGCAGAATCAGTGAATAGAAATGGCTTTAGTTATAAGATGTTAGGTTAAAATAGTATACTAGAAGTAATGTTGATGAAAGATGTATGTTATTAAATGTCGCAATAAGTAATAAGTAAAGAAGTAAGTTAGTTATTTGAAACTGAAATAAGAAGAATGATGATTGATTGGAAATTAGTTACAAAGTTACCAAAGTAAATTTGAACTGAACGCAGTTGAGAGAACGGGGGAAGTCCCCCAGCTAAGATTTAAACTAGATTTAAACATTAAGCAACAAGTATTTGAGTGTTCCTGTTTTGGTATGTATAAGTCTTTATTATTTTATAGTTTTTTTATTTTTTATATTTAGTCTGTTGTTGTATTTGATGTGCTTTTATAATGTTTTTATGTTGTATTTGTGATTGGTTTAATGTGAAAATTAATAAATTTTTATAAAGAAAAAAAGAAATGTAGATATTTTAACTGGCATGGCTGGTTCTAACTTCTAGACTGTGTTTCGGGGCTCTACAGAAAACATCTTGCGGACTTGCCAGAGGTGGCCCCAAAACATCTCAAGGGATAAGAATGCAAGCTGGTCTGGGCGAGGCCCACAGAGCTAGTAAGAAGCTTCCGCCAGCTACCTTTGCCAGCCACCAGAGGCATTCTGATGGCATGATGGGCAAAACTGAAGCGCTGATCCTGGAGGGAAGGGGAGAGGCCAGGCAGCAGCCTTTGCCAACAGAAGATGCCCTCCCTGCGTATTCAACAGCAACTCACATCGGATGCAGCCAACAAAAGCCACACAGGCTGTGGCCCAAAATAGCCATACTGGCTGCAGCTGGTGGAACCTGGAGGCCAGTGCATCGGGAGGGCACCAGGTTGGGGACGGCAGCCCCAGTGCAGTAACAGAGCCCCTGGCAGTTGCTAGCTCCGGCTGGGCTTTTAGGTTTGCCATTTAATTTTCCAAGGGGCGCTCCTGTGCAGCCAAAGTGGGAAATCACACAAGCTGGCAGAAAAGCTTCACCAGTAGAAGCAGTAGAAGCAGTGTCTGACAGAGGCTTGACCACTTCCTCTTCCCCCCATCTGGCTGCCCCTGCACCTCCCACAACTGCCAGACCAATCCCGGTCCAACTACATGGGCTGCCAATTAGTTTCTGGGCCCAATTCAAAGTGCTGGTTTTGCCCTATAAAGTCCTAAAATGACTCAGGACCACAATACCTCAAGGACTGCCTCTCTCCGTAAACCAACCCGGACTCTGTAATCATCATCTGAGGTCTTTCTTCGGGTGCCTCTTCCACGAGAGGTCCAGAGGATGGCAACAAGAGAACAGGCCTTTTCTGTGGTGGCTCCCTGCTTGTGGAATGCTCTCCCCATAGAGGCCCTCCTGGAGCCTTCATTGCATATCTTTTAAGCACCAAGCGAAAACCTTCCTCTTCTCCCAGGCCTTTGGCTAATTAAACAATCTATGGCCTTTTAAACTTTGTGGGAGCAGGGAAGGAAGTAGAGTTTAACGTTTTTGCTTGTTATTATGGACGTGGGTGGTGCTGTGGTCTAAACCACAGAGCCTAGGGCAGGGGTCAGCAACCTTTTTCGGCCGTGGGCCGCTCCACCATCCCTCAGATCATGTGGTGGGCCGGACTATTTTTTTGGGGGGGAGGGTGAACAAATTCCTATGCCCCACAAATAACCCGGAGATGCGTTTTAAATAAAAGCACACAATCCGCGGGCCGGATTGAGAAGGTGATTGGGCCACATCCGGCCCACGGACCTTAGGTTGCCTATCCCTGGGCCTAGGGCTTGCTGATCAGAAGGTCGGTGGTTCGAATCCCCGCGATGGGGTGAGCTCCCGTTGTTCGGTCCCAGCTCCTGCCCACCTAGCTGTTCGAAAGCACGTCAAAGAGCAAGTAGATAAATAGGTACCACTCCAGCGGGAAGGTAAACGGCGTTTCCGTGCGCTGCTCTGGTTTGCCAGAAGCGGCTTAGTGATGCTGGCCACATGACCCAGAAGCTGTCTGTGGACAAATGCCGGATCCCTTGGCCTATAGAGCGAGATGAGCACCGTAACCCCAGAGTCGTCCGCGACTGGACTTAACGGTCAGGGGTACCTTTACCTTTATGGTATGTATTTTGTGTTTTGTATTGTAAACCACCCTGTGACCTTTGGGTAAGTGGTGGAATATAATAATAATAATAATAATAATAATAATAATAATAATAATGTTGGCTGAAGTTTCATTTCCATTTTCAAGGATGGCAATCCTTAACCTGCTTTGCAGTTCGCATGTTCCAAGCTCTGAAATAAAGTTATCCTCCTGGAATATGGAGATAAAAAGTGAAAAACATTTCAGCTCTTCAGGGCAAGACAGCTGGGCAGACAGGAAGAATTAGCAACCCTGTCGGAGGTTAGGGTCAGGTCTTTATTGTTTCTTAAAAAGGCTGCAAATTTTAAATTTTTTTGCAAGCTATTCCAAACTCAAAAAATTGGCATCTTTGCCCTCCCTGGTGTATTTTCAGCTTTCTTTTTTCCTTCCTAAATAGGAGGAAAAAGAATGTTGTTTGCTTTTCGATAATTATTGCATTGCCATGTGAAATTATGCCTTGGTGTCTGATGTGGAGAGAACCAGCAAAGGCTGGGGGGCGGGGGACGAGAACCGTGAAGATGAACTGGCAAGGAGGAGGCTGTCATTCTCTCCCTGCTTCACTTCCTCCTCCTCCCGTACACACAGGCCAAGAATGCGGCGCACATTCCTTTCCGAGGCGTGTCAGGTACTGAGGGCTCAGTGAGGTGGACCTTGCCTCTCCCGCCTGCTGCTTCTTCCTCGGGTTTTGTTTGCCAGAGGCAGCCGGTTGCTATGGAAGGGAAACTCCTGGTGGGTTGTGGGTTGAGAGAGCCAGACAGGGCTTGCGTGAGTCAGTGGGAAGGGCTCTCCGTCACATGCAGAGCATCCTGACCAGCTCCTGCACGTGCTGGTGAAGAGTCGGGGTGCTGGGAACCCAGAGAGGCCCCAGGAGGCTCCTGTGAGGTGGGACTCTGCCCCCCCCTGCCTGCTGCTTCTGGCTGCCACTGGTTTCGAGGTTGGAAGTTAGCAGTAGGCACCCCAGCTCCAGAAATGGGATCGGAGGTTGGGGAGTTCGTGCGCTCCGGGGATGTGTGACTCCAGGTGCCTTTACAGAGTTTCCAGTTTCCCCCCTTTTAAAAGCATCCTAAAGGATGGGTGTTACCTGGTCCTTTGTCCCATAGTAAAGGTAAAGGGACCCCTGACCATTAGGTCCAGTCGTGTCCGACTCTGGGGTTGCGGCGCTCATCTCGCGTTACTGGCCGAGGGAGCCGGTCATGTAGCTAGCATGACAAAGCCGCTTCTGGCGAACCAGAGCAGCGCACGGAAACAACGTTTACCTTCCCGCCGGAGCAGTACCTATTTATCTACTTGCACTTTTGATGTGCTTTCGAACTGCTAGGTGGGAAGGAGCAGGGGACCGAGCAACGGGAGCTCACCCCGTCGCAGGGATTCGAACCGCTGACCTTCTGATCAGCAAGCCCTAGGCTCTGTGGTTTAACCCACAGTGCCCCCGGCATCCCTTTCCTTTGTCCCATACTTGGGGTCAAAAAGGGAGACTGCCAGGTGCAGTATGTGCAGTGGCTTAGCGTGGGTTGTCAGTGCCCGGGGCGGCGCAGAGGGGATGGGAGGGAATTCATGCGCATTCAACTGCCTAACTGCGCTCGCATCACGCAGGAGATTGCAGCCGTAGAGATAAGAAAAGAGAAGTCCTTCGTTGTCTGGAGAGGTCACTTCCTTGTTCGTATGGAGGAGCCGTTTTCAATGGAGCCCAAAAGTGCACAGCTGTAGTGAGGCAGCAATGTTGACATTTCGTACCCCTAAGAATTTTGAGCGCAGAGGTTAAACACAGTTGGCGATTCGTTGGGAATTCACCCAGTTTGCTTGCGGGAAGCTAATATTATCCCGCCCTTCCCAGTGCATGGTGAATTTCCTTATCGCAGAGTCCGGTCTTTTGGGAAAGTGGGTTTGGTGTGCCGGAGCTCCCAAATAAGGGCTTGTCCACAATTCCACATGTGCCGTGGCTAGAAATCATGGGTCCAAGCAGTTTTCCACTTGATCCATGCTTTCTAGGCATGTGTCCAAGGTGTGTCCCTTGCCCCTCTCCTTTCCAAAGGAAAACCCACTCTTTAGTTTGTTTGCTCGAATGAGCGCTAAAAGGCGGTTTTCCCCTGGGTGGGTGGGGAGCACCAGGACAAGACGAAGGCGGATGAGACCCAGCTTTAGTTATGCAACACAAATTGGCTGTTATTGAATCCCTCCTTCACAGGTGCGGGGGCCAGGTGGGGGAGCACCTCTCTGAGATCCTTTTGCACCACATCCCAGGCACTGGCAGGAAGGGGTTGGATTATATGGATTATTATATATTATGTTATTATATGGCCTTTGAGGACCTTCTTCAAAAATCCAGTGCACAGCGACTCAGATGCAGGCAGCACACAGACCCTCCAAGCATCACTATTTTCCAGGGACAGTTCCAGATTTGTAGAAGCTGTCCGGATTTCTGATTTCTGATCCCAAAAGTCCCACTTCTCCTTAAAGTAAAGGTAAAGGGACCCCTGACCATTAAGTCCAGTCGCGTCCGACTCTGGGGTTGCGACGCTCATCTCACGTTACTGGCCGAGGGAGCCGGCGTACAGCTTCCGGGTCATGTGGCCAGCATGACTAAGCCGCTTTTGGCGAACCAGAGCAGCGCACGGAAACGCCGTTTACCTTCCCACCGGAGCGGTACCTATTTATCTACTTGCACTTTGACGTGCTTTCGAACTGCTAGGTGGGCAGGAGGAGCAGGGACCGAGCAATGGGAGCTCACCCCGTCGCAGGGATTTGAACCGCCGACCTTCTGATCAGCAAGCCCTAGGCTCTGTGGTTTAACCCACAGCGCCACTCGTGCCTTCACTTCTCCTTAGGACATCCCTATTTTCATCAGAGAAATGTTGGAGGGCATAGAGTTATGCGACCCTCCGAGCCAAGGGAACCAGTAACTATACTGTACTGTGCAACCTTTAGGAGACATCTGAAAGCAGACCTGTACAGGGAATTTTTTTAAAAAAAGGTTTAATGCTTTATTATGTTTTTATATACGTATGTTGGAAGCTGTCCGGAGTGTCTGGGGCAACCCAGTCAGGTGGGCGGGGTACAAATAAAAAAAAATGATGATGATGATGGAATAGGATGTCCCTATTTTTATCGGAGAAATGTTGGAGGGTATGCGGCGGCGGGGGGCGTGGCGTGCCGAGGGTTGCCTCCGTAGCGTGAATACACATCGGCACGCTGAATTTCAACTGGTTTCAAAATGCTCTTCCTCCAGGGAAGCTCCTTTTTAGGGAGCTGGCTGGCTTCACTTCTTTTCAACGCCAGTGCCGATTCTGGGCAGCCTTCCTACAATTGGGAGCAAGTCAGGTGGTGTGAAAGTGGCATCTCCGATACAGGTTTTTATTAAAGCCCCTCCCGCATGGCGGTGGCCAGGGCAGGCGATGGGGCGGATGGCGAGTGTCAGAGGAGCACAGGCGAGGCATGCGGAGGGCCAGGGAATCCTGCCCTAAGCCCAGCTTCCCGTTTTTTGTCTCGCTGACAAAAGCACCCAAAGCCCTGGAAGGTTTAGGTCTGAATGGGAGAGCCAGTTCCCAGCGTGGCCCTGCGCCAAGGCCGGCAGCGAGTGGCCTGGACGCATTATCGGCCGGACCTGATGAGCTCGGCACTTCCTTTTCAGCCAGCCCTGGAGACAGGCCTTAGCAACACAAACAGGAAGTTCAGAGGTCAAGGGCCTGAAAAACACCCGCCGGCGGACGAGGCTCCGGGCTAAGCCAGCCGGGAACGGAAGGAAGGAAGGAAGGGAGGCCGGAGGCAGTTCCAGAGAAAGGCCCTGGCCTGCTGCAGCCGCCTCGGGGCGGAGCATTGCAAAGCACGGCTTGGCACAGAAATGGGAGCCCCTATCTCCCAGCACAACCCCATACGCTTCCATCTCCAGCTGTTTTCCAGGAAGGCGCCCAGCAGCTTGCAGGATTTATAAAATGCAAGCCCCACAGTGAACATCCTCGTGCGTCAATGCTGGAGAAATGTTGGAGGGTATGGAGTTATCCGACCCCCTAGCTACCTGAAGGCAGCCCTGTATAAGGAAGGTTTTTTTAAAAAATAATAATGTTTTATCATGTTTTTTTTATATGTTGGAAGCCACACGGAGTGGCAACCCAGTCAGATGGGTGGGGTATAAAAATAATAATAATAATAATAATAATAATAATAATAATAATAATGGAATAGGACCTTCGGCACCCAGTGCGGGTGAACCAGTCACGCTCCCCTAAATCCGCCTCTGATCCCATCCTTTTGCATGCATTTTCCTGACATTTTCCTTATTGCATAAAGCAGGCTGGGGTGGGGGTGGGGGTGGGGTGGGATGAAAGGCTGTTGCTCAACAGCTCCACATGGCCCTCAGTTGTACAAAGCATTTGCCTAACGGAGCAGAGTTTTGACCCACCACAACCCACTCCTCTCTCTTCTGGTTTGGGCGGATGCCGTTGAATGGTTTGCATCGTGCTTTTGAACTGCTAGGTTGGCAGGAGCAGGGACCGAGCAACGGGAGCTCACCCCATCGTGGGGATTCGAACTGCCAACCTTCTGATCAGCAAGCCCTAGACTCTGTGGTTTAACCCACAAATGGGGTTGCTGTGAGGGGGCAATGTCTTAGAGGCATCCCCTCCAATATTTCTCCAGTGGAAATCGTCCGCGACTGGAATTGACTGTCAGGGGTACCTTTACCTTTACCTTTTTAAGGAAAAGCGGAACATTCCGGGGTCAAATCAGAAACCGAGACAGCTTCTGCAAATCCAGGACTGTCCCTGGGAAATAGGGTCTGACTTTGCCTTATGACCAGGTCTCTCAATCCAGAGCAATTAGTGGAATAGTGCTAAAAGTCAAATGTTAAATACCTTATTTACATGAATGTAATGCGCCATCGAATCTCACGCGCGCCCTAATTTCCATGACGTAATTTGGCCAAAACTTGTATTGCATTCGAGTAAATACGGTAGTCTGCTCATCATCACTTTACACATTGGGATATGACAATATACAAACAAAGTTTTTAAAAACAAGAAATAAAACAAAGCTACACAAAGCATTTCAAAACAGGCCCAATTTAGAATGAGCTGCCATTAAAAAACTGTTGTTTTAGTCAAGCGCCATCTTTCAGCCCCGGCAGAGGGCCAAAACATCAGCCAGCATGCTGCCCTCTTCCTCTGAGTGGCTGGTGCTGAGATCTTGCCAGGCACAGTGGCTCAGCTCCGAAACCATGAGGGAAAAGAACCTGGCTTTTGCAAAGAAGATGCTTAAAGAGTCAGGAAGCAGCAGGAGTCAGGTTTTGCACTGGTGTGACGCGGGTGGCGCTGTGGGTTAAACCACAGAGCCTAGGGCTTGCTGATCAGAAAGTCGGCGGTTTGAATCCCCATGACGGGGTGAGCTCCCGTTGCTCGGTCCCAGCTCCTGCCCACCTAGCAGTTCGAAAGCACATCAAAGTGCAAGTAGATAAATAGGTACCGCTCCGGCGGGAAGGTAAACGGCGTTTCCGTGCACTGCTCTGTTTCGCCAGAAGCGGCTTAGTCATGCTGTCCACATGACCCGGAAGCCGGACGCCGGTTCCCTCTGCCAATAAAGCGAGATGAGCGCCGCAACCCCAGAGTCGTCCGCGACTGGACTTAATGGTCAGGGGCCCCTTTAACTTTATAGAGTATATGTTCCTGGCATTGGGCAATCCCGCTCCAGCGGGAAGGTAAACGGTGTTTCCGTGCGCTGCTCTGTTTCACCAGAAGTGGCTTTGTCATGCTGGCCGCATGACCCGGAAGGCCATTCATGTGAGATGAGTGCTGCAACCCCAGAGTCGGACACGATTGGACCTAATGGTCAGGGGCCCCTTTACCTTTACCTAACACAAACAAACAAACAAACAAACAAACAAACAGGTGTGCTTCTGTACAGGCCAGTGGCCAAATCCTTCACGGACAGAACCAGTCAGGGAGGAAACAGGCCCAGTTTATTATTATTTTTTTTAATAATTATTTTTATTTGCATAATTTAAAGTTTCCACATACAAAGTTCCAGCATCTCAAATACAACAAGCAACAATCGTGGACAAAGAAAAAGAAGAAAAGAAAAGAAAAAACAACAAACGTACCTTACAATAACAATAAAGTTATTTACAATACAAATATATTAATCCGTGTCTTGCTTTACACTGTAACTTCTTACTATATCGCTTATTAAACACTACCCAAATAATGAAGCAGTAAATAATAATAATAGTATAAATAAAAATGATAAAAAGGATAAGAAGAAGAAAAAAAGAAAGAAAGATAATAATAAGAAAAAAAGAAATATATATATATAAATAATAATAATAATAATAATATAAAATAAAAATATAATAAATATCTCCCCACATGGTTTACGACTTCCTGACAAACTCCTTCGCTTAGACAAGAATTTATATGAATGCTTTCAATCCCTTACTATCTCTTATACCACCTTTCAAATACATTCTTGAATGTGTCCTTACTCCTCATTCTTTCTACAATCTCTTTCTATACCATTCATCCCTCAAATGCTGGCATGGTAAGAAAACTCTTATTATATTTCAACATATATCTTTTATAAACTTCCCATTTGCCTACAAAATCCTGTTTAGTATTATCTCTTAAATTGTTTGTTAATAAGGCCAACTCGGAAACAGGCCCAGTTTAAACGCAACCTCAGGCATGTCAAAAACAACAACCATCCTCCTGTGAGCAGGAGGGCCATAGCAACAGAACACCTGCTCTGTGCGCAGAAGGTTCCAGGTTCCATCTCTAGGCAAGGCTAGGAATGCCTCTTACCCAAAAGCCTGAGCTGCATGGACCAACGGGGTAGGAGGCAGATTCCTACGTTCCCCAACGCCAGCGCATTGGCAGGGCAGCAGCACAGCCAAGGCTGAATGCCGTTCAATGCAGGGCCTGGAACGTGCCTGAGCAGGCCTTGCTTGTACGCAGTGCCACTTCCATGTCGTGCCTCATCAGTCCATCATCCTCCGTGGTTTAGCGCGCCAGAAACCTGTAACGCGAGAGCTGGGGGTGCCTCTGGGCATGCACAGAGTGACTATCTCACTCAGTAAACCCGACCAGGCCCTGCACATCTGGAGCGAGGGGATCGAGCAAGCACCCAGCCAATACCTTTAGGGGCTCCTCCACTTGCCCCCCCGGCCTTTCACTTCCCTCCCTCCTCCCCCATGTAAGGATCCCACAACAAAGCGATGGGATGTTCTGCCCCGGCTGAGGTAGGCAAAGCCTCCGTCTCGCAGGTGTGCTATTCCACCCCACCCCCACCCCCCCTCAAAAGAGCCTGGGGGATTCCTCTTCCAGGCAGGTGCCAGGAACTAAGTCCCGCACAGCTGAGCCCTGGATAGAGCAGGATTACAGCAGCTGCTGGCGCTGAGCCCCTTTCCGGGCTGGACTAACAAGCAGGTGTCATTGGTGCTGGAGCCCAGCTGAGACGCAGCCGAGGGTGCCCTGTGGCAAAGTTGTTTCATGAAAAAGAAATAGCAGCCGGCAAGCCCCCCTCCGCTGGCACCTTCCCATCGGGAAAAGGAGACCCTGACAATCAAACATTGGCAAGGCTATTAGAAAAATAGAGCCATATTGTTTTTATGTGACCAAACACCTGTTTCTTAAACAATCAACTGATTAAATTTAAGACCCTTATTTTTTACTAACACCTCCGTAGAGGTGCCAGCTCAGTTGGCTAGAGCGTGGTGCTGATCCTATTAAGGTTGCAGGTTCGATCCTCATATGGGACAGCTGCATATTCCTTGCGTTGCAAAGGGGCTGGACTAGATGGTGCTCAGGGTCCCTCTAGAATCCTATGATTCTAATTCTATCACCCCGAGGGCCACATTCCCACCTGGTGAACCTTCTGGGGGACACATGCCAGAAGGGTCATAGTGCTAGAGCTCTGTCCTCCAAACAGGGTGGTTGGGAAGGGGCTGTTCATAGAATTGCGGAAGGGCTGCGGCTCGGAGGCAGAACACGTGCCCCGCATGCAGAAGGCTCCAGGTTTGACCCCTGGCAGCACCTCCAGGTGAGAGGGAGCCCTGGAGTCCTGACTGTCAGGGGAATACAGAGGTCTAAAGGCAGCTTCTTGTGTCCTTTCCAATACTGCCACAGTTGGGAGCCGGAGGGAGGCCAACCCTGAGTTGGGTGGACCAAGATGCTTATAGAACCAGAGGGTTGGAAGGGACCCTGAGGGGCATCTAGTCCAACCCTCTGGGTGGGCTCGAGCCACCAACCTTCTGGTTAACAGCCAGGCGTGCTGACCCATTGCGCCACTGGGGGACTCATTCAGCCAGCCAAGCGCCTCTTGCCTTCTGAAGGGTAGAGCCTCTGCAGCTGGAAGAACCACCTTCCAGGGTCTCTCTCCCCTCACCCAGCACTTCCTTTCAACAGGGAAAATACCTACTCCGCAGAGGGAGGCTTCCGTGGCACAACTGACCCCTGGATTTTGACCCCCAACCGCTTTGCCAGATCTCTGTTTCTCTCCCCTTGCCTCCTGCAATGTGTCTTTCTAAGCCAAAGAGGCCATTGGGAATCAACCCTTCAGGGAAAAGACCTCTCAAAGGGCTGACGGCCAGCTGCAGACCACTGCGAAGGAAAGGCGGCGCTCTGCGCATGCTTAGGGGCACGACTGCTTGACGTGAATCGTGGCGGTGAAAGTCCTGCTGGTACAAAGGAGGGCCGGACATCCAGCTGGGCTGTGCATGAAAGTTTCCACAAGTTTAGGAAGGCTTCTCCATGGCAAGGGGGGTGGGGAGCAGCCTGGGAGACAGAAGAGGGAGAGGAACCCCCCCCCTGCCCCACTGCGTTTGAGGTTGGAATCCGCCCCTCCCTCCTGGCAAGGGATTAAAGGCAAGGATGAGCTGGGCAGCTGCCAAGGCACTTGTGGTGGTGGTTCTGCTGCCGTCTCGGGTTGCCAGGTCTGGATTTTGCTAATAAAAGGCTGTTCCGCAGCTCCAAGCAGCAACGCCTTAAATAAGGGGGCGTCCATCACACACACACACCCCATGACAGCTTTGGCCCGCAAGTAGGAGGGGGGGTGCTTTTCTGTACAGATCCACCACCAACGTAGGCACCGTCTCCAGAAAGAGGGATTCCTCCTGCTCCCAGCACGTTTCCGAACACAATTCAAAGTTTTGGTGCTGACCTTTAAAGCCCTAAACGGCCTCGGCCCAGTATACCTGAAGGAGCATCTCCACCCCCATCGTTCTGCCCGGACACTGAGGTCCAGCTCCGAGGGCCTTCTGGCGGTTCCCTCGCTGCGAGAGGCAAAGCTACAGGGAACCAGGAAGAGGGCCTTCTCGGTAGTGGCACCCGCCCTGTGGAACGCCCTCCCATCAGAGGCCAAAGAGATAAACAACTACCTGACATTTAGAAAATACCTGAAGGCAGCCCTGTTTAGGGAAGTTTTTAATGTGGGACATTTTAATGTATTTCAATCTTTGTTGGAAGCCGCCCAGAGTGGCTGGGGAAACCCAGCCGGATGGGCGGGGTACAAATAATAAATTATTTATTATTATTATTATTATTATTATTATTATTATTATTATTATTACCACCATCTGAATCTTGAAGGGACAAGGGCTGGGCAAGCACACGATACCATGCTCAGAGGCATCTTCGGGAGCATGGTATCGTGTGCACTTTCCCCTCCCTAATTAGCGGTCAGGGATTAGGGAGCAGGCTGCTTCCAGGCAGCTCTGAGACTCACTGCTTCCTCATTACCCAAAGGTGAGGCAAACCCACAAATTCCTGAGTTCCAGGAGGAGGATACAAATCTACAAAAGCCGGTGTGTAGTTTACAGGTGAAACTCGAAAAATTAGAATATCGTGGAAAGGTTCATTTCTTTCAGTAATTCAACTTAAAAGGTGAAAATAATACATGAGATAGACTCGTGACACGCAAAGTGAGATATGTCAAGCCTTTATTTGTTATAATTGGGATGATTATGGCGTACAGCTGATGAGAGCCCCAAATTAACAAGTTCAACTTTGGGGTTCTCATCAGCTGCACGCCATAACCATCACAATTATAACAAGCAAAGGCTTGACATATCTCGCTTTGCATGTCATGAGTCTATCTCATATATTAAACTCCAGTAGCTAATGAAAACAATTGCTTACATAAATGGATTTTTTCCACGATATTCTAATTTTTCGAGTTTCACCTGTAGATACAGCGGTACCTTGGTTCCCGAACAGCTTAGTTTTCGAACAAATCGGCTCCCGAACGTCGTAAATCTGGAAGTAAGTGTTCCAGTCTGTGGACGTTTTTCGGAAGTGGAACGTCCCGATGCTGCTTGTGGAATGGATTAAGTTCGACAACCAAGGTACTGTACCACTGTATATTGTGTGCTTGTGTGTGTGTGTATCTCGGGCAATAACCAGTAGAGATGTAGGAAGGAAGCAGAGCACATGAAACACAATATAATACATTAAATATACAATAAAATGTAGAATTAAAAACAATGTAGCCGTGTTGGTCTGCCATAGTTGAAACAAAATAGAAAATTCTTTCCAGTAGCACCTTAGAGACCAACTGAGTTTGTTCTTGGTATGAGCTTTCGTGTGCATGCACACTTCTTCAGATACACTGAAACAGAAGTCACCAGACCCTTATATATAGTGAGAGAGCGGGGAGGGGTATTACTCAGAACAGTGCCCTTCAGCTCTCTATATTGGACAAACAGGCCAAACCCTACGCCAAAGGATAAATGGACATAAATCTGATATCAGGAATCACAAGACAGAGAAACCAGTAGGAGAACACTTCAATCTCCCAGGACATTCTATAAAAGATCTCAAAGTAGCTGTCTTAATACAAAGAAATTTCAGAAATAGACTGGAAAGAGAAGTGGCTGAATTGCAACTAATCACCAAACTTAAAACCATGGAGAAACCTGGTCTGAACAAAGACATTGGATTCTTATCTCATTATACATAACAAAGCTATCTTTAGCCATCTCACCCCTTGCCTTTCCCTGCAAGACTAATTGCAGCCCTTAAGAGTCTTCAACAGGTTTTCCACACCTATCAGCTGATCACCCATTCCCACCACCCTTCTGAGTAATACCCCTCCCCACACCCTCACTATATTTAAGGATCTGGTGACTTCTGTTTCAGTGTATCTGAAGAAGTGTGCATGCACACGAAAGCTCATACCAAGAACAAACTCAGTTGGTCTCTAAGGTGCTACTGGAAAGAATTTTCTATTTTGTTTCAATAATTTTAAATTAAGACAGGAGCCTGCTTCGGCAAGCTATTGCCCCCATACAAAAACTAGCTGCCTTGGCAGTAATCTCAGGAAGCCGGTCAGCCAATTTGCAATTTTGCAATTTTGAGTAGAAAATGTAAAGCATGATTGGAGCGGGTGGGGTGGGGTGGGGGGCTGTTCTTCAGCAGATGCAGCTTGGAAGTAAAGGCCAAGGAAGCCCCATTCCCCAGGGCATCTGGAGGAGCCAGGCTGGGCTGCTGGGCTGAGTTTAGACCCTTCGGAGCTCCAGGGCTGATCAGCCCTGCTCTGAAGCAAGCCAGTGCCTCAAACCCAATTCCAGTTTGGCGGCAGTGGCGCCTTGCGCTGCCTAAGGCCTTGATTCCTCTGCGCTCCTGCCTACACACCCAGGTGCTCTTCCTCCTCCTCTGGTTCCTGGATTTCCCCTTTGTGACTCTTCCTCCCATCAATCACGCCTGCCCTTCTCACCCCTTGGAACAAGGCCACTCTGGGAGCCTGCATGTTCTTCGCCCTGCCAGTAGAGCAGGCAGCCCTGCTTTGCAACCAACCCATTTGGAAACGCACCTTTTGCCAAATCACGATGGAGAGGTGCCCAGTTTGCAAACCAATTTGAGGAGGAGGAGGAGGAGAAGAAGAAGAAGAGGAAGAAGAAGAGGGAGGAGAAGAGGAAGAAGAAGAGGGAGAAGAAGAAGAAGAAGAAGAAGAAGAAGAAGAAGAAGAAGAAGAAGAAGAAGAAGAAGAAGAAGAAGAAGAAAGGGAGGAGGAGGAGGAGGAGTTTGGATTTGATATCCCACTTTATCACTACCCGAAGGACTCTCAAATCAGCTAACAATCTCCTTTCCCTTCCTCTCCCACAACAAACACTCTGCGAGGTGAGTGGGGCTGAGAGACTTCAGAGAAGCGTGACTAGCCCAAGGTCACCCAGCAGCTGCATGTGGAGGAGCGGAGACGCGAACCCGGTTCACCAGATTATGAGTCCACCGCTCTTAACCACTACACCACACTGAGGTCATTGCTGTGGGATAACCAGCCTCAAACAACCAACAGGCTTAAAGTTTAATTAACTAACAAAGGGGTTAATAACATAGTGTAAGCTGTTCTGCCCAGCTTAGCTTGGTCGCTTCCCCTTACCCTGGGAGGAAATGGGTAATCAAACCTATTGTTTCCCCCATCTGAGAAGCTCAACATGCAACATCAAACAATGGCGGAGCTTGGGGTCTCAAATTTCAGCAGTGCCTTGTGCAACACCAAAATTTGCTCCCCGCCCTTCTCTTGCCTTCCATTCTACATCATGGTTGCAATGCCCTAAATCCACCTCTGAGTCTGAGCTGGTTGCTCTAAGCTCAGACCGCATGGCTCTCACAAGCCTCTCTGAAATTCCTATGCCAGTTACAGGTGGGTAGCCGTGTTGGTCTGCCATAGTCAAAACAAAATCGAAAATTCTTTCTAGTAGCACCTTAGAGACCAACTGAGTTTGTTCCTGGTATGAGCTTTCGTGTGCATGCTGGTATCTGAAGAAGTGTGCATGCACACGAAAGCTCATACCAGGAACAAACTCAGGTGGTCTCTAAGGTGCTACTAGAAAGAATTTTCAATTTTATTCCTATGCCAATCATTTATGAACTTTCACCATTGTAACTAAGCCACGTTTTACTGCCTGTGCAACTTTTCCAAACGGAAAAGCACATGAACCTGGCCTTTGGAGAGTTTGTAAGTAAACCATTTTTAACTCACCACACATGTGCTCTTTTTCTACACCAACGAAAGAGGGGAGCTTTTGAAGGAACTCACAAGGGCATATCTTAAAGGTCTAACAGCGTATATTTCCATGCTTTACTTTGCTGTGTATTTTGTGATTTTACATCTCTGCCAGAGCTCTCTCACCAAAGAGTACTCGCTCCAAACTTGGATCTTGGCTTTGATAAATGCTCCCCTTACAGCTTGAACTTTTTCCTTGAACTAACAGTTGCTTGCTATAACTTTTGGACTGACTTGGAGAGCTCAGCTGCTGCTATGGGACACAATTGCCCCGACATTGTTCCTCCAGGAGGGAGACAACTCAGCTGGCTGCCCGGAGTCAGCTCTCCTGGTGGAAAGAGCGAGGCAGTAGCTGCAGGCAACCCATTGTGGCATTCATAAACTGGTGGGCAATCGTTAAATACTTAATTTATTATCGTTACATTTGTAATGCCCACGGTGGGGAAATTAAGCATTTGTGGGATTTTCTGAGTCAGGTGCCAAAATAACTTGACCAGGCAGGCCCATCCACAAAGAGTGGAGTGGGGGGGAGTGCATTTGCAAGCACCAAAATGTTTTGGATTGGCGTTGATGCTAGTGGTAGCAGGCAAAACATCTTCACTTGGTGCCTCACTCTCTGACTTCTGAGCAAGGCACCTGCTGTTAAAGTCACAAGAGGAGCGCTAGGTAGCTGGTTATTTTGGACCGGTAGGCAGCAGTGCTGTCAAGGATCCCGTTTTCCCCGGGATTCTCCCTTATTTCAAGCAGTTTCCCACTGCTCTCCCTTATTTTTTATTTCCCTTAAATTTCCCGTTTTTAATGGAAGCAGCTCCTCCCCTGCTGGCCAGGGACTGGGTGGGAAGACCTCGCCTACTGGGAGAGAAAAGCCTCAGCCCTCAAAGCAAGTGGGAGCCGTTTCCCGTCCTTACAGGGGGGTGTATTCCTCCCCCTGCATCAGCCCCTATCCGTTGCCGCCGAGCCCCTCAGCCAGCCAATAGGGTTAGCTGGCGGGCGGAGCCTGGCTGCCTTTGAGCAGCTGCTGCTTCCTGTCCTGTTTTGATGGGATCAGACAAGAAGACGATGGGGCTCCATCGCGTGGAGCACATGGCTGCCCTCCTCTTTGCTGGCTGCCCTCCTCTTTGCTCCGCTCCGAGCCCGAGCCCGCTTGGAGTTTACATTGCTGCTCCGCCCACTTTTGCTTCTGGCTCCGCCCACCACTGACATGTGACTGTCCCCGGGATAGGTGAGACTGCTGATCCCTTATTTTCAAATCCGAAATTTGACAGCTATGGTAGGCAGACTTTGGTTAGGCTCTGCCCCTGGTTCCTCTCTCACAAGGGCAACCAGAGCAAGTCCTTTGGCAGGGAGAGCAGGACACGAACCGAACAATAAATAAAAGTTCCAAACAGAGGGCTTGAGCCAACCATTCTGCTTTTTGTGTGTGGCTTCTGCACATAAATGCACCCACCCAAATACATTGCCGCTTAGATTTAGCTGTGCATCAGAAAAAAGAAAGGAAAGAAATCAGTCGAAACATATTTTTCCCACAAGGAAAGAGGGGGGTCAGGAAGAGACCTTGCCCCTCTTCCTCCTCAGTTGGAAATCATAGCCAAAGCAGGTCTCCAAGTGTGGGGCTGCGTGGCTGAGCACCCCGGCCACTTTTCTTCCCTGAACTTTGGCCCAGGAGCTTGCAAATGTCACCTGTCAAGATATCATCTTGGCCCCCCTGGTCTTTCTCAGCAGATATTTGCACAGATGAGAACATACCTGCCTAGTTGGGAACAGAAGGGTTGGGGTGAGAGGGAGAGGGAGAGAGAGCCTGAACTTCCTAGCACAAAGGGGGGGGGGATACACACACCCTACTGAGCTCCAAGGAAATTAAGCTCTTGCCACATCCATGTCTCTTCCGGGCCTTTTGTTAGGACAGGTGTGTCCCAGAGAGTGAGACTGACCAGGCTGGGAACAGCTATTTGCAGAAGGGTGGGTGGCAAGTTGGCTCTGAGCTAGAAATACCACTGTGAATACGTGTCTCCCCGTGGGAAACACACCGGTGGTAACAAGGACCGGCTTCCTGTCCTCTCTGAGAAGCTCTTGCACCTCTGGAAGAGAGTCTCTTTCTTGCTGTGTCCTTCTAGGGCCTTGACAGGACACGAATCCAAGTCAGAGTGGAGGACAGGCAGGTGGAAGAAAGGAAAACTGCCTTATGCCAACTCAGATTTCAGGCAGCTCCACCTGGAAGCAATGAAGACCCACCCTGAGCTTCTACATGCCAAAGAGTTGCTCTACCACTCAGCCACAAGTTGCATCCTAGAGTTTTCCACCCACCCTCTCCTTCTACCTGGGGCATGGGGAGGCACCACAACGAGAGGCACAAATGTTAGGCAAAGTGGAGTTGGTTGTGCTCAGTTCTGGTGTGAATCAGTGCATGATTCTCTTGTGGAACTCACCGACACCACACCTGGTGATGGCCGGTAAGCTTAGAGGGCTTTTAAAAAAATGAATTGGCCAGAGAGGTCCAGGGCAGAAGATGCCACCCCCTTTCTGAAGTTAACCCAGTTGGGTGATGAGAACCTCCTTCATGCTGCCGGGTGCTCAACAGAAGAAAGGCAAAGTATAAACAACATGAACAAACAAGAATAAAGAATGAGGAAATGGAGAACCTCCATGTGCAGAGGCAGTATATCTCTGAGCACCCAAGGGAATAACTAATAGGGAAAGGGCGTGTCTCCTGTTCCCAATCTGCACATGGGCTGCCTAGAGAACATCATGGTCCACTGTTGGAGACAGAATGCTAGGCTAGACAGACCTTGATGGCTCAACAAAGCAATTCCTTAAGGGTGGGTTTTAGGGATGGGTTTTTGCTCAGACTGATCAATCTTTTCAAGGTTCCAAGAGGAATATCTTCTTTTTTTTCCTGGTCATATTGGACAGTAACCACACCCCTCCTGCAGCTTGGCTCGCTTGCACAAGTCATCTGAAAAACCACTTGCCCTGCGAGGGCCCCTTTGCAGCTCCTCTCACCCGCTCTCCGCTTCCTGGGCGCAAGCACAAACGGTTCTGAGAGGCCGTTTGGGCTCCTCGTTTCTCACAGGACCAGTCAGAGGCCTTTGGCCCGCAGCCAACTCCTTGTTCAAGATCAAAGTCAGGACTGTTTGCCTTCCCGGTGAAAATCAAAGGCGTATCTGTCAAGGTTCCCCCTCTCCCCACCGCTGCGGGTCTGCCACATTCCTTCCACTTGTCAGCCAGAACAACTGTTGCAATTATCTCGCAGAGAAACGCGACCAAGATGGATGGGAAGCTTGAGGAAGCCGCTCGTCCAACGGACGACGTTTCATTCCCAACGGGGACAGGCGGGATGATTGCTCAGCTGCAAAAATATGTGTGGCAAGGAGCCACATGGAACATCCATTGTCCATGGCTCCTCAAAATCCCGCAACATCCGCTCCCTCAACTGAAGGCAACCCACCGACAGGGAGCTCAGGAGGGGCCATGGGGGCACCTGTTGGGCATGCAGAAGGAGGAGGAAGAGATTGCTCTTCCTGATGCCTTGGAGAGTTGCCAGGCGGCTAGAGAAGCCCACAGATCTCTTCCCACCCCAGGAGTCTGTGAGAAAGCTGCTTTGCCTAAGAAGAAGAAGAGTTTGGATTTGATATCCCGCTTTTCACTGCCCGAAGGAGTCTCAAAGCGGCTCACATTCTCCTTTCCCTTCCTCCCCCACAACAAACACTCTGTGAGGTGAGTGGGGCTGAGAGACTTCAGAGAAGTGTGACTAGCCCAAGGTCACCCAGCAGCTGCATGTGGAGGAGTGGAGACACGAACCTGGTTCCCCAGATTACGAGTCTACCGCTCTTAACCACTACACCACACTGAGGTCATTGCTGTAGGATAACCAGCCTCAAACAACCAACAGGCTTAACGTCTAAGGAGAACCAGTGAAGCAAGGAAGCTACTATCTCAGACTCTTGGCCCGCCTATCTCAGTAATGTCTACACTGACTGGCAGCAGCTCTACAGGGTTTGAGGCAGGGAATCTTTGCCCAGCTCTAGCTGGAAATGCTGTCCTGCCCCAAAGGGCACTTTGCAGCTCAGGCAAATAATTGGCCCCTGCTGTGTTTGTGGCTCGTGACCAAGCAGACCTTGGCTTGGAGAGCTGGAAGGGATGGGGCAGGGAGGCGCCAGCCCAACTCACCACCCAACAAGCAGGCCTGTCGCCACCGGCTATCTCCATCCCATGTGGAGATCTGCCCTCCTCCCACAGAGGTGAGCAAATGGTCGCCAATGACTCTTGTGGGTGAGCCAAGCCGGATCTTGCAGAGGGAAGCGGAACTTGGAATCTGCCTTATTCCGAACCGGAGCTTTGGTCCTGCTAGCTCAGCATCGACTGTAGGGGCACTCCAGATGTTGCTCAACTACAACTCCCAACAACCATCGGCCGTGTTGGCTGGCACTGATGGGGGATGGAGTTCAACAACAGCTGGAGGGCCACAGCTTTCCTCTGCCCGTGGTCTACATTGACTGACAGCAGCTGCCTAGGACTTGAGGCAGCTGTCCCTCCCTGGAGATGCCAGCAGCAGATATTGAATCAAGGACCTTCTGCTTGCAAAGCAAATGCTTTACCATTGAGCTAAATCCCACTTCCCCTGGTCTCTCTTCAGGGGTCACCAACACCAGTAACGCAGCACCTTTTGGTCCCCGGAGCAGTGGACCAGCAGACACTTTCTGCAGAAGTTCCTGCCCATTAGCCAGCTAATGATTAACTCCAAATGCCCTTCAAGGGTGGCATAGAGCCAGGAGACGACTGCGGTGTTGCCCTCTGAGCGTGGCGGCTCCCTTTGGAGAGGACTCTTAAGAACAGACAGGTGTGTAGACTGGAGAACTGAACCAGGACTCGATGCAAGAGATGCAAGGCCCCTGGGCTCCGCTGCCCAGAGGAACGTGAGAAATTTGCTCCCAGATGATGCAAGGCCATCACTGCATCATCTGGGAGCAAATTCCTTCACTGAACTCCACACTATGTGAGGAAGCCCTATGTTTTGTTTCTCCTGAATCTTCCAACCTGAGATATCCCCAAATTCTAGTATTAAAAAAGAGAGGAAGTTTTCTCTCCACTCACTTTCTTGCACCTACTCCTCTATCAGTCCAAATTTCCAAGATGACTTGTGTGCCTAGTGATTTGGCCTTTCTCTATAAATGCACCACACAGCCCTGCTATTAGTGTTAAGTTGTGGGTGGACACAGCAGACGACACAGTGATTTCCAAGCAGCTCTTGTTTATTCTCAGGCTGGAACAGAAGTGAGCTGAAGGCCTCAGCAGCCTGCTTATATAGAACTCAGCTACAAAGCAACAGTAACAACTTTCTGTAGTTAACCAATCCCTGAACGTCACTTTACAATCCCTCTTTTGCATATGCTGACCTGAGTGAAAACTGCAGCAGAATGAACTATATACACACACCCCTAGTGGCCTAGGGTGAGAACTTCAATACATAACAATTAGGATTCGCTCCAATGGGAGCTTTGAGCTTCTTCTGTCCCAAGGAGGCTGTGAGATTCACCACAACCAGTAGAAATGAAAGCGTGCAGGTTGCAACGGGCAACACCCTCATGCCAAAAGACCCCTCCCCAGCCACTGCCCTGCTCTGCCGCCTGCTTGCACCTTGCCAAAAGAGCCCATTTGCCTTCTGCAGGCAACAGGGTCTGGTGCTCTTGGCACAGCCAAACACAGCAACCCTTTACTGCCTGCCTGCCTGCCTTAAATTTAAAAAAAAAAAGATGATTCAGAATTAAATATAATTAGAGGGGAGCCTGTGTGAGACCCTCCTGATCCCTACCCCCAACAACAACCATCAAAGCCCCCAAGGACAACTCACAGCAGAAATTCTCAGACTCTTGCTAAGACAAATTAAGATCGCAGGTTTCGAACCCACATCAAAGACCTCTGCAGGCTTCCCCTTTGAGTCAAAGATGACTCTCTCTGGGTGAAGGAGCTGGGATTCCCTAACAGGAAACTCAAGTGTCCCAGAGCAGAACTCTGCTGCCCTCCAGTGCTCAGGAAAGGAACAGCAAGCTGAGCACGTGGTGGGTTTTTGGCACACTCCTTCCTCCTTGATCTGCTGTGCTCCAGCATCGCTGTGGTTCAAACCATCTGGAGGGCACGAAGTTGAGAAAAACTGTTATAAGCTGATTCTGCAGTGACTTGGAGATATGTATCTTGCAGTCTGGCACACGCACACACAAAAGCTAACACTATTCTAGGCTGCATCAACAGAAGTCTGGTGTCTTGATCAAGGGAAGTTACAGGTGGGTAGCCGTGTTGGTCTGCCATAGTCGAAACAAAATAGAAAATTCTTTCCAGTAGCACCTTAGAGACCAACCGAGTTTGTTCTTGGTATGAGCTTTCGTGTGCATGCACACTTCTTCAGATACACTGAAACAGAAGTCACCAAATCCTTAAATATAGTGAGGGAGTGGGGAGGGGTATTACTCAGAAGGGTGGTGGGAATGGGTGATCAGCTGATAGGTGTGGAAAACCTGTTGACGACTCTTAACGGCTGCAATTGGTCTTGCAGGGAAAGGCAAGGGGTGAGATGGCTAAAGATAGCTTTGTTATGTATAATGAGATACGAATCCAATGTCTTTGTTCAGACCAGGTTTCTCCATGGTTTTAAGTTTGGTGATTAGTTGCAATTCTTTTTCCAGTACTTTTTCCAATACTTTTTCCAGTACTTTTTCCAATACTTCTCTTTCCAGTCTATTTCTGAAATTTCTTTGAGATCTTTTATAGAATGTCCTGGGAGATTGAAATGTTCTCCTACTGGTTTCTCTGTCTTGTGATTCCTGATATCAGATTTATGTCCATTTATCCTTTGGCGTACGGTTTGGCCTGTTTGTCCAATACAGAGAGGTTTTCCACACCCATCAGCCAATCACCCATTCCCACCACCCTTCTGAGTAATACCCTTCCACACTCCCTCACTATATTTAAGGATCTGGTGACTTCTGTTTCGGTGTATCTGAAGAAGTGTGCATGCACACGAAAGCTCATACCAAGAACAAACTCAGTTGGTCTCTAAGGTGCTACTGGAAAGAATTTTCTATTTTGTCTTGATCAAGGAAAGTCATTTTGTTGTTGTTTAGTCATGTCTGACTCTTCATGACCCCATGGACCAGAGCACTCCAGGCACTCCTGTCTTCCACTGGCTCCCACAGTTTGGTCAAACTCACGTTAGTAGCTTCGAGAACACTGTCCAACCACCTCGTCCTCTGTCGTCCCCTTCTCCTTGTGCCCTCCATCTTTCCCAACATCAGGGTCTTTTCCAGGGAGTCTTCTCTTCTCATGAGGTCATCAGTCATAGTACCGCTCTATTCTGCCTTGGTCAGACCACACCTGGAGTCTTGTGTCCTGTTCGGGGCACTACAATTTAAGAATCATGTTGACAAACTGGAAGGTGTGCACCTCACCCTATGGGACCCCCCACCCCAGGGAGCTGAGGGGCCAAGCACAGAGCGCAGCATGCAAATGCCAAGATGCTGCCATTTCCAGCTGGCATCTCCTGGAAGGAAAGGGCACCAGGAAGATCCCATGCTGGTGCCTCAACCTGCAATGGGCTCCCTCCCTGAAGGCAGTGCTGTGACCAGCAGAATGGGAAAAGTGGGTCCTGTTTGGCCCTCCTGTCGTTTGGGATCATTAGCTTCCCCCCCTCTCAATATTTCCTGTGGCACTTTTAAGCACCCAGAGTAGAGCTTTCCAACCTTTTCGTGTTGGTGACACACTTTTTAGATATGCATCATTTCGCGAAACAGTAATGCAGTTTCAGTAGCAAACCGGAGGTTAAACGTGCCCCTTTCCAGCCCCGGGAGGAGAGTTTGCGCAACACACCTACACAATGCAGCCGACACACCGACGTGTCACAACACAGAGCTTGGAAAGCTCTGACCTAGACCCTCAAACCAAGTTGATAAACGTTCCATTGTCCATATAGAACAGCAGTTCTCTCCGTGAAATGGCCATCTGTCAGGGATGCTTTAGCTGTGTGCATTGCAAGGGGTGTATTTGCACTGCAAGTGTGGTGTAGTGGTTAAGAGCGGTAGACTCGTAATCTGGTGAACCGGGTTCGCGTCTCCGCTCCTCCACATGCAGCTGCTGGGTGACCTTGGGCTAGTCACACTTCTGTGAAGTCTCTCAGCCCCACTCACCTCACAGAGTGTTTGTTGTGGGGGAGGAAGGGAAAGGAGAATGTTAGCCGCTTTGAGACTCCTTCGGGTAGTGATAAAGCGGGATATCAAATCCAAACTCACTCTCTCTCTCTCTCTCTCTCTTGATCACCCTTTGTGGGTGTCCTTCCAATTCTACAATTCCGTTTAATGGGCTCCAGTGTTTAATGCTGGCTGGAGACTCCTTTTCTGTCTAGGAAAAGCACCACAGCTCCTCCTCCACAGCATTACCCAATCCCAAAATCTTCCACTGGTCATCCCAGTTCTGCCACCACATGTTGACTGCTGGATTTGTATGGATGTTGCTAACTTGTTCATTCGCCAGTGCTCTGTGCAGCTCCCTGGCAGGGCTCCCTAATGCAGGCTCCACGGGCAGCAGCAATTCTTCTAGGCCAAAGGAAGGCTGAATAGATCGCAGGCCCCTAGCCCTGGCAAGTTGCCTAGTAGTGAGCTCATAGCAGCCTGGTGTTTCACTCCCATCTGCCCCAGTTTATGGCTTTATCCATTCCCATCACTCGGTACTAGGATTTTGACAAACCAGCACAAATTGACTCCTTTTTGAAACAGCAGCAGCTCATCTTTCAGGCCACATTTGATGAATGCAGGTGACATACTCAGCACTTAAGAGGAAAAAAAACAACCCGGCTAACATTTATCTGCTTTAAATTTATCAGTTTTAAATTAAACTCTCCTTCCACCTCCAGCCTCTCCACCTTTTCCTAATACTACATTTTCCTAAAACATCCTTTTTTTCGGAGTACTTTTTACGCAGAACCATCTACTGCATAATTATCCACTACAGAAACGCTCATTAAACCTTTCCATAAACCCTGGATTTTGTTTCAGCTGCAGCTTGAATGTCTTAAGTTTCAAAATATGCATTCCAGATCTCAGGTTGATAACCAAGTATCAACACAAATCTCTCCCCCCCCCCCCGGTATATTTAGGGGTGCTTGGAAAAATACCCTAGAATGGGGCTCCATGATACCTGCTGACCTTTCTTTCCTCCTTTGTTGTTGTTCAGTCGTTCAGTCGTGTCCGACTCTTCGTGACCCCATGGACCAGAGCACGCCAGGCACGCCTATCCTTCACTGCCTCTCGCAGTTTGGCCAAACTCATGTTAGTAGCTTCGAGAACACTGTCCAACCATCTCATCCTCTGTCGTCCCCTTCTCCTTGTGCCCTCCATCTTTCCCAACATCAGGGTCTTTTCCAGGGAGTCTTCTCTTCTCATGAGGTGGCCAAAGTACTGGAGCCTCAACTTCACGATCTGTCCTTCTAGTGAGCACTCAGGGCTGATTTCTTTGAGAATGGATAGGTTTGATCTTCTTGCAGTCCATGGGACTCTCAAGAGTCTCCTCCAGCACCATAATTCAAAAGCATCAATTCTACGGCGATCAGCCTTCTTTATGGTCCAGCTCTCACTTCCGTACATTACTACTGGGAAAACCTACCCCCCCCCCAACTAAGGACCCAATTCATGGGGAAGAACACTCATATTCAGTCAGGAGAAAGAACAAGTTACTAGACCTCAAGAAAGGTTTGGCTATGCTGGCCAAGAGGATTTTTTTAAAAGGGATAAGAGAAGCCAATAAAGCCAGAAGCAGGGGGAACCACTCATTTTTTTTTGCTGGGGTTTTGCCCCCGCCCCCCTGTTAAGTAGGGCCCTCCCCAAACTAAACCCAGCTGGAGCAAACTAGGACCACAAAGACATCAAAGAAAGAGGGAGGCACACAGAGGAAAAACAGGGAGGGGCCCTGCCCACCTGCAGAGAAATACCTTTCTCAGTGGATCCATAGCAGCACCATTTTAAAATTAAAAAAGGCTGCAGGCAGAGGGGCTCAATGTGAACCAGAAGTGCCACCTTTTTATAATAGAGGGAGGTGCTCTGCCTTTAACAGCAATTGGGGAGGGGGGGGGACATCAACAGGTGAAGCTGCATGGAGGTGGGGGGAGGGAAGCCACACCACATGAAATTCTACCTGCCAAGCAGCAGTTAAAGGTGCAAGAGCTGCTGTCCCTAAAAATGCGGGCAACATGTAAAGAGAGAAAGGAGAGGGTGTCTTTGTGTGCCCACAGAGAGCTTTTTGTCAGGCCTCCTTGTAGGGTCCGGGGTGTGAGTGCGTGCTCCTGCAGGAGCTCCGACTGCTTTTTCATCAGGTTGTGTGCTCCTAGGGATCCCAGGCCGAGTTTGGAGACCTCACACCTCTCTTGTCCCAGTTAGCTCAGTTGGTAGAGCAAAGGACTCAGCTACGTTAGAAAAAAAGCCACTTTGAATGCATTATAAACATGCAACACTAGATGGCACCAGAGAGCAAACAATTTTTCTATGCGATTCTTACATAGGTTTTTTTTTTGAACAATTTAATTTCTGACTTATTTATAGCAGGTTTCTTCCTGTGTGCAGATCCACCCCGTGAGACTCTTAATCTCAGGGTTGTGGGTTCAAGCCCCACGTTGGGCAAAAGAGTCCTGCAATGCCGGGCGTTGGACTGGATGACTCTCGCGGTCCCTTCCCAACTCTACAAGTCTATGATTGATTCAAATGGCGCTTGGGATAGGCGGTCACGACCCTGGCTCTTGAAGTGTGTGTCATACGTGCGAATGTCTCAGAGCTGGCAGCTAGCGGCTGAGCACAGGAAAGAAGCTGCAGGATCAGGCCAGGGACTCGGGGGCCACAGGCAGGGATGGTTCTGCTGGTGTCTCCCTGCCTTGGTAGCAAGATAAATCCTTTTAATTGGAGATCCTGCCAGGGATTGAATCCTGAGACCTCCTGCACACAAAGAAAGGGGGTTCACCGGGGAGCTACAGCTCCTGTTTGCTGGTATAATGTAGCCTTCCACATATGCAGGGTGTTACATAGAGCATGAGAGGGGATTTCTTCCTGAGTCCATAGGACTATAGCAAGCCAACAGGAGCCCCCTGCAGAGCAAGACCCTGGAACACAGGAGGCAAGGTGGGTGGGCTGCCTCCTGACCACCACATTTTGTAGCTTGGTTCACTGACTCGAGCCGCCTGGGACTGCTGGCTCTGCAAGCCCTGCAGGGCTGCCTGCTTTCATTTTGCAGTTCCCTGTGGATGCAGATAGCATAAGCAGATCCAGGGGAGACCGGAGAGTGAGTGGGATTGCCATGTGACCAAGGAAAACAGCCAGGTCTGCTCTTGTGCCTTTCGTAGCAATTTCAACTCATCAGCATTTTAGTGTTCCCTCTCTCTTTCTGCAAGGAAATTTCCATAGTATAATGAACATGTTAGTTTCCCCAATATCTGCAGGTTTCTGCACCCTTTCCCCTAATCTGTGCATTTTCGGATAAACTGCACTGAAAAATGTGGTTTTGGGTTGTGTTTGGAAGTGGGACTTCTGTATTCGCAGGAGGACTGAGCCAAATTGCTCCCTAAAAAGGGCAACTCGCCCTTTCATCTTTCAGCCACAACCTACCTTTGATTGCTCGCCCCCAGTCGGTGTCCTTTCCCCACCCAGAGGTACAAAGCATGTGTTGGAAGCAACTGGTATGGAACTGGCACGGGGTGAGTGGGTGCACTCTTGATGCCCTCAGGAGACCCCTTGGCAGCTTTGCCCTTCCTTCTGTGGCCTGGTGTCCTCTGCTCCGCTCCCTCCTGTTAGATGGATTTAGATGAGTAGGAGATGGTATTTTATTAATTATTACCGGTATTCTTCCTCTTTTCACTTGTGTGGGAAGGCAAATATCTATTTCAGCAGAGAAAATCACCACCTGTGCACAGCTTATCTCTATAAGGCTTTTAGACAAGGCTGCGTAACCTTCTCGATTAAACAATAGGGCTGCCATATGCCAGGATTTTCCTGGACATTACGGGGGAATTGACGGCTGGGGAGGGGGGAATTTCTGAAAGTTGGCGCTTTGTCCGTGATCTTAGGCAAGTCAATAAAAAAACCGAAATTCCGTTTTTTGGCGTTATTTTAAATGAAAGCTCAACAACTTTGGGGTTTGTCTAAAGCAAGCCCAACAACTTTTGGGGTGTCCTGGTTTTTACTTTTTGAAAACAGGCAGCCCTATCAAGCATGCTTAGGCAGACTTTGATTATCTATGTTTGAGTTAAATTAGGTAGCCTGGAGCATTCTTCCTCAACTATTTTTCTCCTGTCCATCTTTGAAAACATCAGAAATGAAAACAAAAACTGGCTCTAAAAAGAAAAAAGAGAGAAAACCGCCTGTTTACATCACTGTGGGGAAAAGGAAGCATTTGTTGAGCAACAGTGCCATCTAGTGTCCCCAAATCCAAAACATTTGTGAATTTAAACATTGGGGGGGGTGGAACACCCCTGGCTCCATTCCCCCCCCCCCATCCCTTTAAATTCCTTCGGAAAGAGAGAGGAAAAACAACACAATAATTGCTCAGAAATGTACCTTAGTTATCCATGAAAATCTTGCAATAATTTTTATTTTATTTTTAAAGACAGGTCCCTGACTGGGCCTGCAATCTTTATTGGGGTGGTAATAACTTAACTCCACTCACCTGAGACTGGAGAGATAAATTGTTTAATTAGTTATGCTTTTAATGTTTGATGCCATATTGTGTTTTAATTTGTTGCAAGCTGCCCAGAGTGGCTGGGGTAACCCAGTCAGATGGGTGGCATATTAATAATAATAATAATAATAATAATAATAATAATAATGCTCTCCTACTTACAAAAATCCACCCGATAAATTATGGGATGGGGGAGAACAGGAGGGGGCTCTCCCCCTCCCTGTTGGCTGCTTCAGCCATTGGATTCCAGAGGCTCAGATTTGCTGGTGCATTCATATGCTTCCATGTTCACTGATCTGTTCCGGTTTCCAGAAGAGGATGCGGTGGAGAGGATTTCTCCAGCACTAGAGAGAGAAGTCCCCGCTCCAAGTTTCTGCCAGCTCAGATTCCACTCCCCACCTCCCTGCCACCGCAATCCCTTTTGCAAACCCACCATTCCCTGTTTTGTGCCCCTCGAGAGGACAGCTCTACCTGTCCCCAGTTCCTGTAACATCTGGAGAACCACTAACACACCCCCATCTGATGCCTGGCTCCCCTTGGGCATCTCTGTGTCTCAGACAGGCTGTGTCTCAATGGGAGAGCACCCGCTCTGCATGCAGAGGCTCCCCGGTTCGACCCCCATCACCAGGCACCCACAGGTAATGGGGAATGTTCCCTGTCTGAAACCCTGAAGCAGGCATAGGCAAACTCGGCCCTCCAGATGTTTTGAGACTACAATTCCCATCATCCCTGACCGCTGGTCCTGCTAGCTAGGGATGATGGGAGTTGTAGTCCCAGAACATCTGGAGGGCCACAAGTTTGCCTATGCCTGCCCTGGAGAGTCATTGCTGCCAAGGCTGAGCTAGACAGACCAACTGTCTGAACCGGCACAAGGCACCTTCCTTTTTTGACAAGGCAGCCGTGCCAAAGCAACTCTGCACATGCTCAGTTGTTTTCAATTGCTTCATCTGTTTCAAACCAGACTTGGCTCACCTTGACGCAGCGATGGGGGAAAGTCATTGAATCTCAACTCCGTCATCATCCCTGACCACAAGCCAACCTGGAGTCTGGCAACATCTGGAGGGGCACAGCTGTCCTGTTTCTACACCAGGGGTCCCCAGACTAAGGCCCGGATGCGGCCCAAACACCTTCTAAATGCAGCCCGCGGACGGTCCAGGAATCAGTGTGTTTTTACATGAGTAGAATGTGTCCTTTTATTTAAAATGCATCTCTGGGTTATTCGTGGGGCATAGGAATTCGTTCATTTTTATTTTTCAAAATATAGTCCGGCCCCCCCACAAGGTCTGAGGGACAGTGGACCGACCCCCTGCTGAAAAAGTTTGCTGACCCCTGGTCTAAACCGAACACTTTCCTGCATTCTCCAAGCCCAGTCAAGACCAAGGCTGCTTGTTGAGTTGTCTTCAAACCTTCCCTCTCCTGGAGGCTCACAGAGGGTGGTGGTGGTGATGAACGAGAGACCAGAGCGGACCCCTCCCCTCTTTCCTGAGCCCCTCCTGGGTAAGACTCCCCTCGGAAGGGAAGCTTGACCCCCTCAGGTACAAAAATGCCTGGGGCGAAGCTCTGCCCCTGCTTCCCCTGCCCCACCAAGAACGCACAAGGTTACTCCACATTTTATTCATTCTCCTGTGTGATATACAGAACGTGGGGCAATTCTGGCTGCCGCAGGAGGGCAGCTGGAGGGTGGGAGAGAGAGAGACCATGCAGGAATGGAGGGGGGGTTCACACTGAGCAGCAATAATCGTGCACAGGACGGCATGCGGCATGCCCCACCCTCCCAGATCATCATGCCCTCCCCCTCCTACAATCTGCAGCCCCTGCTCTCACAGGCTCCTGACTTAGAGCTGAAAGGGGGTTTTGTGGCAGGGGGAGGCTGTTCCAGGAACCTAAGCCCAGCTCATTTGCAAGGCAAGAACAGCAATGGAGGGTTCATCTCCATTCCCCTCCTGCTTTTCTGGAACCTGCCAGGGGAGAGGGAGGGGAGGAAGAGGGAGGGGTGGCTTTGAGATCACAAAAAACCACCAGCAGCCAGTAAGCCAACAAACTCCAATGCCAGGGCAGGCCGGCTGTGGCTCCCTTCCTCGCTTGAAGAGTTGAGGCTTGCGATGCGATGCCAGCTCCTGGGTTTCCTTTTTGGCCCTCCTGTGCCATCTGCTGCCAGGCCTTCCTGCCCTTCTCGGTCCATCTCTGATCTCTGCTCCTCTGATGGAAATGTCCCTTGCCTTTTGCTGCAGCCGCCCGGGAAGGCCTGGGTGACACTCAATGGTCAGCCTGACTTCTTTCAGAGTCCTTCCGGGCCAGCCCAGCCACAGGATCAGTGGACACAGAATGCTAGGTGTAGACTTGGCTTCAAATTCCCTGCTTAGCCATAATGCTCACGGGGGGTCCTCCGCTTGAGGGTCCTTCAGCACTCTTGAGGCGTTGCTCTTCTACAATCAGGAGGGCGTGGGATTAAGATGGTAGTTCCCCACATCCCTGGATGTGGCACCAAGAGGTGGAACAGAAACCGGAGCAAGAAACCGCAAACAGCAGGAAGCTTCTAACTCAAGGCAAAGGAGCCCCTCCTCCAAGCCTCACTTGTACTTTGCCAGTCCAGAAAGGCCATGTGTTGGTGGGGACGCGAGCACAGAAAACACAGGAATGCAACAATTCAACAGCCACGTTGTGTGGGTGCAGTCTAAAAAGGGAGTCGGCCGATGATGCTCTTTCCTCCGGGGCTCGTGTGGCCCAGTGTTTCTGTTTGAGGAGAGGCCCTGCTCCCAACCTCCTTCCACTTCCTCGCTTCCCCTTGGGCAGATGCAGCAGGATCAAAACATGAACGATATTCAGCTGTGCGCACTCCGAAGCTCCGCCACCTCTGCTGCACCTTCGAGGATTTCTGCATGCGTGAGTATGGCCCTCAACGCTCCCAGGAGAACACCGTTCCTGCAAGTTAAGGGCATCCCTTCCGCACACCCCTGAGAAGGGAAGTGCAGGCAGGTGAGCAAAACGGCACATTCGCTCGGTTTTGCAGCGGCGACGGCGTCTCCACACATCTTAACACAGAAAGCGTGAGTTCTCGAAGCAGCCTGCGGCGGCGGGAATGGCTGTTTCACAACACACTGGATTGATATTGTGGATGTGATGTGAGCCAGTGTGGTGTAGTGGTTAAGAGTGGCAGACTCGTAATCTGGGGAACTGGGTTCGTGTCTCCGCTCCTCCACATGCAGCTGCTGGGTGACCTTGGGCTAGTCACACTTCTTTGAAGTCTCTCAGCCCTACTCACCTCACAGAGTGTTTGTTGTGGGGGAGGAAGGGGAAGGAGAAGGTTAGCCGCTTTGAGACTCCTTCGGGTAGTGAAAAGCGGGATATCAAATCCAAACTCTTCTTCTTCTCTTATCAGGGATCTGTGGTAGAAACCCTCCGCAGAGGACCTTGCTTGCAAAAGTGCAACCCCGGCCTCTCTCTCTCCTTGGCCCAGGAGACGCCGCTGCCGAAACTCCCGTTGCTGTCCTCAAGTGAAGCAAAGGCTTCTGGGAGACAATGGCCCTGGGTTGGGGGGGGCACACAAGCCAGCCTGTCTTCCAAACTGTCAGAAGAAGGATCAGCCCTTCCCTTTGGGTCGGAAAGGAACTCGGGCTGGGGGAATTGTTGGCGATGCCATTTCCACAGTCCCTGCGGTCCGTCTCTGAGAAGCAGGAAAAGGGTCGAGAGGGGAAGGCAAAGAAAGGCTAGGCAGGAGGGCGGAAGCAAAGTGGCCCTCATTGTAGCAGTGGCGGAGTGTGTGTGTGTGCAAAGGGCATGCAACCCTCCGCACCCCACAAGCCCAGCCTCTCTTGCCCACCTTCCCGGTCCTTGAAGGGGCCACGAGACCCTTGGCTGAGTTTGTGCCAGTGATGGAGCCCTCTGGGAATCCTTCCGAGCCTCTTTCCTCCATTGCCTTCGCTGAGCCTCCTCTTCAACAGAGCCGGTGTGTGTGGTCAGAAGTGGCTGCACCTGCAGGGGGCGCTAGTTCACGCTGCTGGGTAAAAGGCTGCTTGCTGTATTGGGAGGAGGAAAAGGAGGAAGGGGTGATAATAACAGCAACAGCAAATATATAAAACCAGGGCAGCAGGTTCAGAGGTTTGTGGGAACCAGGAGCGGCGGGCGGGGGGGACAAAGAGGAACGTTTCTTTTTTTTTTTTCCTGACCAATCGGGGTGGGGCGCTTTCAGGTTTCTGCCAGAAGCCCTTCCGAGGCTGGATCTACACTGACCTGTTTAACATTATTAGAACGATATTAGATCTGTCGTTCTAAAACGTCACAGGACATACTTGTGAATTAAAGCATTTTTTACCTTGGTTTCCCTCCCGTCAAAACACTGTCTCCCTCCTGGTGGCTGCTCTGGTGTCACAGTTTAATAACGCATTATTAGTGTTAAAAGCAGGATGTCATGTGTCCATATATGTTATCAAAGCAATTCCTTAACCACTCATTAACGTTAAAAACCGTGAATGCAGATCCACCCCAAATCACAAAGGCCCAAGGCACCTTCCAAATGTTGCTGGACTATGACTCCAAGCTGCGTCCCTGACCATTGGCCATGCTGGTTGAGGGGACCGACAGGAACTGGGAGTCCAGCCCCACCTGGAGGGTGCCATTTTGGCTCCCTGTGGGTTCTGTGGCTCTTATTTCCGTTGGCCGAAACCCTCCCCACCTTGGTTCCCGCTTTGCTCATCGCCCAGGGCTCAGCCTTGGCACCAACCAATAGGTCCTGGGACCCAGCACTGTCAGACTCTGCTCAGCCTCCGAGGGGAAGGGGGATCCTCGCACAAGAGGGCCAGATCCGCTTGAATTGAACAACCTAAATTTGTCGCCGTACCAAGAAATCACAACCGCAAAAGAGCGATGGTTTGGCAGCGGGGGGGGGGGGGAAGTGACCCTGAGATGTGGCTGGGTTGCAGATGGAGGACGGCGTCTCATGGACCAAGCGCCACTGAGGTACGGCGGTTCCATGTCCACAGGAGGGCAACCAAAATGGTCAAAGGCCTGGAAACGATGCCTTATGAGGAACGGCTTAGGGAGCTGGGTATGTTTAGCATGGAGAAGAGAAGGTTAAGGGGTGATATGATAGCCATGTTCAAATATATAAAAGGATGCCATATAGAGGAGGGTGAAAGGTTGTTTTCTGCTGCTCCAGAGAAGCAGACACGGGGCAATGGATTCAAACTACAAGAAAGAAGATTCCACCTAAACATTAGGAAGAACTTCCTGACAGTGAGAGCTGTTCGACGGTGGAATTTGCTGCCAAGGAGTGTGGTGGAGTCTCCTTCTTTGGAGGTCTTTAAGCGGAGGCTTGACAGCCATCTGTCAGGAATGCTTTGATGGTGTTTCCTGCTTGGCAGGGGGTTGGACTGGATGGCCCTTGTGGTCTCTTCCAATGATTCTATGATTCTATGTGACACAGACAGTGTGGGAGCAGGCCAACATGCCCACGCCCAGCACAAAGTCACTGGGCCGTGCGAGACAGTCGTGACTGGGAAGGGGTGACCACGCTGCCGCGGAGAAGAAACAATTTGCGGGACTTCCTGGAACACAACACTGGACACACCACAGCACGACAACACAGATGGCGCACAGCTACCCAGTAACAGGGGCAGGGCTTAGATTCAGAAAGGGAAACAGGGGTTGCCGGCACCCCCCTGCCCAGGCACTTCTCTTGCAGCGATGCAAGGTGATTCTGTGGACAGCGGATTTGTGGCTATGTCAGTCCCCAGAAGGCCCTGAGGCTCCAGTATGTGGCCTCCCATGTGCTCCTCAGCCTTGTCCAGGTGGGATAAACTCCTGATTCCTTGTTGCCTCCTCTCATGCAACGAGGAAGAGTGAGAATTTGCCAGGGAGGCACAGGAGGGAAGGGGAGGGTGGGGGAAAGGGGCTCTCTCAATCTCTCTCTCTCTCTCTCCTCTCAAAGAGTCTCAAACTCTTCCACAACTGTGGGAGTGTAGCAAATACCCAGAAAGAAGTTCTGGTTTTGTCGGCCGCACCTCCTGGTGGAGACGCCCCCAGGCCCTTGCCCTGGATGTGCCGAGAGCAAAGGCAATGCTCTCTGCCTATGCCCAGAGGTGCTCTTCTCTTTGGATATCCGACCAAGCCTCCACCCATCCCTAATGAATGGGGAGCAAGGACCAAGAGCAGACCTCGCCTCCTCACAAGGCAACACGTTCGGGAGTGGAGCAGGCCGGGTTTGTGTAGAAGAACCCCCTCCTGCAGACCCCACCTCTGCGCTCTGCTCCTGCTCCTGGGTTTCTGGTGGTGCAACAAGAAGACGGCACGGACAGGCAGGTGCTTCTTTCGCAAACTGACCTGGCGAGGGGGAGGAGTCTCCACTCACCGTCAGCAGCACATCCTGGTTGTCGGCCAGAGCCTGCTTGGCCAGGTAGCGTTCCCGCTTGATCTTCACCTCCAGGGACTCGGGGACGTCTGGGACCAGCCAGTCGATGAGGCGCAGGCAGAAGAAGACCACATGCTGGGAGCCGGGAGGGAAGTCCGTGGGTTAGGGGCGCCAGGGCCCTCCACGGCTCTTTGTGACGCTCAGCCACGAGCCGGTCTGTGTTATTCTCCCCATGCCACAGATGGGGAAACTGAGGCTTGGTTCGAAAGGGAATGCCACTTGGTGTGGGATGTAAACACAGAGCAGCCAAACACAACACGCCTAGAGTGGACATGAAGGTAACTCAGTCCTCCAGGCTTAACTTCCTGTTTACCTGGACTGAGTTACAGGAACCAGAAGTAGGTGTGGTCTTACCTGGGAACAATATCCCAAAGAAGACTCCCCTTTTTTGCCTCGTCCTTTGAACAAGCAGGATGCTCTTCTCAGCCTGCAGCTGAGAGAAGCAGAAGTGAAGCTTCTTTCCTTATGAAATCAGCTTCACCACATGTAAATATATTTATCGAAGTTTATCTGCCTCTTTGAGCCTGTACTCATGGATGTCTGTAAGTAAACTCTTTTATATCTAATAATCAGTGCTGTATTGTGTCTTTGCTTTTAAGAGGGAAGAAGGGGAATATACCAGGAATATATATTTCTTATAGAGGCTTTAGTAAGCCTATGCAACCGTTTTCTGCTGTGTTTTAGAAGGGAATGTAACTCTGCTAAGTTTGGAGCTTGCTCACACAAGCTGGGATTGAGATATATAAATAATATATACTCATCCACACTCCTAAACATTCCCACACTTGGGCCACTCTGATCAGCAATTTAAGATGGAACTCTGCCAAGGCGAAGCTCCCCGTCCCCAGCTTAACACTTCTGGAACTTTGCAGCCTCAGTAAAAGGCAGCCCAAGTGAACAGCAGATTTTGTCCCCTTTTACAAATCAAAACATTGCTTCCAGACAAGGAGACCATGGGGGGTCTTATTCAAATGAATAAAACAAATTAAACTAACATTTAATGAAACTTGGCTAATTAAGAAGATTAAAAGGGAAGGTCAAAGTGAAGATTAAAGGGGAAGGCATAAATCCTTTCCTTTTTGAATTTTTGCCTTGCAAGAGATGGTACAATTATCTGCACCCCATGAAAACTCAGGTGCTCTTTCTATGGGATTCCTGGTGGGCTGAATGCAGATAAACTTCTACCCTCTGAAATCAAAGGTACCTTCCTTGCGGCCAGCGAGACGACTGTTTTAATTGTTGCCCCTGCCCCACCATGGTACCTTAATAATAATAATAAAAAATTTATTTATACCCTGCCCATCCCAGCCAAAAAAACGGGCTCAGGGCGGCTAACACCAATTAAAATCACAGCAAAAAAACATAAACACAATCAATTTAAAATAACAAATTTAAATACAAATTTAAAAATTCAATATTAAAACTACAGTCTCATTTACAAATAACCCACCAATAAAGAATGGAGCATAAATATCAAACAGAAACCAACCCAAAGGCCAGGTGGAACAGCTCCGTCTTGCAGGCCCTGCGGAAAGATGCCAAATCCCGCAAGGCCCTGGTCTCTTGTGATAGACTGTTCCACCAAGTCGGGGCCAATACTGAGAAGGCCCTGGCCCTGGTTGAGGCCAACCTAGCATCTTTGTTGCTCGGGGCCTCCAAAAGGTTATTATTTGCGGACCTTAAGGTCCTACACGGGACATACCAGGAGAGGCGGTCCCTTAGGTACGAGGGTCCTAAGCCGCATAGGGCTTTACCTTGGGGTGAAGGGTTGGTGGGTAGAACCAGAAGGCCTGCAAATGTCCCAGAAGGCCTGTAAATGTCATCTTGGTAGTCAAAATAACACTGAGCTTCGTTGTTATTAGCTGCCAGAATGAGCTCACGTATGTGTATCCACCCTTTTGAGATACGATTTTTGGTTTGATGCTATGTTTATGGCCTAGGGGGGGGGCGGAGTTATGGGTGCAACTTGGAAGCCTGCCGCCTAGGTCTTCATAGGCGGCGGGGGGGGGGGGGGGCTTAACTGGCTGGCTAACGTACAATGTTTTCCGCATCAGTAATTCTTAACATATTATCCTCTCGCAGACGGTCATGACGAACGTTTGCTGTTGCGTTTCAGTGTTTGCCCTGAGTCTGCAAAGGCAGCAGGTTCTCCGGCATTGCCGGGATAGCTCAGTTGGTTAGAGCACGGTGCTGATAATGCCAAGGTTGCAGGTTTGATCCCCGTATGGGACAGCTGCATATTCTCCTGCATTGCAGGGGGTTAAGACTTGATGATCCTTAGGGTCCCTTCCAATTCTACAATCCTGTGATTGCATTGTTAAGTTCCCCCCCTTTCTATAACAAAGCACTAGAACTGATCTCTCTGTTGTTTTTCATGTCCTCCATTGCAACAGCGGGGAATCAATAATAAATAGCAATAAATACAGCCACTTGCTCCAGGCAGGACACCAACTTCATTTTTTTTCACTTATCAGCGCCAGCTGCCCTTCCGCTAGCCCTGCCATGTGCTTACAGTATGCCCCCTCAGCCCCAACTGAATACTGAGTCAAACCCTTGGGTCCACCTGCCTCTGTGCTGCCTACACAGACTGGCAGCAGCGGCTCTCCAGGATTTCAGGCAGGCAAGTTTTCCCTCACCCCGACCTGGAAATGCCGCTGGCGGGGATTGAACCTGGGACCCTCTGCATGCAGGGCGGCTGCCCTACCACTAAGCTACACCCCTCCCATGAGCCGCGACGCTCACCTCGAAGGCAATGATGAAGCCCAGGCGGATGGCCAGCAGCTTCCAGTAGAAGAGGGTTTGGCTCCCGTGGGGGTCGCGGAAGGCCTTGTACCTGGGAAGGGAGATGCCATTTCCGTGGGTCAACAGGGCTGGCATGCATGTGTGTGCCAGGGTGCGTTCCCTGGGGCTGGGGGAAGGGGAGGTCTATGCCCTCACCGGCACATGGTGTGGTTGCCGTCCACAAAACTGGGTGGGGCATAGGCCAGGGTGAAGTTCACGTAGCCGTGGAGGTGGCTGTCGTACTCGTATTGGTACAGGAGGCGAGGGAGGAAGTCTGACGTGAAGGCAATGAGGAAGGCCTGTGGGGAGACAAGGAAGAAGAAGAAGAAGAGTTTGGATTTGACATCCCGCTTTATCACTACCCGAAGGAGTCTCAAAGCGGCTAACATTCTCCTTTCCCTTCCTCCCCCACAACAAACACTCTGTGAGGTGAGTGGGGCTGAGGGACTTCAGAGAAGTGTGACTAGCCCAAGGTCACCCAGCAGCTGCATGTGGAGGAGTGGAGACGCGAACCCGGTTCACCAGATTACAAGTCTACCGCTCTTAACCACCACACCACACCGGCTCTCATATGGGGGTGGGAATGGGTGATCTGGGGGCCCTGCAGATGCTGGGACCAACTCGCAGATCCTGAGCCCTCGCTCTTGCAGCCTGACTGCCCAGGTCCCACAGAACGTAAGAGGGTTTTCATAGAAAACCAGACACAGAATCAACGTCCTGCCATGCAAATCATCCCTCCTTCCCTGCCTGGTCAGGACTTGGGTAACATGCAGAAATTCGCTCGGTGCCACTCTCAGCCAGAAGAAAAGTAAGAGCCATTCTACAGTGGCACGGGCTCCCTCGGGAGGTGGTGGACTCTCCTTCCTTGGAGGCTTTTAAAGAGAGGGTTGGGTGGCCATCAAGTCAGGGATGCTTCAGTTGAGGTTCCTGCATTGCAGGGGGGTTGGACTGGATGACCTTTGGGGGTCCCTTCCAACTCTGCTATTCTATGATTCTATGATGAAATGCTTTCCCTCTTGGGCTTCTGCAGCCCCCACCAGCAGCCACTTGTCTTGGACTCGGCTTGGGAGCTTTGGGGGGGGGGCTGCTGGGTGGAGAAGCCCCCTGCCCCAAGCTCTGAGCTTTGTGGGTTCATGGGTTGGGGTGGGGCATTGAGTTCCTTCCGTGCTCACGTTGACGATGACGGAGATCTGGGCCAGGACATCCAGGATGAAGAACCAGACGCTGATGTCTTGGGCGCGCTCGGCCACGGGGCGCCGATACTCGCAGGCGAACTTCTGGGCGTCCAGGCGGATCTCGACCCAGTTGTTGAGCAGGGCGAAGAGCGGAGCCAGTGGGAAGGCAGCCACGAAAATGGTGATGAAGCCAAACTGGAGCACTGAGGGAGAGCAGGGAAGCTCATCAAGGTTAGATCGACAAGCCTCCCCAAAGGAAGGGGGCAGAGTAGAGGATGGCATTGCCGGCCCTGACATACAGCTCCGAGCTGGAGCTTGGGTGGCAGAAGGAGAACGGGGTGATCTCTGCTCCCCAGCCCTGTTTTTGCCTGGGATCCAATCGTATGCCAGCAACTGGGCCGTTATAGGGGACTGGGAGTTCTCGTGCAACGAACCCGCGACCCCACAAAAGACGGGACGTTTTGCAAACGGGAAAGCGATCGGAAAATGGACTGGCTTGCGCGGGGTAATAACCCCAACTGGCTCGCCCCCCCCTGCCGCTTACCCATCTCCAGGTACTCCTCAAAGAGGCCTTCGCACTCAATCAGCTCGTAATCCTCCTCCCAGCGCTTGGGTTCCTGGCAGATCTGAGCCCCTCGCACCCGGGCCAGCTTCCTCTTCTGGCGCCAGGATTTCAGCTTCCTGCAAGAGGAAATGGGCAAGAGAGGCATTGGAGCAGGGGAGTAGGGGCTCCCGTTGAACGGGACCCTCCCTCCCCCAAATGTTAGGTTTTGTGGGGTGCTCTGTTTCCATGGCTGGAATTGCAGAGAGTGTTAGTGAGCAGCCCCCCTGGACCTGCCAGGTCTTCTTTCTCCTCCCTGCAGCTGGCAACTCACGGAATCAGAAACTCCTGGATGTTGCTGACAATCTGCTTCCCCACCATGATGATGAAGAGCTGCTGGGCCAGCTCTATCAGGCACCCGCCAGGACCGCACTGCAGGGAGAAGGGGAGGAGAAGGCGTCAGCAGAGCTCTAGGGAGTGATTCTGGAAACCCTGTGCCCCAAGGAAACAGCTCCCAGGGGGACCATTTTCCCCTGGAAAGAAGAAGAATTGGGATAATTCTGCCTTTAGCCAAACAGGCGTGGCAGGACCTTGGGTGTGCTTTGAAAAAAACACAGTTTGATCTGGGGTGACAGCAGGAGAAACCCAAACACGTGTGCACATACACACACAAAAACACACACCCGCAGCAAACTCTTTGGAGAAGGACCTTCCTGGTTCCGGCATCAGGATGCAGAGCCCGCCAGGTGGGCAGTGCCCAGACTGAGGCAAGAGAGAAGACTTGCCCCCTGCCCTGGTACTTACGTCTTCATTCCTCATGCCCAGGAGTTTTCCATATTGGCCGGGGTACCCCACAAACCTGCTGGGACAAAGGGAAGGGTCTGCCTGGGGTTTGGAAGCCTCATCCCCGAAATCGGGGAACGCTCAAAATGGAAGCTCTCAGCTCTGCGCTGGGAGAGCCCCATGGGGAGGCTGAGAGCCCCATGGGGAGGCGGCAAAGCCATAGAGGAAGTGGGGAGTTGGGGGTGCCCAGCCCAAGTGGTGGAGCCCCACGATATGCCTCCTTGTAGCCACAGCCACGGCGAAGCAGGGCTCGTGCGCCATGCCTGGGAAGTCCTTCCCTCCCTGCCGACTGGGGTCGTTTCCCTGCCCCTGTGAAAGGGGTCCAGAGAGCAGCCTCACCTGCCCTTGAAGAAGGCCACATAGAACGGGGAGGAGTAGAAGTTGACAAACTGGAAAATGAAGACCTTGAAGGTGAAGGAGTCTTCATGCTGCGTCTGAGTCCGGTGCATCTCTGCAGAAAGGGAGACCCCCCCAGCATGGGGTTGGGGAGGCATGTTGGCCAGAGAGGGAGGAGCAGCATCAGGAGAAGGGGAGAGTGGGGGGCAGCCAGCCCCATGGCGGAAGAGCTTCTCGATGCTCCAGAAATCCTCAAGGGGCATTTTGCAGCCACCGCCCCATCATGCACAAAGGGAGCCTCATGAACTGAGCTCAGACAGTTGGCAGTGGTAATGCAGGGACAGAATAGGGACAGAGTGTGGGCTTGCTGGGAAATCGGGTTGGGGTGGGGGGTTGGCATCTCAGACTCACCCCACCTGGTGAGCTTCTCAGCCAGAGAGGTGTAGACCTGACTCATGAGGAGGATGAGCGCCAGGTTTACCATGCAACTGCTGATGTTAGCAATGTTCCCCGCCTGCAGGGAAAAGACCGAACGTCGCCACTCCAAGTCCTCTCCAAAGACCAGAGAATTCTCCCCCTCCTCAAAACGCACAGAAGGGAAGGGGAACCCAACAGCCTAGAAATTCTGGGTGTGGGACCAAAGAGACCCCCTGGGCTCAACCTCAACACACAAGGAAAATCTTCTCTTTAGTGCTAAATTGGAGCAAAGGTCAATCCGGAGAAAACCCAAATTGCTGTTTGCTCTAATTGAATACTAAAGAGCAGCGGGACAAGGGAAGTGTGGAGGAGCCCTTACTGCATTTCTGAATGACCAGTGTGCCTGGCAGAGGACGAGAGGGGCAGGTCTCTGCCACTGAGGGGCTTACAATCTAAAATCCAACCCTAACTGCAGGAGAATTCTGTCTGGACTTTTTATATGCATATCCAGAGAATGCAAAACAGAAAGAAAGAGAGAGAGAGAAAGAGGCAAAAAGACAGAGAGACTTTGACTGCACACACATGGTGCATTTTTAGCACATTTAGAGAGGAGCACACACCCAAATTCTGGGAACTGTAGTTTTAATGATGTTGGGAATTGTGGGGTTTTTTTAAAAAAAAATATTTATTTGGTTTTTCAAATTAAAATCTTACAGAGATACAGGTGAAACTCGAAAAATTAGAATATCGTGGAAAAGTTCATTTATGTAAGCAATTGTTTTCATTAGCTACTGGAGTTTAATATATGAGATAGACTCATGACATGCAAAGCGAGATATGTCAAGCCTTTATTTTTTATAATTGTGATGATTATGGCGTCCAGCTGATTAAAAACCCCAAAGTTGAAATTGTTAATTTGGGGTTCTGATCAGCTGTACGCCATAATCATCACAATTATAACAAATAAAGGCTTGACATATCTTGCTTTGCATGTCATGAGTCTATCGCATATATTAGTTTCACCTTTTAAGTTTAATTGCTGAAAGAAATGAACCTTTGCACGATATTCTAATTTTTCGAGTTTCACCTGTATATCAAACATAAATCATAAAAACAAGATTCCATTGAATCTCCTGGACTTCCCCCCTCCCCTTTGTGGGTCCTATTATTAATAATTCCCTCCTGCATCTTTTATGACGATCCAAATCTTTTACATCTCCATTGCGTCCAGAATTCGACCTTAAAACTACAAGTGATATGCAGCTTAGGACCCTCATACCTAAGGGACCGCCTCTCCTGGTATGTCCCAGGTAGGAACTTAAGGTCCTCAAATAATAATTTGTTGGAGGTCCCGAGTCACAAGGATGCCAGGTTGGCTTTAACTAGGGCCAGGGACTTCTCAGTACTGGCCCCGACTTGGTGGAACAGTCTGGCACAAGAGACCAGGGCCCTGCGGGATTTGGCATCTTTCCGCAGGGCCTGCAAGACGGAGCTGTTCCACCTAGCCTTTGGGTTGGTTTCAGTTTAACCCTGATGTTTCGTTCTTTTGGGGTGATTGGTGGGCTACTTAAAAATGAGGCTGAAGTTTAGATTTAGTTTTAAATTGTATTTTAATCTGTATTTTAATGAACTGTTTTATGTTTTTGTTGTGATTTTATTGGTGTTAGCCGTCCTGAACCCGGTTTCGCGGGGAAGGGCGGGGTATAAATAAAATTTTATTATTATTATTATTATTATTATTATTATTATTATTATTATTATTATTATTATTATTCCAATCCTACTAACGATTTTAATGACATTGGGAATTATAGCTCTATGAGGGGGTCAGCTACAGTTCCCAGAATCTGGCAGTGCGGGGGGAGAACACCCTGTACGCTTTCCCTACAAAACCCAACGCTTAACATTCGGGGTTCAAGGTCCCTAAGGGGGGTGGACCAGGCCTCACTGTTGGGTTTTAGCTACCCGAGCTGCTCCAGCAGTGCTGTTACGTGTTACTATGATTTGTGTACATCATGTGAGAGTCTGAGAGAGCGTGAGAAAGGGAGTCTGTTTTATCTCTTCCGCCTGAGTGTTGTTACTGGAAGTTAGTTTCACTGCTGCCTTGTGTACCAGTGTTCAAAGAGCACAGATGTACTGATGGAGTCTCTGTATATCAGACTGTAAATAAAGTAGTTTAGAACTACGGATGAGTCCTTCTTCTTGCTGCGATATGCTGCAAGACTAGTGTGCTCTTTCCATGAGAGAAGAGTCGCTTATTACCGGCGCTCTGGACTGAAGGGAGGATGCCAGCCAGTGTGGACCACCAGGAATCGCTCCAGAGGCTTGGGAAGGACGCAGCCTTCCCCGGGGGGTTTCTGATACTCACCTGGGTCATCAAGATCGTGTTCCCTGTGTGGTACATCATGGTGCTGACAATTCCTCGGTACATGATCACCGACACGAGGAAGATCATCACCACACAGAGCTGATGGGGAGAAGCAAAGTGTTCAGGGTCAGCGCTGAGACCGGAAGCCTCTCAGCCCAGCCCAGCCCTCAGCCCGGGCCTCTGCCTGGCACATGCTGGAGGGGGGGACGACTCCCCTCACCATGACGATGATGGCCATGGATCCCGTCAGGATGCGGGAGAGACGGTCACGTTCAGGGAAATACGGCTCCTTCACCCCCGTGACGGGATTCTGCTCCATGCGGGGGGCCATGGCGGCAAACTCAGGCCGAGGACGCTCCTGGGGGAAGGAGAGACAGAGAGAGGTTGAGATGGAGAGAGGAAGCCCGGTGGGCTCTCTCTTCCTTGGAGGATTTTAAAGCAGAGGTTGGGAAGCCATCTGCCAGGGATTCTTTAGCTGCTACTCCTGCATCGTACGGGGTTGGGCTAGATGAACCTTGGGAGTCCCTTCCAACTCTACGAAATTCTATGAAATGGCTTCTTTGGACAAAGAGGGGCTGGGGAACACAGAGCTCCCAAAATTACTAAACAAAGGAGACACCCCTTTGGACGCAAATGGCGGAGATGTTTAGGATTATATTACAAGCCTTGTGGTTCACAGAATCGCAGAGCTGGAAAGGGACTACGAGGTCATTAAAATGACCATTTTGTGATGTGTTTATGGTGTCCCATTGCTATGCACTACCCTGGTACATTAATATCTTTGTTCCTTTTCTTTTTTGTATATTTTTTTAATTAAGTTTTTTTTTCTATTTTACATTTTAGAATATTCATTTAAACAGTGTTAAAATATCAATGACTTTCTTTCCTCTCTTTCCATGCTTCAGTTTGCATGCCATAGATCCCTGCGTATTTTGCATAAACTAAACCATTCAGTATTCCATTTTTACACCCATCAAAACTTTATTGACACTGTTGAATTCATCTTAATGCTGCCAACGTTATTAATATCTTTATTCCTAAATCCTGCTTCTCTGAGCACGACCTGGAAACGCTGTCTGGACACCAAGAAAGAGAGAAACACTTTTCGGATGTTAGGAAACGACATTTCATTGGAAACATTGTGCGAAATGCCTCTTGCTGACATCCACCAATGGGAGCTGCGGCAGGAAGCAAGGGGGCAAACTCCTGCCCAACCACGCTAGCCTGACTGGCATTAGCGCTGGCACCACCCAGTGGCTGGCGCAGCAAAACCGCTTCCGTCTTTTGCTGCCGCAGGGAACACTGCCTAAGATCGCACACACACACCCCAGCAAAAAGGAGGGTTGAGTGAGGCCTGGCAGACCCCAATCCGCCTCCCACTTGCCTCGTCCTCCTGGAAGTCCAAGCAGTCCCAGTGGTGGGCCAACGTGGCGTTCTTCCGCTTCCAGTACTCCAGGAAGGTCACGGCCCAGAAGGACATGAAGATGCTGAAGAAGACGGTCCCTGGGTGGTCAAAGAGGTAGCCCACCTGTGGTCAGAACAGGAGGGGGGGAGACGTCCAGGAGCAGCTGCGATACAGACACTCGAATGGAATCAAATCCATCCAATGGTAGCTATGCCATGTCCATGCCAGTTTCGGGGGAAAAGGTTTTGTGCTCCATGTATCGAGACACCTCTTAAAGAGATCCTAACCAAATTGGCGTGAGAGGAAGGAGCAGGTTTGGGCCGATATTTGGATACAGCCGTGTGCCATTTCGAATCAAGGTTGTGGGCTGCGCCTTTGAAAACTGCACTGATTCGGAGGGTTCTTAGCATTCCTGAGCCACGCTGGGTGCAAGGCTGCCGGTACTGAATAGATGAATGGCGAACGAACGTTTTTCAAAACAAAAATCCCTTATAGATCACTATGGTTCCCATTTTGCAGATGGGGCAACTGAGGCCACCAAAGGCTGGCTTGCCTGAACCGATGAGACAGGGAGAGAACCTGTTAAAATGTTAAAAATAACTTTTTCCAAAACAAACAAACAAACCCGAAACCTTTCTTTTAGGAATTTTAGGTGCTGAAATCCCAATGGAGCAAAAAAAGACTATTTATGCATGCGACCACGGCTGCTCAGATGTTATTGGTCCAGAGATGAAAAGAAGATAAAAGTCTCAACCAGAGAAGAATGGCAGGTTAAGTTGATGGACTATACCAAAATGGCAAAAATGACCAGAAGAATCAGAAAATTCTAATAAAGAATAAAATTTTAATAAAGAACGGGGGGAAATTATAATTAACTGTAAACAGCTATAATCGTTAGTGGAATTGGAATAACACTTGTGGTTTAATGGTGAATTTTGAACATAACAGAGATGTAAAATATTTGGATTATCATAAAAGATGCAGGAGGAAATGACTAACAGTAGGACCCACAAAGGGGAGGAGGGAAGTCCAGGAGATTCTTTGGAATCTTGCATTTATGTTGTATGTTGGATATGTGATTGGAAAACTGTAATTTGAAAAACCAATTTTATTTTTTTAAGAGAGAGAGGGAGAGAACCCCTTTCCACTTTGGGAGCAGGCAATTTGTTGCATTCCCGTCCCCCAAAGAGAGAGAGCTCCTTGGCTCTCTTTGACGTAACCACATGCCCTGCCTCCCATTCTTCTCCCCCCCCCCTCCAAGAACAATCCCCAGCAGGCCCAGCAGCCAGGAGATCCCCCCTCACCTTTGCCATGGGGCAGATCTCAGAGAGGTTCCAGTTGCCGCAGGTGTCACACAACGGGCACATGAGGAACTGGCCCCCACTGTTGCAGATCTCTTGCCTGGGGAAGAGCAGAGGGTGAGGGTCAGTGGAGGATGTCACTCAGGGTTGGAGCAGGGAGGAGGGCTCACCCAAGGTGTGTTCAATGATGCTCAACACCAGCTGGGTCCCCTTCAGCTCTCTGCCCAGAGCTTAAATCTGACTCAGGAAGTGGTGTTTTTTTTAAAAATAAATAAATAACCGGAGCTCTTTGTGCATGAAGCAATCGAAAGAAAGTGCCTCTAGGCATATGGAGATGCTCTTTCCTTTGTCCAGAGTTGACACAACCACCTATCTGAGGCTAGAGAGGACCAGGATACTGGGTCAGAGGGCAGGAATGAGAAAAGGCAGAGAAGGAAGTTTCTACTCCCTGATCTGACCCAACCCAGTATCCTGCTTCCGACAGGGGGGCAGCCAGAAACCCACAAGCAGGGTGCCAAGTCCTCTCCACTGCTGTATAACTCCAGCACCGGGCATTTGCAGCTGAAACTGCAGGATCAGGCCCAGGCAGCCTATCGTGCTCTGCATGACAGAGCATGATGGACAGAGGATAAAGGAACCTGCGCTTGTTCCTCTTAGTATAATTATTTTGAAAAAAGAGCGCTCTGCGTCGTGTTTTCTTCGGTGACCAACTAGGTGCCACTCCTCACTTGCCCCTTGTTCCTCGGCCTTCAGAAGTCTCAGGACTTGGACACTCCTTTCAGCTGCTTTTTCAAGGTGGCCTGTTTCCAACAGCCGGGTGCCTCTGGGACACCCACCCAGGAAGGCGGCACTGAAGGCCCAGTGTGTGGCTTGTCCCCTCCTGCACATGCCGGCCAGGAAATGCTTCACCAGCTGAACTTCTGCCTGTCGTACAGCCATAAAAGAAATGGAGCAGCAGCTACCCACCCCATGGGGCCCAAGATGCAGGATGAGGGTTTGGAAAGAGATTCTTGGGGGGTGGGGTCATGCCCCGAGACATGCAGGCTCTCCCACAAGCTGACTGCCCTCCTCCCCACAGCACCTGCTGCACTCACGCTGGCGTGTTTGTCCCCATGGTGAAGAGGCCGGCAAGGAAGACCAAAGTGCCGACAGCGGCGGCCGGGAGGAGCCAAGCCGTGTAGAAGCCTGCAGGGGAGACAGGTGAGGCGGAGGCCATGAGCGGAGGGCACCCGACATTGCCCTGCCACCCCCCCCCCACCCTGAGCCCCAGCTTTTGGGCTGGGCACCACCTTCCTCAAGCCCAGATTTCCTCTCCCCACCCCAGTCTCCGGACCCAGATGCAGAGCAGGGGCTGAACTCGGCACCTCATGAGACCCAAAGCCGCTTCAAAAGTTATCTCTGAGCATGTGGCAAGTGCAAGGCTCAAACGGGAGCACACGCAATAACAGAAGAGAAATAAGGGAATGGGAAGAAGAGGGAGACCTCTGGCAGCTCACACTCAAAGCCTTCAAATCATACAGCTTCCCCACCCCTCAAGGTTCCTGGGAACTGTAGTTTATTTCCCAGCAGCCTCAACAAACTACAATTCCCAGGATTCTTTGGGGATGTGCTTCAAAGGCTTGGTGTGCACATGGCCTCTGAGCAACCGCAGAGTGATTTTTGGCCCCCGCCTGCCTCTGCACCTTCCTTGCTTTCCTTTTCTGGAGTTCGGAACAGCATTTCGCCCCAGCCAAGGAGGAGATGAAAGAGGGCACCTCTCCTCCAGGGAGCCTCACCTAGCCAGGCGAAATAGATGGCCACCTTCTCCCCAAAGTATTCCCGGATGTGGTCCAAAGGCTGGTATTTGTACCAGCAGCTCCACTGGGCCCAGAAGCGGTACAGGATCTGCCGGGGGTTCAGCTCTTCGCCCAGGACCTCGTACTCGGGCAGCTCGAAGGGGCCCTGCGGGAGGAGGAGCCGGAAGGGAAGAGGTTAAGTGGGCGTGTGACATCATCACCCACAGGAAGTCACATCATCACCCACAGGAAATGATGTCAGAAGGTAGCATAGCCATCCTTGGGGAGGATCCCAGACTCCCAAGAGACAGCCTCACGAAAAATAGCAGGATTTTAATTTTAGTTGGGGAAAAAATAAAGATGAAAAGACAGTTACCAAGAAAAAAAAATGAACACAGCCTAACAACCTGTAACATCCTGCAAAATATTATGCGCTGTTCTTTGCACTCACTGCTTGCCTTTTATGTTAGATAAAACCTGATTTTTAAAAATCTGATATAATCTACATACAATATTTTCCACGTCAGGGTTTATCATTTGTGTAAGAGGCAAAGGAAGCCCATGCGGTGGCCAGGTACCCTTGCCCTGGGCCTGGGAGGGCTAAGGTGGCTGGGGAGCCTCATCGCAGACTGGCTGCTTCTTTGTTTTGAGTTTTTAATTTTATTCTAACGATACTTCCACCTTGGACGAGCTCTGCGCAAGTGAAACAGCGATGGCCATAAGCAGAGGGAAAAGGTGCCTTGGGGCACGTGCAAAGTGCCCTCCCCCCTGGAAACATAGGAAGCTGCCTTACACCAAGAGCAGGTCAGTGTGTCCATACAGCGTAGTGCTGCCCACACGGACCGGCAGCTGCAGCAGCTCTCAAGGGTCTCAGAGATGGGGTCTCTCCCATTCCTCGCTGGAGACACCAGGGGATGAACTTGGGACCTTCTGCATTCAGAGCAGCTGTTCCTCTGCCAAACCACCCCCGACCCAGCGCTGAGGAACTGCAAACAGCACCCGCATAGACCTGGAGTCAAGGAGCAGGGGGGTCTCTGCCCGCTCTCATGCGCTAGGGGATCCCTTAACTGGATCCCCCCCCCCAGCCTCTCTCACCTCGTGCAGCGGGAAGGCTGCGGAGTAGACCCCTTCATTCAGCAGCCGGTCGATGCCCATCTCTGCATGCTTCCTCTTCCCATAGATGGTCCGGGCCAAGATCTCATACACCTGGGAGAGAGAGGGGTGGTGGTCGGGGGGGGGGAATTCAGCCAGGTGGGAGGAAAAGGAAAGGGCATCAACAAGAGAGGTGGTCAAAGTTGCCTCCTCTTCCCTCTCCTCCTCCTCCTCCTCCCTGCTGCAAGGCTGCCCCGAACCCACCAGGCATGCCCCCATTCCCCACCCCAAGGGCTCACAATGCGATGCCTCTGCGTGTTGGTGAAGTACGAATCGTGCCGCTCGCTGCCCAGGAACCTGAAACAGGTGAGGGGGGAGAGAGAGGGAGAGAAGGAGAGTTGGGCACAGGCTGGGGTGGAGGCACTGGGCAGCTTCCCCAAGGCCTCAGCCTGGGCAGCTTTTGTGTCACCTCTGGCCAAAGCAGCTTTGGGAACGGAGTACAGGCGATAGCATGATAAGTGCAGACACAACTACGGCCCTCAGGCTTCTCTAACCTGCCTGCCAGACCCCCCACTAGGCTGTTGTTGTTGTTGTTGTTGTTGTTGTTGTTATATTTGTATACTGCCCTATACCCGCAAGTCTCAGGGCAGTTACAATGTAAAATCACAACATAAAAACACAAAATGCACAATGAAAACAAGAACAATCCAATAAATACCCCCTCACACACATTTTTAAAGGGCATGGATGTCAGTCAGCCAAAGGCCTGGTTAAAGAGGAACGATTTCGCCTGGCGCCTAAAGGCGTATAATGCAGGTGCCAGGCGAGCCTCCCTGGGGAGAGCATTCCACAAATGGGGAGCCACTGTAGAAAAGGCCCCGTTCTCATGCTGCTACACTCCAGACGAAGAAGGGACTCGGATGATGATTGCAGGGTCTGGGTAGGTTCATATGGAAAGAGGTGGGCAGGTGGGCAGGGCCAGAGGCAAAAACTGTTAGTATTTCACCCCCTCCCTTTGTGAGAATCGTGTGACTTATGGTCTGAGAGAAGGGGGAGGGAACTGAGTCTTTGATCTCTTAATTAACTTCTCTCTGTGCCAGACAGAATGTGACCTTCACTGTGTGTGTTAGACAGGGTTCGTTCTGGAGATAAGATGTGTGGAAGAAACTTAGCCACACAGGCTGTATAGTTATGTATATATTGTAGCTTTTAGAAAATAAAAGAAGAACTGTTTCAAGTTAATATAGCCAGCGCTTTATTCAACCTCTGAGGAAGTGAGGGTGCTCATGACAGACAGTCTTGAGTCCAGATATTTATGATTGAGCTGTAGGTGTTCCAGTCTTATCGCCTGGCCCAGTCGGGGCACGAAGTGGGGCACAAGACCTGGATAGATCCTGGCTTAAATCAACAAAAACTGGGTGGGGCAATGGAAGTGACTCTTCTCTTGGTATCTTCCAGCCACACAAAAGCCACTGGTCTCCCACCCCCACCCGCAGCCGTTCTCCAGTTGGACAAAAGACCTTGCAAGCATCCTCAGATACTTCCCAGCCAGCTTCAAACACGGCATGACTGCTGAAAGGCTTCCTTTGGAGACTGAGAGGGTGGGTGTGGTCTGAGAAGTGTCCTGGGGGCCACACAGAAAGGCCTGAGGGCCACCTGGGGTCCCCCCCCCCTTGGAGGTTTCCCACCCACCCCTGTGGTGGTTCCCCACACCTGCGCTTACTCACTTGTCCAGCTTGGACTTTCGGAAGGCGCAGGTGTAGTAGTCGACGGGCTTCTTGGGCACCTGCTGGGCCATGATGTTCGGCAGGTGCAGTTTCCGGAGCAGGACGTCAGAACTGTTGCGGTCTGGGTTGGGGTGGGCCTGCGATGGGGGCACGAGAGGAGACGGAGGGGCTAGGAGGTAGACCGCTGGCAAGGAAGCAGCCCGCAAGGAAGCCGGATGGGGGCCCCACCGCACCTGCATGCCCCGGCACTCACCTGGAGAGGGGCCCGCATGCACAGCTCCTCAGCGTAGTAAACCAGCACTTCCCAGGGCGCGTTCAGCTTCATGTAGTGAATGCCCTTGCGGTCGCTCAGAGTCTCCTCCTGAGAAGGAGACAGGTTGCTGAGAAGAGGGTGGGGGGCTTCCTGGAAGCCTCGGGCAAGCTCTCTTCCACATGGAGAGCAGCACAAAGACTGTGGCCCCCAAGAAAACACAAACCCGAAGCCAGGGCCCCCTCCCTAGTTGGCTGGTGGAGCTATTGGAAGGATGAGTGGAGGAGTTGGGGATTTCTTAAAAATAAATCATCGTGCGTCTTTGTTTCTCTATTTGATCCTTTTACCTGTACATGGATACTACAGTAGGTAGGTAGGTAGGTTTATTTCGGCCATGTGGCCCATATCACATCGCAAAACACATTCATCATAATACACACAGCGTAAAACAATTTAACAAATTTAAACAATACAGTACGAAACCAATTTTAAAACAACCCATTTACACCCTTCCATCTAAGTCACACTGAGATCTGAGTAGTCCAACTAAACTGGTTTTTTGGATACTACAGTCAAACCTCAGCTCCCGAATGGCTCCGTTTTTGAACGTTTTTCGGGAGCTGAATGGCCGACACGGCTTCCGCTTGAGTGCAGGAAGCTCTTGCAACCAATCAGAAGCCGCGCCTTGGTTGTTGAACGTTTTGGAAGCTGTACTTTGGCTATAAGTCCAGTATAAGCCGTCCCATTTTAAAGTTATATTTTATTATGACTTTTTGTATTCGACCAGATTATTCTAAGGCAGGCATAGGCAAACTCGGCCCTCCAGATGTTTTGGGACTACAACTCCCATCATCCCTGACCACTGGTCCTGTTAGCTAAGGATGATGGGAGCTGTAGTCCCAAAACATCTGGAGGGCCGAGTTTGCCTGTGCCTGTTCTAAGGTGTGGGTTCTTTGTTGTATATTTTGTTGCTGTAAACCGCATTGCGTATGGTAACATGGAAAAGTGAAATGAAATTAAATGAGTGGAGCGCCCAGCAGGGCTCGGAGGGAAGAAAGATGGAGAGAATGGGTGAGAGGTGCAGGAGGAGAAAAAGGAAGGAGGCAGACTGGAAAGCAGCAAGCAGAGGGGGAAAGAAGGCAGGCAGGTGGCCTCCCTTATGCTGGAGGTGTAATAAAGAAAATGGGTCTTACAAACATATGTGGTGGACATGTCCTGTTATATGTAATTATTGGAACGACATTTATGAAGAACTTAAAAAATTGATAAAATGCACATTTAAAAAGAGGCCAGAAATATTCCTGTTAAGTATTTTACCAGAGGAGATCAAAAAAACAGAAAGAGTATTGTGTATGTATGGTTTAACAGCAGCGAGAATGCTAGTGGCAAGAAATTGGAAAAATAAAGTTGCACCAACCACAGCAGATTGGCAAAATCTAATGTTAGAGTACTTGCAACTAGCCAAAACAACGGGTAAAATAAGAAGACAATTGACCCAAGAAGTATGGAAAGAATGGAGGATATTTAAAGAATATTTAAGGAATAATGGTATAAATGGAATCCTAGTGGCAGATGTAGACTGAACCCTCAAACAAGTAATTTGAATTTTAAAGATGAAAAAATGAAATAGAAATAGAAATAACTGTACGCTATATAAATAGAACTCTACAAAATACAATGAGGATAATTGGAGGTACAAGAAGGTGTGTGTGTAATTAAATAATAAAGAGAGAATTAAAAAAAAAAAAGAGTTTCTGCTTCATGGTCTATCCCAGCTTCAGACGTGCAAAGTGCAGCTCCTTGCCAAGGGCACAAGAGACCCCTGCCAGCAAAGCCCCCTCACCTTCTCCATCAAGAGTCCGGCGCTGCGCAGGTTCTTGAGGAACTTCTGCCTCCACCTCTCGTGACGCCCGCGAGACGCCTCCCACCCGGCACCCTGGCCCGCTGCCCTCTCGCCTTCCGGGTGGGGCTGTTTGTTGCGCCTCTTCTTCGAGGGACGCAGCTTCTCCTCCCAGACCAGCACAAAATCTGCAGGCAGAGACGGAGATGGCAAGGGAGTCGGGGGGGGGGGGGTTGCCCTGTTCCACAACCGAAGTGCAGCCCCCCACCCCACCCCACCCCACAAGGCCCTGCGCATGTGGCCGGAGCAACATGGGTTCATTTTCGCGCTGCCTGCTGCTCGGAGTTTGCGGAACCCGAAGCCCCCTTTGCTCTGAGGTTGCAAAGCTGCAACTCGGGCAGGAAGAAAGGGTTTTACTCGCCTATCTTCGTCTTCCCATCTCGGAAGTAATTCCCGCTGGCGCTGCTGGTGTAGCCATAAGTTTCATCGCCATAAATGTAGATGGGGTCGTCGTCGTCGTCCACATCCTGAAAACAAAATCAGGATGGGTCGGGGGGGGGCACATTTGGGGGACTATGCTGCGTCTGAGATGGAAGGTGGAAGCCCCTGTAGGGCCTGGTGGGTGCCTGAGGCTGCAGCCTTGCAAAGTGGGCCAGCCAGTCCTAGATGGGGGACCACCAAGAGCCCCCCTCCTTCCTGTCAATAGGACCTGCTCTTATTGTTTTGGTTTTTTTAATCTGGGATTAACTGGCCCGGCCCGGCCCAGAAGTGGGGTCCTCCCACCCGCCAGTCCTCAACCAGCAGCTCAGCCTTCATGCAACGTACCTTTGGGGGGCTCACAGTTTGCAGCAAAAAGACCCAGGGGGCATGGAAAGGCTTTGCCCGCTGGCTCCACCCCCACCCTATTTTTGTACAGTAGCCGTGGGCAGCTGAACCCCAGTATTGCATTTTTTTAATGGGGACAAAAGTTCTGCTGCTTTTCTTTGTGGGTTGTGGTCCGACAGCAGAATTGTGCCAGGAACTGCCTCCTCCCTCCTCCCAGGGCTGGATTTGAAGGAGAGACCCCACAAAGTGATGCTGTTAGCAGCGGTAGGGTGTGTGTGTGTTACACCTGCAGATTTGAATCCCTTTCCTTCTTTTTCTTTCTTGAGACACTCCCAGGACTTGGTTCTAAAGCTGGCGGGGGAGTGTAGCCCCTGAGCACACACAGAATGCCTCCCCCTTGCCACTGGGCAATTGCAACTAGGCTCCAAACACCCTCAGGGACCCAAGGAAAAGCCTCCCAGGGCACCTTCCCTCCCTGTGTACTTACGAAAGTGTCCCCTCCAGCGCCCCCGTTGGGGAGAATACTGGAATCCTCGTAGAGGCCCGACGGGCTTTTCCCCAGACCGATGAGCAGGCCGGTGTCCTGGGCATCCGACCCAGAGACCTTCTTGCGGATCATGGTGGGCTGGGGGGGGGGGCGTTGTCGGGGAAGGAGACTCAGGCTGCAGCTTCCATCACCGCTTCAGTCCTTCCAGTGGGAGGGGGGATGCAGGAGAGAAGCTCATTTGGGTGGGTGGGTGGGGGCCCCTCCAAAGCCAGAGAGTCTCCCTGCCCTCCCCTAGCTCCTCATCCGTGGCCTGGGGACCTCCCTCCTCCTGCTGAGCTGTGCAGCATCTTCTGGTCCTGCAAAGGAGATGGGGCAATGATGTCAGAGCAGCAGCAGGAGGAGGAGAGGCAGTGCCTGTGGTAAAGGAGGGGCGCTGGGAGCCACGCCAGCCCGCTGCCTGCCTGTTGCCCCCCCCCCAGCCCCACGCACTGGCAGGAGGCCCCTGCTCTGCTGTTGCTGAGTAGCTATGGGATGGAGGAGGAGTAGCAGAAGCAGAGGAGGCTTCCTGGCATAATCTCTTGCTGGCTGTCAGCCTGGTTGGGGGGGGGCGGCTTCAAAGAAGAGGGGTTGTGCAAAGGGGGGGGAAGAGGTGGGTGTTCTGGGAGAAATCAGAGCATCCTCTCTTTATGTAAGAGAGACAGAGTCAGGCTGACATTCCAGCAGGCAGATGGTGTCTCCTTCCCTGGAACAGCTTCCTGACTAGAAGAGGGTCCTCAAATTAAGGAGGGGCACAATCCACCAGTCCTGCCCCCCCCCCGCTCCCCTTTTCTTTAGCCAAATCACATCTGCTGTGTAGATTTGGGAGGGGGGACGGTACTTCTGTGGTGGCCGCAAAAGGAGGCTGCCACTCTGCAATTCTAACTAACCCTGGGCTGTTAACGTTCTTTCAACCAGCCCCACCATTGTCTGCACTGGCTGGCAGCAGTGGCTCTCCGGGGGGGGGGGGTTCCAGACAGGGGGTCTGTTCCCAGCCCTACCTGGCGATGGTGCCATCGTGGATTGAACCTGGGGCCTTCTGCATGCCAAGCGGCTGTTCTACCACTGAACTATGGCCTCTCCAGTAAATGTTAAATGCTGGACCGAGTGCATGTTGGATCCTGACGGAAAAAGGAGAGGGGGGGCATTGGAAAGGGCCAGTTTGTGGGGGGGGGGTTGGCTTCGATGCAATGGGACCCTCCCCATAATTCTGCGTGCTATGGAAGGGAAGAATTGTCATCAAGAGAGCATTGACTACCACTGCAATTTACAAGAGGGAAGCCAGAGATTGGGGATAAACAGCACCGGAGAAAGAGGAAAGAAGGAGGTGTGTGATTTTAGTAGGTAGCAGGAGCCAGGTTGCGCTCTCAGCCTCCAAAGAGCCCAGGAGAAGAGGCAAACTAGAACGGCCCATGGAGAACCCAAGGCTGGTTTTTGGGAGCTGCGATCCATTGATGAGCCTCTGGGGTAGCATTATTTTTGGTCCTCTGGAAGAACTTTATAAATGTTCTTCCTTTGTAAGACCCTCCGGTTTTAAAGTACATGCAGGCCTGGCAATGCAGGGGGTTGGGCTAGATGGCCCACGGATCCCTTTACATTCTATGGTTCTATGATTGATTGTAGGCAAACCTTTGATGCAACTGGAGCTGCTGCCTGCAAGGTTGCAAAGAATCTTCAGCTCTTCAGCTCCCTTCCAGCCTAGCCCAGCCTGGTGCGAGATGAATTTGAGGAGCCCACGCTATTAGGAGAATCACCACAGTCTCTAATTCCAGAAACATCCTTCCTTCTGCTCCCTTGAGTTGCATTAAATATTTACTCTGGCTCCAGGCAGGCAGGCAGGCAGGCAAGAAAAGAGCTGTCTGAACTCTTCAGTAATGTTTTCAGGAAGTGGTGGCCTTGGCAAAATGGAGCCTGGGTCAGGATCTTCAGAGTCAGGAACAAACACAAATTGACTGCTCTTATGGGGTATTCACTGCGACGTCCAGGAAGGAAAGATGGTGGACTACATATCTCTTGTTGACAGACACCCTGTCCATGGAGATAATTATGTGATGGTTAATGATAGCTGAGCCATAAATCTTGGTTATCACATAATCTCTGGGAAAACAGAGATAACCGAGATTTAGCTTCAAGGCTCTGAAAGGCTGTTTTCCACTATTCTGCCCAAACACCATGTAATAGTCCCAAGGGACATAAAGTCGCCTAAACCTCCCTTTATTTATTTGTGAGACTATTATAAATTACGACTGAGGTTTTCTGTCTGCCAGTTGAAATATAAATCTACAATACAACCCGACTGCTGGCTTAAGAAGAGAGACGAAAATCGAAAGGTTGAAAGCAAAATGAAAAGCATGCTTTAATTGTGCCCCCCAAAAGATTTTTAAACAGCTAACAGGTGTTCCAACTGTTAGAAATCTTTGCTGTCTTTTATTTTTAACGCTCTGTCCTTCTGGCCAAAGTGCTGGTTGCAAAATGAAACTAGCATAATTATGCTACTGTGAGAAAAGAATGTGGAAAATGTGGTCTGATAAGAAGCCGGGGGACTCAGACTCAAAGCAGAGGCTGTAATATCTTCAAGAAAGCGAGCTTTTGATAAGACCAAGAGCACTCAGTAACGATAAAAACACTGTTGGACACCCCATGATGCCATTGTTGCCATCATGCAACAATTATTGGATGAACAACCAAAAGAGATCAGAACTAAGATGGATAAAGTGGTGAATGAAAATGAACCAGAGAAAGATGAGGTTAAAGAAGACCCAGAACCTTTGGACAATACTATTGATGGAGGACAGACAGAACAGGAGATTGGAATGGTAAAGCTTGAGGCAGTAGATGACAAAATGGAGAAGACCTTCACACAGGGGCATGAAGGAGTGAAACTGTAATGTGGTGGAGTTATGATGCTAGAGTAGTGGGATGAAACGATGGATGGAGAAATTAAGAAATATTCTGAGATGGTAGAAATAGAACTGAGAAAGAAAGGATTCTGTATACAATTTGGAGTGAATTTCGAGGGGAAAGCTACCAAGCTCCTGGCAACACTCCTGGAAGAAGACTGGAGGAAGAGGAAACAGAAGGATTTTATTTTTCTAAATCAGGTTGGAAAACCATGGCCAGCAAGAATGAGGAATGGAAAATATGGAACTGTGGATTTATGCCAGGATCTGTCCACGTCTGGAACCAGGGGCGGAGGAAGCCACCTCGCTACCTGGGGCGGTGAACGGAGGCACCCCCTGGGGGCGGGGCGCCGTGACGTCGTGTCGTGACGGCTTGACGGAGTGTGCCTGCGCAAAATGTCACGCATGTGCACTCCATCGTCGGGCTGCCGCTGCTTCCACAGTGACCTTTTGAGCTGCAGAGCAAAAAGGCGGCTCATGGGGCTGTTGCGCACGATCGGTGGCTCCCTGCCAATCATGTGCGGCAGCCCCACGAGCCGCCTTTTCGCTCTGCGGCTCACAAGGTCACAGTGGCCCGGTGACGGAGTGCGCACGTGTGACATTTTGCGCAGGCACACTCCGTCATGACGTCACGACACGATGTCTATAAGACTCAAATTTAAGAAAATGGGGGGTGGGGGTGGCCCAGAGTATAAGATGCCCCCTAATTTTTGACATTATTTTTAGGGGGTGAAACCTAGTCTTATACATGGAAAAATACAGTAACTGGAGAACCCCTTTTAGACTTTCTGTGTGGAAGGAAAAATGAATGAACTTGAAATGTCTGAGTCTGAAGACTGGGAAAATCTCACCAAGCAGATGGAGTGAATACTTTAGGATAGCTCTGTTGGTAGACCATGAGACTCTTAATCTGAGAGTTGTGGGTTCGAGTCAAAAGATTCCTGCATTGCAGGGGGTTGAGCTAGATGACCCTGGTGGTCCCTTCCAACTTTACGATTCTATGTTTTTTCATTCTTTTATTATTTTTATCTTCCCGCTTCTTTTGCTCTTGCTTCTGTTGGGTTTTTTGTTTTTCTCTTTTTGTTTTCATTTAGATTAGTTTTTTTTATTGTATTGTATTGTATTGTATTGTATTATGAAAAAGCCTTGATTAAAAAAGGAAGATACTGGGGTATTCACATATGAGAACTTGCCTCCGCCTCTCTGGAGAGGTAGGAAAACCTCCTAGGCCCATTAGCCTCCTCTCTAAGCTGCACAGAGCAAAGCAGTGGGGTCAGAGATTAAGTGGATATAGGGAGCAGTGATGCCCTGGGTGAGAGCCTTTCCTTGAACGTCATGATTTCTCACAGCACAGAGTTTGGGACTCAAACAAATACACTCCCAAGTCTCAGCAAAATGCAGAATCAATAATATGGACTCAAACACCATAGCAATCCAAAGAGGTACAAAACAAGGATGTCCACTGTCTCCCTTCCTATTTATCCTGGCCCTGGAACCCCTAGCAATCCGAATCTGAGCAGCTACAGACATCAAGGGGGTGGAAATAAAAGGCAGAACCTATAAATCAGGGCTTTTTGCAGACGACCTAATGGTCACAACGCCAGATCCCTTAAACACAGCATCTTCCCTAATCAGAGCACTCAACGCATTTGCAACGGTGTCGGTCCTACAAGTAAATTTCGCAAAATCAGAAGCCATGTGCTTTCAACACCCCTCCTCACATCCAAAAAAGATTCACGAATATCACCCTCAAACAAATAATCCTCAAACAAATATAGCACAGAGTTTGGGGAAGGCAGCCAGTTACAATCCCGCCTCCACTGGCCCATCTTGCAGGATTATTGTGAAGGCAAATGCTAAAACACTGCATGCTGGGTTAACGTTCATTACAGAATTGCAGAATTGGAAGGGACCATGAGGGTCATCTAGTCCAACCCACTGCAATCATCACCCTGAGATTAAGCAATCCCATGATCTACCGAGTTCCCCGATGCCCATGAAAAAGATGTCAGCAGGAGGGGCACAGGTGAAGCCAGCCCTGGGTTGCAGCCACTGAGTTGGGCTCCCCTTGTAGGAAGGGACCTTTCAAGGTTCAGCTACACTCCCATTTTCTGCCTTGGGGGGTCCTGCTGTTTTCTGCCCACCCAGAGCCTTCCAGCGGGGTTGTGTCATGAAACCTCTATCTGAAGTTTAATCATCAGAAAGGGAGAGAAAGGACCAGTTTGCTTGCAACCCAGGAGCACTGAGCTGAGGGGAGGGCAGCCAGCAGCGGCGAAAACCGTGGAAGGGATCCATGGAAACGTTCTGTGGAGACAGCGCCTGCGCCCCCCCTCCTGCCCCCAAGTAAGCCTAGCAACGAAACAGACAGTCACGGGGCCAGGAAATTACAGAGATAAAGTAAAACTAAAGCCGTGAAAATCTCTTGTACGGGCGATTATAATATGTGGCTTAATATAAGAAAGCTGCAACAACTAAACATTAAGTTTCCTGACAGAACATACCGGTATATATGAAACCTAAATGGGGATTTAAGAACCTAAATCAGGATTTTTAAGAAAAATAGTTACACCTGACGGGGTTGCCGGCTAAAAAAATCCCGTTTCACTGAGACTATCAGTTTCCTCAAAGGAAAATAAACTTAAGGGTGGTATAAGATACTAGTTACAAGAGCCCTATTTTCATAATAATAATAATAATAATAATAATAATAATAATAATAATAATAGTAATTTATTTATTTATACCCCGCCCATCTGGCTGGGTTTCCCCAGCCACTCTGGGCGGCTTCCAACAGAACATTAACATGCAATAATCTATTAAACATTAAAAGCCTCCCTAAACAGGGCTGCCTTCAAATGTTTTCTAAAGGTCTGGTAGTTGTTTTTCTCTTTGACATCCGGTGGGAGGGCGTTCCACAGGGCGGGTGCCACTACCGAGAAGGCCCTCTGCCTGGTTCCCCGTAACTTGGCTTCTCGTAATGAGGGAACCGCCAGAAGGCCCTCGGCACTGGACCTCAGTATAAGGGACTCAACAATTAGGTTGTAACCAGCCTCAAATACTTCTAACAATTCTCTGTAAGACTCGAAAGAGGTTTGAAAACCTAAGCTGCAAAGACCCCCAAAGGGGGGGGGGGAATTTCAAACTTACCAGTAAATAGTGCTATCTTTTGTTGAGAAAAGCTCAAGATTGGGGGAAATTTGGAGAATACCTGAAAAAGCAATGCCCCACTGTGAAATGCTGGCTCCATTTCTAAGCACTCTGTATTGTGAGCTAAAGTTAGAAAGGAAAATAGAAGAAAATAAAATAGAAGGATTATACAAGAGTACCAAAGTAGTAAACTAGAAGAGATAGACCGACAAGTGGAAGCCGTAAGGGAAGGGGAAGTTACAGATAGTAGAAATGGACAAGTATGGACAGAAGAAAGGAAGAAAGAAGTATTACTAAAGGTTAGTAGAACTGATTTATATGAACATGGAATTGGATGTTATGTTTTGCTTTGTATTATTTACAACTGAATTATTGGGAATATAGGAAGGCATTAATTGAATGCATTTTGTGGTTTTTTTTAGGAAGAATTTAACATGTAATCTTTTAACATTGTTATTCTTTGGTTATCGTTTGTTTTTTATTCAATGTTCTTTTTTTCTTTTGTATAGATGTAATGAAGTAAATAGAATTATTAAAAAAAAAAGAGAGAGAAAAGCTCAAAACTAACTTAGGCCATAGAAGTCTTTGCCTACCCTTGAAAGCATACACACCTTGAGAGTTTCTATAGCCTAAGTTTGGAGCTTATTTCAACAAAAGCTAATACTATTTAATTCATCTTAAGTATTTCTATGTCAGGCAACTCAATGTTTAGTTGTTGCACCTTTCTTATATTAAGCCACATATTATAATCACCCGTACAAGAGATTTTCACGGCTTTAGTTTTACTTTACCCAAGTAAGCCTTGCAGACAGCACGTATGGCAAGTCCCAAGACACTTTGGACCATCTGCTGCCTGCTGTTTCGGAAGCGTTCACTGCAAAGCAGTTGGGTCTTCCAGCCGAACAGCATCTCCAGGCCTGCCGAGTCTTTCATTACACAGAATTTGCCGGGCGAGGAGAGACCCATGGGGAAAGAAGCAGGGGGTGCTGCTGTTTTGACCTCAGCAGGAGCCCAAACTGGATTGGGGTGTGTGTATGTGGTTGGGATGCCGCTACTGAGCCTTTAGCAGAATGAAACACACGCCACACAAGCTCTCAGCTAAATGAAATACCGGTACATTTACTAGATTTCTTGGCGTGAAAGCAACACCAAACTACAGAGGAGGGGGGCTGGGTACACTTTGCCAATTCCTTGTGGGCACGATCCGACTCCACCACAGGGAGAGGCTGATTTCCTTTTGGGACACCTTCTGCTCATGGCTAAGGAGAAGGAAGGCAGAAGTATTTTTCACTCTTCTTCCTACCAAGTCAAAGCCCAGAGCCCAAATTCAGTGTTATCAGACCCCGGATCAATCTGCGCAAACAATAAAGGCGCTGTGGGCTACGTGGAGGTGGCGGGGGAAGAGTCTCTCAGAGGGCCACCCGGCCTTGAGGAGGCTGTCTTCTCCATCAGCCAGACCTGCTCTCTCCTAAGCATGGCTATAATGTGTTCCTGCCACCGTGGTTGCCATGGCAGCAATGGCTTCGGCCTAGCGGTCCTCCAGAGCCCAGACTTGGCAGAAGCCTTTTTACTCAAAGGTCTTGAGTGCCACCCAATGGCTCTTCTGGAAAAAAAAAAGTTATGAAAAAAGATGGGCCACCCCAGGGTCCTTTCACCAGGGATTTTCCTCTTCCAGGGGCCCAGGAGTCATGGAAGGAGCAATGAGGCCGGCCACCAGCTGGTCCTGCCGCCAGAGATGCTCTGCCAGCCCGTTCAGGAGGTGGGCCACATCCGAGAGTCCAGCACGGCTGTCCAGGGTCTTTCCGTCGGCCAACCGTGGCGCGTTGACGCTCTTGGCCCGCAAGACAGGCAAGCCCCAAGTATGGCGGAAGGCGGCCACGTCCCGGTCCGTGACGTCAGTGTGGGCGAACTGGTCAAACCTGGAGGGAGCCGGTCAAGGAAGTGGATCGCCAGACACTCAGCCCCCCATCAAGGTCAATGTGGGCCTTGATCTCTCTCCCCACAGACCACAACAAATGCACAGCAGCTCCTCTTTCAATACCCTGGCCTGAGGGATGAGCTCCTTGTGGGGAGGAACATGCATTTTTTAACAGTGTGGTTAAACTGGCTGCTTTTATTCTGAAGCGAAAAATTCCCAATCCAGGACTTGCTCCTGGTCCAGGACTTTGCTCCTACAACAGTCTGGATCAGGCCCCTGCGGCAGCCTTTTCCTCATCAGAAAAGTGGCCAGCTTTAGCCTGCTTTTAATTCAGTGCATTTATCATCACACCAAGTTTGGCCCTGATCCACGCTCTTTCGTTCTACTGTTTAATTATTTTGGTTTCAATGTTTTATTCTTTCCTAACTTTTCTACAACTATAATCAAAGCAACTCAAAATCATAGTGACGGGGGACAACCCCCCAACCAAGATGACCCAGAAAATAAAATGAAACAACAACGTGTCTATTTTATTTTCTTGACACCTTCCATTTCCAAAAGACAAAAATTTGTTCAGAGATCCATTTTCTCCAACTGTCACCCTCTTTATTTGCTTTTAAATGGGCTCCTTAGACTGGTATATTTTATTACACAAAGCATCTGATGACAATGTTTTTCATCTGAAGTTGCTGAGCTGGCTTTTTATCAGGATGGTTTGTTTGTTTGTTTGTTTGTTTTTTAAACCTACACCCAGGGCTTTTTTTCTGGGGGCAACTCAGTTCCAGCACCTCTCAGGTGGGTGCCACTGCCATTCTAAGAGAACGAGGGAGGTGTTTATGGTGAGTTCCAGTACCTCTTTTTTCTAGAAAAATAGCACTGCTACACTACATTTTTTACCTGCAAGTCTCCTTTAGTGTGATTTTTTATCTTGGAAAGGCATGATAAAGAAGGTGAAAACCAGGGGTTGCCAAATTAAGGCGGCCCCCACTGCCGCCCACTCTTACTGGCGCAGCGCGGCTGCCCATCTCCAGGTTGGCACGGCAACAGAAATAGCTTGTGCAAATGCGTCATTTCCGGCGCACTTCTGGGTCTGTGGTGGCCCATGCGCACAAGCCCTTTCCAGTGTCACGCCACGCCAGAAGTGCGCTGGAAATGACGCTTGCGCATGTGAACAAGCTATTTTCGGCACCGCACAGCACCAGACGTATATAGGTGCACGCTCCTCGCCCTCCGGCCCACCGCGCAATCAGCACTGGAGGAACCAGCCCGAGGCTGGGTAAGTTTGTCAACCCCTGGTGAAAACAAACAAGCAGCCATGAGTACCTCTGAGCATGTGCAGTGTCTTCCTCCTGTGCAAACTTTTCACTTAAAGAAAGAGATCCTAAGGGTAAAATGCCCCTGAGCATGTGCAGAGTCGCCTTCCCCTTCAAGCACCTTGCAACAAGTTGTGAATTTTAATGACAGAGTGTGCACACACACACACACACACACACACACACCAAGGAGCTGGAAGGATACTTGGTGCCAACCACCATTCTGATGGCATTATTGGCCCCATCAGCTACCCGAGAGATTTGGTTTGGCAGGTCGTCAAAGGATGCCCGGTCTGTGAACGAAAAGAGGAGCAAGAGACCGTCCACTTTCTCTGTGCAAGCCTGTTGGGGCATGGGGAGAGGAGAAGCAGAAATCAGCCCACCTTTTTCTTCCCTTGTTTCATCATTTATTTAACAAATGGGATATCCTGCTTTACAGAAACATTTTCCCCCAAGGAAACAAGGACAAATTAAGCAAACATACGGCCAGCAATATCTTAAGCAAAACTGTAAAGCAATTAATGAAATAGGCAGTACTTTAAAATAATGATCAGCAAAACTGTAAAATCACAATACGAGGTTTTTTTAAAAAAAATAAGAGCAACACAAATTTTAGGAGCCTAAATAAAACCGTTCTGAAATTTTACATATTCTTTTAAAATACAGTCAAAACAAATCTCTCGTATCCGTTGACTTCCCATACACCCTTTCACTGTCTTCTTTTATTCCCTTATGGAGAGGCTATATTACTTACAATTTGTAAAAATTGAAAATTTTATTTTTAAAAAATTATTAAGGAAACAAACAAATACATACCGTTCTGAAAAAGCAGCAAAGAACAGGGCCTAAGAGATCCTAAGGGTAAAATGCCCCTGAGCATGTGCAGAGTTGCCTTCCCCTTCAAGCACCTTGCAACAAGTTGTGAGTTTTAATGACATATAGAGATGTGGGGCCTGCCTGATCTCTCTTGGAAGGGAATTCCACAGGTATGGGGTGCTGAGTGTCTGGCGGGGCCACAGTAAAAAAACAACAACCCTCCCTTGCCCCCACACCTAATGGCTCTCACAGGTGGGCACACAAACTGGGCAGCAGAAGTGGGCAGGCTGGCATTAGCAATGGTTTTCCTGACCTGGTCCCAACAAATAAAGGTTGATTGACCCCTCGGCAGGTGTCTCTATGAATGTCAGGATGCATCTCGGCTCTGTGAAGAGGCCTGAACCTCCTTCTGCAAGCACACTCACCGGCAGGACGTGATCAAACTTCTTAAGGACGGCTTCGCCACAGTCCCAGAAGGAGAACTTGAAGAAGATGGCTTTCCCACTCTCTCTGAGCTTGGCTGGCCAATACACAGTTGTGGTCTGGATCCCTGCAACACAACAGCTTCAGCTAGAACAGAATCACGGGTGTCTCGGCTTTCGACTTAAAAAAACCAGCAACCCTATAGGCCTCATGCTGCAAGAGTTATATTTGTAATCGTGAAGTTCAAACAGGCAGAAGTTGCTTTGTGGGTCCCAATGGACAAAGGAGATAAAAGGAGCCCTGTTGGAGTGACTTCAGTGAGAACAGGAGTGTGAAACTTTCTGAATTTCATGACATATTTGCTTAGGAAAAAGTGTCTGATGAAGAGTTCTGTGAAATCCAGAAGCCTGGTGATGTGGCCCAAATTAACATATCACTTTGCCTAAAATAGCATTTCTCTGACATGTTGTCAGGCTCCGGGGACTTGGGTCCTCCCTCCCCTCCTTTGACCGTAGATAAGCAGGACAAAGTGAAAAGAGTCCCTTACCATTTAAGTCTTTAATGATCACAGCAAAAGAACAAAGCATCCATTCTCGGAATAAAAGGTAAAGGTAAAGGACCCCTGGCAGTTAAGTCCAGTCGTGAATGACTCTGGGATTACAGCGCTCATCTTGACATTTGTCCACAGACAGTTTTTCCGGGTCACGTGGCAAGCATGACTAAGCTGCTTCTGGTGAAACCAGAGCAGTGCACAGAAACGCCGTTTACCTTCCCACTGGAGCAGTACCTATTTATCTACTTGCACTTTGACGTGCTTTTGAACTGCTAGGTTGGCAGGAGCTGAGACTGAACACAATGGGAGCTCACCCGCTCACGGGGATTCGAACCGCCGACCTTCTGATCGGCAAGCCCTAGGCTCTGCGGTTTACAGCACATGTCTCGGAATAAAGGTGTTCCCAATACCCACTTCCCCCCTAGTCACTTCTGTCTTGCAACCTGATCTTGCAACCACCCTGCTTTTTGCATGGCTACCTAACCTGCTCTATGTGACCTTGGAATGATATGCTGAATACTTTCCAGCGAGAGAGAGTCTGTTAGCTCTCTCTCTCTTCCTGTTCTTCTTCACTTTGCTGTTATTCCCCCAGTTCTTCCCAACTTCCGTCTTCAGAACTATGCCCCTCTGCAAACCACTGTTCTAAATCTATACTGCTCCACTGCTCCTGGGCAGCTTCAGGATCCTGGTCATGAGCAGGGAGATGGGGAGGCTCCTATCATTCCTCATCAGAGCAGTACTCCTCAGCCTGGTCTCTGACACATGTTTAAGATGGAGGCAATGAGCTCAGTTTTGCAAAAGGAGAAAGATTTCCTTGGAGAGGGAGAAAACCGCGACTGCCTCCTTCCCTTGCCAGCATCACCTGTTGTCTCATGGTGGACCAATGGCACCTCCAGACCAGCCAGTTTGGCCACCAGGGCAGTCTTGCCCACGCCGCTCTTCCCCGACACGAAGACCTTGTAGCTTGCAATATCAGCACCCACTTGTGGGGGCAGCACTGGCCTTTCGGTCAGCCCTGCAAAGGAACAGCAAGCCCTGTGAGTTGGCGGCTGCAGCCTCAAGCAACCCACACATTCGCAGCTCACAAAATGTGGAGACATGTCAGAGTGATGGCAGTAAACCGACAGTGCCTCTGAGCATGTGCAGAGCACCTTCTCCTTGCCAGAGAAGTCTGCACTCCTGTTTGCATGCCAAAAGGCTCTTGTCACCCCCCCCCCTACTCACCAAAGAGCCTGCGCTTGTTCTGGCGCAAGAGAGTGGCGAAGTATTCTTTGCCCTCTTGAGTCTTGTGCCAATCCGTGATGACGACAGATCCTGGGGGGACAATCATACTCACCTTCCTTGATGTTTCTGCAGAGCAAGACAGAGCAAATGGTGACTATGAGGATATAGGGGTGAGACTGCACACGCCATGAAGCCCCAGGAAACGGCAAGCAGAAAAGCAGTGTGTGTGTGTGCAGTGTGATCCCAGAACATGTCTGGGGGGGGGGGGGAATTCGGAAGAAGGCTGTTGAAAGCTCAAGCCTAGTGGTTTCTACCCTAACCACCCACCCACCCCTACATTCTCCAGTAACATAGAGGCTGGTGAAGATGGAAATGTACTCTGCACATGCTCAGAAACATCCCTTCTCCATTATTCTTTACTGGAGGAAGCCTCAGAAAGGGATCCACTGCAGCCAGTAAGAACTGGGCTGGCCCTATCATCAGGCAGAGAGCGAGGCATCTGCCAGGAGTCTCATAAGCTGCTGCTGCCACCTTGTCCTATTGCCTGAGATTCAACAACAAGCTGAGCTGGATCCTGTACACAGGGAACAGGGTGGGAATCCTGGCTTTCAAGTGCTTCAGGCAGAAGAATACCTTGAGCTGGCCCTGGCTGAGGAGGCACCCCTGCACAGAGAGGGACGCATAAAGACAGCCTGCAGCTGGATCAGGCCAGTGGCCCACCTGGCCCAGCACTCAGATAGACACGTGTCACAGCACTTTGCCCACTCCTGTGATTCCAGGAATGAGGTAACTGACAGAGGAGAGAGAGACAGAGACCCATTGGTAGCCATGCCCTCCATGAAAAAAGGGGCAGGGAGAGAGGTATGGGTGTAGCCAGGGTGTCAGCTGCCCCCCCCCCTGCAATCAAGTAAATAAATAAAAATACTTAACTAAAAGAAGAAATAACCAGAATATTTAAAACTGAAATGCTCACAAAGAGCAGTTGAAGGAGCTGAACATAGCAGACCCAGTAAAAGAGGTGGAAATCCTTTACTGTACCACAAAAAAGGCTCTGGTCATTTCTCTTGCTCGGCCATGCAGCAACAGTAGAGCGGTCCTTCAGTACTTGTGGAGAGTAAAGACTTGGTCAAGGATGATAGGGGAGTGTCTCAATAGGCTATGCTTGCTGAATGTGCACAGAAAAACTGCACTGGAAGAAAAAGGTGGAATTTTAGAAGGAAGTACAATATTGAAAAGGTTTCCAGCCAATCCAAGAAAACTTGCTTTAGTTTAAGATGAAAACAGGCGCGTTCTTTGTCAATTTTGCAAAATATACTCGTTAACCGCATGGAAGGCACTCCCTGGTGTTATTATTCTATTTAACTTCCTAGTTTTCAAACGACTGAAGATTTGGACGGATTTTTCTGAGCACTTGGGATCAAAAGAAAGTAATTTAGAACTACTGTGGTTGAGACATTTCATTCCGAATCTGCGAGACAGAGGATGATGGCAGGTGGGCTTCCTGTCCCATTTCACCCCACCCCTCATCATCAATCCTGGCTAGGCAGAAAGGAGCCCTCTAAAGGGAGGCGGCAGTTCCCAGCCCCGCAGCACAAACCTCCCAAGACCCAAACCCCGCATGCAAAAAAGCACCCGATCCCTGGACCCTGGCTTGGTCCCCTGGCCGCCTTAGCCCTGCTGCGACGCCCGGGGCAAGGGTACCCAGCTGCCCCGACCTCCGCAGGGACCCCCGGCGTGTGTGTTTTCCGACCCACCGATCCTCCCCACCCTCGCGAGGTCGCCTGCTAAGCCCACGAAAGGCACCCTCGTCCCTTCGCGAGCTGCCCCTTTAAGAAGGTGCGCCGCTTCCTCCCCGCCGTACCTGGGCAGACATTTCCGCCCCGCTTGCGTCTGGCGTCACCACGTAAACGAAGGGTTCCGCCCCGGCCCCGCCTTCCAGCCGTTCACCAAAGAGCTACGAAAGGGGAAGAGAGGCACATCCTTTCGAGATACGAATGCCAATCTCATTCAAGGGCGAGAAAGTGGTCCTGCCGTAGTAGCGCCGCAGGAATCAATGCAAGATTTGCGCGTATTTGCGGCTGGGCAAGAAACGAGCCGCTGCTCTTGCTCGCCGAGTGCTTGCTTGTGTAGATAGCGGGTTGTTTTTGTTTTTCAGTTGTTAAGCATTTAAGGTGGCAGGCGTGGGCGTAGCCAGGATTTTTTGTGTGTGTTGGGAGGGGGGGCAGCCAAAGCTGTTGAGCATCTTTTTTAGGAAATATTTGTTGACCTTTTATTGGGAAATCGCGGGTAAGAATACCCTGTAAATTGCGGGGGGCAATTAACGAAATCTTCTTGGGTCCCCTCCAAAAGGATGCCAAAGTTCTGTGCTCGTTTTGCGCCGCGACGAACACCTTTATCTTTACCTTTAACACCTTTTGCCCATGTCCCTGCCCACCCCCACCCCCACCCCCCGACTCTCGGAGCTGCCCCAGCATCGAAAGGGGGCTTCTGCAGAGCACACACACACCGGAGCAAGCAAAGAGGACTTGTTTTTTGTTTGTTTTTTTAATTGCAAAAAATCCATCAGGGAGTAGGGGGTGGTGGTAACATGGAACAAAAGGAAAATGAAATCTACACAGATCTCTTTTCACTTTGCTCTTCTTAAATATCACGCACGATCCACTTCCATTCTTACACCGGGGGTAGGGGGAGAGTCCACAAGGACGAGGCGGGACGAAGGCGGGTGGTTGGGGCGGTGCGTCTTGGGCGCACCCGAGTCATTTTAGAGCAACGGAAGGTTCAAGAACGCATCTTTCCATCTTATACGCAGGTCACGATGTGGATTTTGCTGGTCGTGGCGGCGGGGGACGTGGAAGCTGGGCGGGGCCTTTCTGCCATTCATAAGTCAGGAAATGAGGGTGGAGGGAACTGAAAGGGAGATCACAGTATCTCTGCCACGGGCGGGACCCCCCACAAACGAAGCACCCACAAGACCGGTCCCCCCAGGGTGCATTTCAAACCCGGATAAGGGGTGGGGATCAAGACTGCAGCCCCCCCACGGGGCACTGCTTCCCTTTTGTAGGGTAGAAGTGAGCGGTGGGGGGGCACTGTCACTCCAGCCAGTAGGGCCAGGGTCAGCAATGGCAGCGTCTCTACTTCCAACAGGCGAACACAAAAGCAGCTCCCTGCCCCCAAAAGGACTAAAGGCATTGGAAGGGAGGCGGGGGTGAAATGCGGAAGAGCCTAGTAGCTGAAGATGTTGCCCAAAACTTAATGCTGGATTTCTTGACCGCGGGGTGCGTGGAGGATGAGAACACCTCTAAATTTTGTTGGGGGAGAGGAAGGCTGTGGCAACTTGGCAACAATTAAGAAAGCTTAATAAAGCTTTGAGCTTCATCATTGCAATGCAAAGGAAAATTTTTGCCAAGTGCTTTCAAGGTGCAGGGCGAGGGGGATCATGCCCCACTTCTGTTAAGTCAAAAGCATGTTTTAAGACAGTCGCGTAGCTCAGGAAGGTGGGATTTCAATCAGCTGGTATCATACGGGGTGGGGGTGGACTCCCCACCCCATTCCTGCCTTACCCAGCGTGCAGAGTCAGGAAAACCGGAGCTTGGAAAATGTATGGAGCTTTCTTTTTAACCTTTCTGGTCCTGGAAGTAGGGAAGATGAAAAGCGCTCGAGACATCCGGCAAGACAGGTGGCCAGAAGCAAAAGCATAGACCAGTGAAAGCCTCTGGGGATGGCGCTCCCACCTGCCCACCATCTGGCGTGAAGGCTGGTCTGAATTTTGGCCTGGAGCACTTCAGGAAAACCTTGAGGCCACTTCGTATGATTGCTGGCAATGGAAGGATGGGAGTGAGTGAGTGAGCTACATATGTAGTTTTTCATCACATCAGAGGGAGTTTCTGCTCAACAGGCAAGCCACAGAGCTGCCTCCCACTCACTCCAGGGCCTCTCCCGCTTCTTATGCTGTTGAAGAGTCTGCTGTCCCCCACTCCCCCCGCTAATGGCACCTGCCAGGGCTGCCAAGGCCAGGGGGCAGCCTAGTGCTCCTGCTCAGCTATGTCCCTCACGCCACAGCAGAAACCAGGGCCTCTGTGTAGATCCTGCCCCTCTTCCTTCACAATCTGGAAGCATGTTTTGGTGGGGGGCAGCAGCCACAAGAGCCCCTCCCCGGACCCTACCCGCTGGGAGGAGTTAGTGCTTCCTCTAGGAACCAGCAGGGAACCTGCCAAAGCAAGTCCATTTCCACTGTAGCGGCTGCAGGAGAAAGGCAGCCAGGGAGGCTGCAACACGAGCCACCAAAACAGGCTACCTCCGAACTCCAGGTTTGCTTGCTTGCCAACTCCCTTGTGCCTGCAGGAGCGGCAGGACTCCAAGGACAAAGGCCCCTCCCATCACACACAAGGCTGGCAATGGGGGCCTTTCCTGTGGCATGTGCAAAATAAGCATTAAGCCGCTCTGCCCCCCCCCCCGGCAGCTGGCTGCTTTTGCTGTGATGGGCCAGCACGCCCTGCCAGGCTGCTCCTCATGGCCAGGAACATCTCAACCACCCTGCTTCGAGGGGAAGCATCCAGAGACTCACAGCAACCAGATGCAGCCTGAGGCAACTTTTAGGGGGGCTACAGCAACAAGAGAAAGAACTGGGGGGGGGGTTCCCCAAAAGGATAATGGTCAGGGGAAAGCATCCAAGGTGGGTCCCAAGCATCACTGCAGCCCCACAGCAGGGAGCAGAATGGTGCCCCCCCCCGTCCCTTGGCAACCCTCCACAATTGCCACGTGGTTGGAAGTATGTTGAGAAAGCCACAATGTGCATTGAAGGGTCTGCTCATCACCCTCCAGTCTGGAACCACCACCCCTCTCTGAAAAAAGGTGGGGTTTTTTTGGCACTTTGGGCTCATGCTGGGACCTGGAGGTGTAAGAGCATTCGTGCCAGTTGCTTAGATCTTTTTTTTATTGGTGGGTGGATGCCCAGATTCACAGCCCGCTTGACAGAGCACGGAGGAGGAAGAGGATGACGACGAGGGGGTCTTGAAGGGAGGGGGGAAACCACTTCCGCTGCTGCATTATCTCTTTGCTCGGACAAAGTACAAGGCATTGGTTTTGGGATAGTACTTGACGTTCTGCTTCTTGTCCATCAGGCCGCCAAAGATGATGACCTCCCCCCGGCCCTGCACCACGGTGTGCAGGCTGGTCTCGGGGGGCCCTACCACACAGCTGCTGTGGAAGACCTTCCAGGCCACCCGCCCGTGCTCCTGGGCCCCCCTGACGTCCAGCACGTACATCTGCATGGGCTTGCAGTTCACGCTCTGGTACAAGGGCTTGCCCACGTTCAGTGACTGCGGCGGGTGGTGGCCGAGCCGGCGGGCGATGGGGGGCAAGGCGTGGCCGTCCCCCTGGGCGGAGACGGGGCGGGGGATGCTGGGGGCTGCCGCCGCCTCCGTACTGCTAGCGCTGCTGCTCTGGCTGCCTGGGGACGCCGGCGAGGAGACCAGAGGGGGACTGAGGACGGCCAGAGTAGGGGGCCCCTTGGCCGAGAGGGCTTTCACCACCTCCAGACTCCGCCTCAGGGCGCCAGGGGAGATAGCGCCCACCAAGGAGCTGGCCGTGTGGGGTGGGGTGTGGAGGCCGTTGGTCTGCTCCGGAGGGCTCCTGAAGGCCAGGCTGACCGTCCTGTTCTCTGCAGCATCCAGTTGGCAGGTCAGGGAAGTGGCCGGAGGCTTCGGCTCCCAGGTTAAGTCAGCCACCGCCAGCCGCAGGTCCTTCTGGTCAGGGAGGGAGCCTCGCCGGGGGCCCAGGGGCAGGCCAGCCTTGGGGTCGTGTCCTTTGATGGTGGAAGGCATGCTGGGAGAAGCGGCCTGCAGGGGGCTGTCCAGAGAGGCCCCCCCTGTGGCCACGGGGCCGGGCGACAAGCCCCCGCTGCCGTTCAGGATGGGCGAGCCGTCCTCCCTTGCCGGCGAGAGGCTCCCTTCCCGGGAGCCGGAGGGCGTCTGCCGCTGTGCGCGGGGCCTCAGGGTGCCCCACCGGCCGTTGACGCAGGGCGCCTCATCCGCCGTCTGCACCGGGGACTGGGAGCGATATTCCCGCGCCTCGGGACCCAGGGCCGGCGGGGTGGCGCTGATGGGGGATGGGCGGGAGTTCAAGCTGGGGCTGAGAGGCGCCCGCCCACTGGGGGCCTGGCTGAAGACCACCACGCACTGCCCCACCTGCAAGAGAAGAAAGGCCGGGGGGCACAGCGTTACCCTCTCTGCTGCCCAAAGCAAGGGGGCTGAGAAGCGCAACAGGGGCTGGACAGTGCTGAGCTCCTCCTCTCTCTGAGCCCCACACAAAGGGTGGGGGGGGGGGGAAGAGACTCAGGCTGGGAATTGCCCTCACCTGAAAGCCCCTGAGAGCCGCTACTGTTGGTACACAATATGGAGCTAGATGTGCCACAAGTGCCTAAGGCATATTTGCCTCTGGGCTTGAGAGCTGCAAGTTCAAATCCCAGCTCAGCCAGCAGACCAACCCACTTGGGAGGTGGGGGTCTCATATTTCACTCCCTCCCTCTTTTAATTTTTTTAAAGGAAACCCACCACACTGAAAGAGCTGTGGGTGAAGAGGCAGCTGTTCCTCCCCCCCCCACAACCCCCCCTCCTCACTCACCCTGCAAGCCGGATGGCACCAGAGCTCTGGGGCGCCCTGCTCTTCATTCTCCACCTTCAGGGGCTGCCAGGTCCAAGGGTCGGAGCTCATGTGCAGCAACCAGGCATCCTTGAACAACTGGGGGCAAGGAGGCAGGTCAGCATTGTTGGGCAGAAAAGAAAGGAGTGGTCAGCCGGGCACAGGAGGAGGGGGTCCTCTTTCAGGGCTGCAAAGGGGAACCGGCTGGGGACACCCCAAAGATGAGGAGGGGCTGCCTTTGCTCTTCAAAAGGTGGCCAGTGGTGAACTTGAGGGACAGAAGGAGCCTCTTTCGGAATAGCTCCAGACAGGCTGAACATCCCACCCCTTTGATGCTGATCTTGCTCCTGCAGAACCGCCCCCCTTCCTCCCCCACCAAAGACAGGCAGCAGGCAGAAAGAAGGGCAGCTTACTTGCTTTGCCTAAGTGAAGCAGAAAGCCAGTCTTGGGTGGCTTCTAGGAAAGCAGCACCCACAGAATCTGGCTGGGTGCTTCTACAGTAGACTAGAGCCTTAAAAGAGAACGAAAGGGGGAGTGGAGAGCCCCCGCAACACGGCCTACTCACCGCATTTGGGCCCCCACAGCCTCCGAGGACCAGGATGGTTTTGTCGTCTATGACGATCTGGCAGAGCGGGAGAGAGAAAAGTAGGTATGTAGTCTTGGGGAGCCCACAGAGGCCAGGAGCCTACAAACCTGGAGAGGCCAGGAGCATACAAACCACCTGCTGCCCTCCATTGAGTCAGGCCCCTGCCTGGCCCACTGAAGCCAAGCTCTGCCTACTCCCACTGGCAGCTGCTCACCCAAGACCTTCCCAAGGTCAGGAGCAGCTGTATCCCGATGGCACAGGGCATCCAGAAGGCCCCTGATTCAATCACTGCTGGCAGTATCTCCAGGCAGGAGTGGGAAAGACTTCCTGCTTGAAACCCTGCAGAGCCATTGCTGCCAGTCAGTGGAGGCGGCACTGAGTTAGGCAGACTGGGGGGAGGCTAACTTGGCACAAGGCCTTTTAGGTGCTGGAGATGGGACTTGGCGGGCTCTTGCAGGATGAGGCAGGGGGTGCAGAAGAAAGGGAAGGGGTCCTGCCACACTTGGCCCCGGTGGGCCTCAATGCAAGCAGAGATGCTGAGGGGGGTGGGTAAGGAGACCCTCACCTGTGACTGGCCTCCTCGTGGATGAGGGGTGGGCCCGGAGATGGTTGGTTTGGACCAGGCCCAGTGCTCCAGGTCCAGTACCCAGACGTCATTACTCCTGCCAGAAAGAGAAGACGGGCAAAGAACCTTAGTCGGAAGTCGTCTTTTTTTTGGTTGTGGTGGTGGTGGGGGGGGGACATTATCGTGTTTTTCATTTGAAGAGGGGAGGGGAGAAGAACGGACTTACATTTGCCGAGATCCGAGGGACCCCCCAAAGACAATCATTTTGTCCTGGATGACACAAGAGGAGTGGCCAGCCATGGGAGGGGGTCCATGGGTGGTAACCACGCAGTTCCACCTGAAGGGGGGGCAGGAGGAAGAGAAGAAATAGGGGCCAGATGAAGCTATGAAACAGTGCGCGCACACGCACCTACCTCCTTTTGTTAACTTTAAATTTCTATACTGCTTAAAATCTCCAAGTGGTGTGCTAAAATCTGAAGCCACGATGGGCAATTTGAACAAGACATTACAAAAATATATATGAAAATGTTGCATTAGTACAGAGTTGCTGATGCATATACATCAATATCAATTCATTTCCCTTCGGACACACCCTTCCTTCCTCTCAGCATCCGGGTTCTCACCCCGGGGTCCCACAAACGCTCAGCTCACCCACAACAGTCTCACCACGAGAAGAGTTCCTGGAAGCAGCGAGTGCTTTTTGTGGGCAGGTCCAAGGGGGTGGTACTTCCTCAGGCTGCCCACAGCTGGGCCCACCTGTCTGTATCTTATCGCAGATCTCTGGATAAGCAGCTTTATCACTTTCTCTTGCGCACGTAACATCCCGCCCTAGCCTTGGTTTGGCTCGGTTTATCTTTCGTGCGTTTGCCCCACAAAAATGTTGCTTTGTTAATTGGGTTATATAGATGAAGAAGTGTGCATGCACACGAAAGCTCATACCAAGAGCAAACTTAGTTGGTCTCTAAGGTGCTACTGGAAAGAATTTTTTATTTTATTTCATTTTGACTATGGCAGACCAACACGGCTACCCACCTGGAACTGGGTTATATAGATGAGTTAATAAAAATTCTTAACGTGCTCACGCTCCAATTTCCACAGCAAAAAATGAAATAAAAAACCAAATCAATGCAGGACGGCTGTTATTGGGCAGTGTACAAATCACTGAATAAATAAAAAGGAGGGGCGGGAGGGAGGTTTGCTCCGTCGCCCATGTGATGGCCCTATAGATAGCCAAACATCTGAAGGCTGTCCCATGGAAGATGGAGCTGGCTTGTTTTCCGCTGCTGCTCCAGACCTGAACCAACGGACTCAAGTTCCAAGAAAGGAGATTCTGACTAAACATCAGGAGGAGCTTTCTGAAGGTCTCCATTGGATGCTCGTGGGCTCTCCTTCATTGGAGGTATTTAAGCAGAGGTTGGTTGGGCACCTGCTAGCAATTCTTTAGCCGCGATTCCGGCATTGCAGGGGGTTGGACCAGGTGACCCGTGGGACCCCAAATCTACAGTTCTGCGGTTCTATACACCTGAAATGAAGGTTTGAGAATGGCAGGCCGTTGTTCCGAATAGCTCTTACCAATTCTTGGAGGGCGAATAGGTATGGATTTCGTCGAAGAACCTCTCCGGCTGGTGCAGGGGGTAAGGGCTGGGTCGCGTCCAGCCTCCAAACAGCACCAGCAAGTCTTTGTATACCACCAGGGTGGCCCCCGCCTTGGGCGAAGGGTAAGAGCCTGCAGGGAGGAGGGAGAGAAAAGCAGACCTCGCTTAGGAAAGGGCTCCATGGATACATACATACATGAAAAAGCCACAGACAGCCGAGGACCTGACACAGCAGCACACTCCCCACCCACAACTACCTGATTTGCAATGGCCAGAGTTTGCCATTCTGCCTGAAGTTGGGCAAGCAACGGTGGAAACAAGCCGCTGCCTGTCTCCAAAGTGAAATGGGAAGCCCTGGTCGGAAGGCAAGGAGATCCTATTTTGAAGAAGCCTCTGCATCTTGTCTGCAAATGAAGTTGAGCAAGAGCAGAGGAGTCTTGGGGCTTCCCTCTCCGCTGTTGCCCGAGTACCAATGTCAGCAAGGAAGCTGGGCTCTCTGCCCCCTGGAAATGCCACCTGCCCCAACCTATCCTGCCAGCATCGGGTTATTTCTGTTATCAAATGTGATTTTTTTACTGTGAGAAGCTGCTGCTGTGAAGTGGTACCTAATTATTCTAAGCAAGTTCATGGAATCCTAACCACTGGGTTCAGAGTGATTGCTACACTGCAGGGGGTTGGACTAGATGACTTTTGAGATCCCTTCTGCTTCTACAGCTTTATAATTCCTCCGTGTCCCCGAGACAGCCAGCACGGAGAGGGGAAAGTGCCTGTGGCTTCAACCTCTGATTCTTCCCAAGCCAGGAGACGCTGTTTATTCCCTCCAGAAGATTCTCCTTTCATGGAGACAGCAGACAGGGCTGGTGGGTGGGATACTTCAGTCCTACCCAACGGGGCGGGGGGGGGGAAGAGATGTAGGAAAGGTAACCGGGCACCAAGAGGCGTCCCTGAGAACTTGGCGCCACCAACACTTCCAAGGCGACCTCGAGAGTCAGAGGCCAGAGTTGCCAGGAAGGACCCAAGACCAAAATTGGGGATGGGGCTATTTGCAGCTCACGCCTGCAAGACTGCAAAAATAGGCCCCTAAAGCTAGACCATCCAAAGCCTGGCACATTGCAAACCCCCCTGCCCCCCCCCCGGCTCAACGGATCCCACAGTTCCCTGGAGAACCTCCCTGAATTCCAGAGGAAGTGGACAGGGCAGTGCAGCGCTGGGACAAAAATAGCCCTCCCTGGCGGAAACTGCATTGTCAAGTGCCGGGGAGGGGGAAAGAGAATCAGGAATGCAGAGAGCCTGTGTGTGTGAAAGGGCTACGCTTTTACTTCAGAGAAACCAGCATTTCTGGGCTGGGGGCGGCTGCTCCTCTGCCTGCACCCAAAGAAAAATGAAAGAGGAACACAGAGCATGCAGGACAGGGCCACAGCCCCTCCCTTTTTGCCTGTGCCACGTCTGCCCCCTTGAGGACTAGGAACCCGTTTCTTGGTTTTGTTTTAAGAAATGAAAAGGAGAAACACCGAAGACACAGCCCTTTTGCAGTGCTGCTCCAGGGGGTGGGCTGTTGGGGGTGCAAGGGGGCCCTGCGGTCACGACAGACCCCCCCCCAAGAGAACAGCCTGCATATCTTGCTCCCGTTTGCCGGAAGCAGAGGGACCTGCCGCCTGGCTGCGAATTGAACTCCCTCCTTCCTTTCTGTGGAGGGGGGAGCAGTCGAGGGAGGGGAGGAGTTGGCAGCTCCTTGTACAAGTTAATTAATGCTTTCCTCAGGCAGCTCTTGAAAGGGGAAGCATCACAAAACCCCTAATTTCCTGCCAGGCTGACAGGCAGGTGTTGGGGGGTTGAGGACGCCCTGCCTGCAACTCCCTGGCAATTTACGGGGGGGGGGCTTTCCTTCCCCAACTCAAGCTTTGTCTCTCCTGCCATTGCAAGGGAGGAGACTCTCAGCTGGGCTGCATTTCAGCATCCAGACCAGAGTGGGCAGGGGGGTTTCTTCTAGATGCCCCCACCGCCTGGTGGAGCCTCTAGACCCCACTAGCACCTATCAGCTCTCCCACTTTTTTTGCTTTGGGTAGATGGCATATTGCAACACCCCTCAAAGTGGTTTACGAAGAGATAAAACAATAGAATCCACAAAAACTTACCAGCGGTACTTTAAAACATATATAAAGCCAAAATTCAACTTTCTAAGCATCTGGACAGGCTTGTCTAAACAGTAAGGCTTTCAGCAGGTGTTGAAAAGAATACAGTGAAGGCACCTGCTTGATGTCAACAGGCAGGGAGTTCCAAAGTGCAGATCCTGCCACACTAAACAACTGAATTCTTATACAGTCGAACCTCGGATCCCGAATGCCTTGGGAGTCGAATGTTCCGTTCCTGAACGATTGAAAACCGGAAGCGAGTGTTCCGGTTTTCGAACTTTTTTTGGAAGACAAACGTCCAGCGTGGCTTCCTCTATTGTTTCCGGTGCGCCTGTGCAATCGGGAACCAATAGGAAGCTGTGCCTTTGTTTCCAAACTTTTCAGAAGTCAAACGGACTTCTGGAACGGATTCCGTTCAGCTTCCGAGGTACGTCTGTAATTGTGGAACTGGTGTTATGTGTTTCGCCGATCGAAGAGGCTGAGGGGTTGCACGTGGGGCCTTTAGAGTTCTGTCTAACCCAAAAGCCTGCCCCACAGTCCTGCCTCTCCACCCACCCACGTCCACAGCCTGCAGGCTCCCATCACTCTTCCCAGCCCCAGCTGCAAGGGGACTCCATGGCAGGAGGGGGGGTGGGGATGGCAAAGCTTGCCATCTCCCCCCCCCAGCCCCAAAGGCTCCAGCTGCTGCAGCCAGACCCTCACTGTGGGGCAGGAGGCCCCCTTCAGATTTGGTTCTTTACAAAACACGCTCCCTGGTGGGTGAGGAAAGCAGCCGCCGTGTGAAGCAGGAATTTCTAACAGCAGAGGAAAATAACTAACAAATGACTGTATGCAACATTTGCGAGAGATCCACAGAGAAGCCAGCGGGGGGGGGGCAGTGGCAAGAAAACCCTATTCTGGAGGTTTGCGGGGGGCGGGGGAAGCTTTTGGTCCTTGACCCCCTGCATAGCACAACCCATGAAATGCCTCCCCCAATTTCCTGCTGCAATTTCTTTTTTAAGGTGTTAAAGCCATTAATGTTGTTGTGGGAACTGTCTCTCCTCGGTACCATCCGTGAAGTTGAGGATTGTGGGAAGGATTGCTCATTTCCCACACTCCCTCTGGCTGCCGTGGGGGCCACCGGCAGAAGCACACCTCAGCCGGCTTTCCCAAGCCCCAGAAAGGGGAGCTCCCAGAGTGATGGGGAACGCCCGGCCCTGCGCTATGAGCAGGCAGGCACTCCAGACATCAGCGAGGCAGCCCAAGAGCACCCTTGCCCCCATCTTGCTCTGTGTGGAGGGCAGAAGCCATGCAGCCTGTGGCTCTTCCTGGCACTGTGCCTGAGCTGTAGGCAGCAACTGCCACCCCAGGCGAAGGAGGGTGGAAACCTCCTCTCCTGCCTCGCCGCTCCTCTGCATCCTGCCCCTGAGGAGGAGAGGTCTAGCAATGTCTACAGGGCCTCGGATATCATTCTCCCCTCCACCTTAGTGTTGAAGGAGCTGCATCCCACGACCAAGAGGCATGGATGAGAAGGGGCCCCCTCTGACTCAGCTTCAGCCCAGGTTTCTGGCCAAGAACTCCTCTGGGTGGCCCCAGGATGGCAGCCTCCTCCCAGCCAACACCAAGCTTGCACCTGCTCTCACCTGAGGCCAGTGGCCGGATCCACTCTTTGCTGTTCAGGTCGAGCCTCCAGAGGTCGTTGAAAGCAGCGTTGCAGCTGCTCTGGGTGCAGCCGCCAAAGACATACATGGACTGGTTGGCATCGTAGTAACAGGCGCCTGGAGGGAACAGGAAAGAAGGAAGGACCACCAGCCCTGAGTGCCTGGCAAGCTCAAGCCCCGCCCTGAGAGAGGGGGGGGAGAGACACGGGAGCCAGGCCCAAGCCTACCCCTGGCCCCCAGAGGACTCCATCTGGCCCAGCAGCGTCTTGCCTTACTGTGGCCCGGAGGAAGCCCACAAGCAGTGCTCAGCTGCAACAGAGCCCCCCCATAAGCTGACTGTCCTTGAGTGGTAGACTGCCTGTGAACATGCTGGCTCCACAGAGGCATCTCTCCTCTGCCCATTTACTGACATGGCTGGTGACACCCCACCCCTCATTGTATGCCCCCTTCCAACAACTCTTGTAGCCCAGCTGATTGTCAAAGGTATTGCTCTGTTTCCCTTTGGACCACTTCAGTGGGGCTCAGAGCGGGGTCTTGTCATCTGGGCAGCCCAGGACCTCCATGCGCACTGCTCAGGCTTGTGTCCCAGGCAGGCCGCTTCGGTGCTGCTAACGCAGCAGTTCGGCGTCACTCCTGGCAGCACACTTTCCAGGGAGCAGCTACAACTTTAGCTGCCCCGCACCAGATGCCTTAGGGAGAATGGGCCTTTGGGTCAACTGGGGCTCCTGCAGGAATCATGAGGCAAAGGAGCCAGAGGTTCCCCCTCCCCCATGGCTGCTCTACAAGGGGCTGAATTCCCACTCCCACCGGCCCACTTCCCAATCCCCACCTTCCACCTGCCCTGCTCTCTGTTGAAAACAAGGGTAAGCCCCCCCCCCCGGACTACCTCCAGCCTTGAAAGCATGCAAGGAAGCTGAGAAAGGGGTCCCAGGGCTGCAGGCCTCTGCCACCAACCCCAACGCCCTGCAGTCAGCTCCCCAGCCAAGGACTCACTGTGTGAGAAGCGCTGGGTTATGGGGGTCCCAGGGTAGGGATAGGTGCGGCTCTCCCACTGGATGTTGCCTTCTTGAACCGCCTTGATGAAGCCGTGGTAGCACTGATGGGCCACACCTGGAGGAGGAAGAGAGCACAAGGCATGGATCACCGCCAGGAATTTCCCGCCCAAGACCCGTAACTGCCCCAAGGCCAAGCTGGCTTCAGCCCTCTGGGGCTCCACATTGGGGCTGCCCTGACCACAGAGGTTAGGCGCCTCTTGCAGGTCCCTCGAGATTTCAAGCAGTGCAAGGTGGCTATGATTCTGCCAACAAAGGGCTGAGCAGGATACTGAGAACCCTGGCCAAACACCTTCTGTGCGGCCTGCTTCTGGCTTCTGCTGTTTCTCCGGGTGAGTCTCTTTGGGAGTAGAAACTCGGGAGAGGCCTGTGAACTACGGGGAAGCCTGCCTTGCCATCAGGGGAGACTCCAGCTGTCCTCCCCCGCCAAACGCGAGTACCTTTGATAAGGCGATACCACTGTTTGCAAACCAGGGCTGCCATCTTGTGCTCCTGGTAGGGCGAGAGGAAGGACAATATGTACTCCAGCACTTCTTCCGGCAGTTCCTGCATGGACCGGCGGAGCCTGGCGCCCCCTCCCTCGCCCTCGGCCTCTTCCTCCGGCCTGGCGCTGGGCTCCCCCTCATCTTGCTCCATGGTAGCCCCGTCGGCTGCAGCTTCCTCGGGGTCCACGGCCATGAAGCTGTCCTCGTCGCTGTCTGAGGAGTTGGCCATGGCACCATTCCACGTGGCAGCTTCAAAACAAGAGAGAGGGCAGGGGGAGAAAAGCCACACGTTAGTCAGACCCCATGGCTGTCAGTCTGGCCCAGCCACAGGTCCCCAGAGGGTCCCAGTTCTCTCGCACGCCCTCAAGTGGACAGCGGAGGCGGCCGCCGTCTCCCTCACTCGCTTCCCAACCTGCCTGCTGCTCTCACAATCTGGCTTCCCCAAGAGAGATGTGTGAGAAGGGAACAGGGGCAGGCCCTGCCCCACCACAGACGACAGGCAGTTCTGCCCCTTTCCTCGGCACAGCCGCCACCCCTACAACCCACAGAGGTCTGGAGAGGGTGATGGGCTGACACCCCCACCACAGGTCCCCTGCATCTGCTCAGGACCCTTGGGGGGCAGGAACGAACACCTGGAGCATCAAGAGACCTCCACCCAACATGGCTCAGGTGCAGGTCTTGGCCAATGCACCCTATCTGGGGTCACCCTCCCCAACACACACACACATACATGCCAGCCAGGCTGGTCCTTCCGGCCTACAATGGGCTCCCAAACCAGCCCACAAAGCTCACCCTTCCCATGCTTCCAAACATTCAGTATCAGTGGCCTGCAAGCCTCAGGGAGCTTCCATCACCCTCACGTTTGAGAGCCTTCCCCCCCGCCTGAAGCAGGGCTCCCTTTGCCCTGAAAGGAGGGTGCTATGCCTGCACCCCCCCCCCCAACTGAGAAAAGGGGATGCTGTTGAGGAGCAGGCCTGCTCATCACTGCGACTTAGTGGATAAAAGAAAGATATTGCCCTTCTAAAGGGCCAGAGAAAGTGAGAGAGAGAGGAGGAGGAGGGCTCCTTCAGCTGTAACTTTAAAAACTGGTGCCTAGGTTTGCTTTTCTTCCTCCTCCTTCCCCACCCAATTTTCCTTCTGTGTCGTGTCTTTCTGACTGTCAGCCTGAGGGCTATTGTTCTATAAACCACTCTGGGAACCTTTCTGGCTAAACAGCGTGGTAGAAATGCTTTAATAGTAATATTAATCCATAAAAAAGGAAAATAGTTTGTGCTCCAGCTACCAACCCTGTGGGTTCACAGGCTAAGACCCCTCTTGAGGATTTGCTATAGAGTTCAACATCTTTGCATTCCTCCCCGCTTAAATAAAATGTATGTCTCATCTGAATGCTCCTTGCTAAGAAGGATGTCATTAAGCAAAACTTTCCCTGAGGGGTCCTGGCTATGTCCTTGGTCTCCATCCACACCCTTAAGCCCTTCCAGGCTGGAGCAAGACCCCTCCCTCAGAAAAGAATTGGGTGGGATTCCCCCCCCCCCCCAGCACACACCCTTAGCTCTGAAGGAATGCATTAATGGAAGATGTACAGGTTTGAGATGAAAGGACAATGGGTTTGGCAGTTCCAAGGATTCACATTTGATGTAAGACTTCTCTTTGGTATTTTTCAAAATAACTTGAAGCCAAGCCAAGCCTGGAGGCAACGGTGGGTCAGTGCTGGGGGCCTGTTGCCAAGTGCCCCCCTCTGAACAGGAGGGGGCAGAGGACAGCCATCTTTGAACCAGCTGCTGGAGGGTGAACCTGCAGCCATAAGGACTAGCAACTTGGGTTTTTTTAAGCATAAATTCTTAGGCTTCTGAGTTGTGAGCTTCATACCAGCTGCACGCACAGTCTATCGCGCAACCTGTGTGCAAGCGAGTGAAAACCCTTCCTGCAAACTTTGCAAATTATTTTCCTGTAGAGCACTTTATACCGTCAGGTAAGAAATAGTTCCCTTCACTGCTGGCTGGTTATGCTTTCTTCCACAGCCTCAGGGAGGCGTCCTGAAGGCGGTGGACTCTCCTTCATTGGAGGTTTCAAACCAGAAGTTGGATAGCCACCTTTCCGGGATGCTTTAGTTGCAATTTCTGCGTTGCAAGGGGTTGGACAAGATGACCCTTGGGTTCATTTCCAACTCTGCAATTCTATGATTAACAGGTTTTTCTCTAGGCGGGCTGGCAGGCATTCAAAATGCAAACCTTCCCAGCCTCCAGCCATTCCCACCAGGAGCCTCTCCCTGCCTGGGGTGTGTTTGTTCATCTCTCCCAGGCGCCCCAGCCAATGTAGCCCAACAGCCTGCAGCCCAATTTCCCTGAACTTCATGGGAGGAGAAAGAGGGGAAACCCAACCCTCTTAATTGCCAGTTGTTGCCTTGGAATCTGTCTGACGTTGTAATTGCCGGGGCAGAGACAGCTTGCAAAGGTTTCGGTCCACGCCCCCCCCACCCACCCCCATTTTGCTCAAAAGTCGGTCCAAACCAGGGATGGCTGGCGGAAAGGAAAGTCCAACGCTGGCTCTCACAGAGACTTCTGCTCTGGCCCCCAGAAGGCAGAAGCCGGCCCTTACGGAGGGACAGATGAGCTACAATCTCAAAGAGGGGGGTGCTGTGTGCCCTCCTGCAGGGAAAAGTCACCAAGGTCTGTGGAGCCCCGTCAGGGGGGCTCTTCTCAGGTCTTAAAGCAGGAAAAAGCCCCCCAATCCAGCCTGAGCTTCTGCCCCCTGCTGATTTTAGGGCAAGTTCTCTGGCTCCCTGCAGGGTCTTCCCACATGCAAGTCAGGCTTTTGCTTTCATCCTTTCCCTACCAGAGAAGATTCATTCCCAGGAATGGCTACAGGTTTCTCACCGCAAAACTAAAGGCTGTACCTAACCAGCAAGTCACCTGCTTTACCGTTGCACAACAAGGGAGAAAACTGCTCCTCCGCTCAAATCCAGATGGATAATCACATGAAAGCAGCCAGCAATATGGGGTTGGGGTGGTGGGGAGCAGGACCCTTCAAATCTCTGCTGAGCCATGAAAGCGGCCTCTTTGGCAGGTAAGTCAAATCCTCCCTAGAGGGATGCAAGGTAGGTGAGAGCCCTGCGGTCCATGGAGGGCAGGAGACCCAGGAGAGAGGGGACCAGAGGGAAGATATTAATATTAATAAGCTACCCATCTTGCCCCAGGGACTCTGGGCAGCTCCCAACAAAAAATAGTAAAAACACAATACAACATCTAAAGAATGGGGGGGGGGGCACAGATCCAGAGACCACTCCCACACTGCAAAAACGGGCTGTTTGCTCAGCTGGCTGCAGAGGTTTTTAGTGGTGCAACAGAGATGCTGAGAAGACAACTGACCAAGTGGATCGTCAGAGGCCATCAGTGCCTCCAGTGGAAAGGAGAATGTCCCCCCCCACCCCCAATAATGGCTTCTGCATCCTTCTCACATCTAAAGAGGCAGAAAATCCAAGCGGGAGACAAGAGTTGCCTCTTCCCTTCCAAGAGTTTCATTTAACACACAAGCACACAGGATCACAATTTTCTGCTGTACAGCCCAAGGGCCACATCCCTGTTCTGGGGACCACATTTTGGGGGGGGGGGCAAGGCCAGAGGCAGAAGTGGGCGGAGCAACAAATTTAGGCTGCCCCTGGGAAGTGAGGTGCCATCAGAGTTCAATACTGGATGATCCCATCCAGGCAAAAAGCATTCACGGGGGAGGGGCAAAGTGAGGCCAGTGAGGAGTGGGACCTGGAAGAGTCCTAAGGGCCAGACAGAGAGCCCTCGAGGGCCACATCTCCCCCCTCTCCTATTCAGCTGTCATTGGCTGATCAATTCCCTCCTTCCTGCGCCAACATCCTGGAAAAGAAAGTGAGCGGGAGGCCTTCTGTTTCCATTCAGGGCCCAAATGTCAAGACAAGTTGGCCTTTCAGGGTGGAACTATTATGGGCTGCCTCTTCACAGCGAGAGCCACAGGCAACTGAAGCTGGCAAAAGCTTCCTATATATTTATATCTCTGCATCTGCATTGTGCTTCCTCATACTTGCTGCCTCAAATTTCAAAACAGAGGAGCAATAATTCTAAATTCTAAATGAAACACTCTATCAATCTCCAAATTCGATAAATGGGAACTGTAAGGAATGACCTGCTGCCTGTCCTCACAAGACAAAGGGGAAAGTGTCTGTCCCCCTCCCCTGTGGTAGGAACCCACCCACCCCAAACTCCCTTCAGGGCCCTTTTGCCAAGCAGATCAGGGTCTCTCCAGGTGAACTCTGGGGTTCCTCAATGAGGACGCAGCATCCTGTTCAAACTTTGGAGCCTAGGAAGCTGCCTTCTGTGCAGTCACCTAGGTTCACCTAGCTGAGTACTGCCTGCACTGACTGGCAGTGGTAACTTCCCAGAGTTTCGGGAAGGAGTCTCTCCCTGTCCTACCTAGAGGTGCTGAGGGTTGAACCTGGAACCTTCTGCATGCAAAGCAATCATCCTTCCCCTCAAATTCTTTGGCAGGTGCTTTCCTCTCCTCCCTGCTCACATGGGCATCAAGGTTTATTACAATCAAGTAGCATATAAATATTGCAACGTGAAAATAAAATGTGCTAGTTCTGGATTTGAATTTTAGCCACTTAGCACCCAAAATGAGGCTTATGCCCTTGGACCATGACTCTAGGGAACCTGAGCTGCCCTGAAGTTACTGTAGTACAACTCTATTTGGCTACAAGGACTGGATGTGGCTGATAGGAGCTGAAATCCAAGACCAACTCTCGGAAGGCCATGGAAAGCCAACAGAGGAACACTAGCCCTGTTTGCTCCAAAAGCGAGGCTGGGGGCAAGGGGTGCTCCACCCCGTAGAGATTAAAGTCCCTCCGCAAAGCGCCACAGTTGACATTTGCACCCAGGACGCATGGAAAGAGCTTTGCACCAGCTGGCAAGAAGTGGGAGATACAGATCTCTTACCCTGAGGAGCAGAGGTAGCCTGGCCATGAAGTGTCCTTGACCCTCGCAGCCTGTGGTTGAAGTAATTTCTGCCCAAGCAGAGCAACACTTCAGAGCCTCCTTTCAGAGTTTACGCTCCAGTCCTGCCCATGCTGAGAGACAGGACGCTGGACTGGTTAAAGAGGCTTGCAAGGGCTCAGCTGAGGTTAAGTTCAGGGAGAGGGGACACCTCCATATTTTCACAGTGGGTGTGTTAGGATTGGTGCCGCATTCAGATGCTGCTCAAGAACTTTCCTCAGTATTTCCCACTTTAGAACAAGCAACTTCCACTTCTTGGCTAAAGTGTTTTGCTTTTTTTAAATCAACCCCTCCTTTGGCTAAGAATCTAGACTATTCTCTGATAACAACACAAAATGCCACTTAATACAAACGAACAACGGCCACTGTGCCAAGCCCTGCTCTGGAGGTACCACTCTCGAAACCGCCACCATGCAGAAGGAGTTGGCAAGAGTGCCCATGGATAACAGCGGTGGGAAACCTCAATATAGCTGCGGGGAAGGCATCCCCTCCCCCCCCTCCAAAAAACAACAACCCACATGCCCCGCGCAGCAGGGCCATTTCTCCCACATCAGATCAGCACAAGCAAAGCCAAGAAAGCAGAATTTGTCTTCTTCACATGACAAATTCTGGCAGCAGCAGGAGCAGGCGCTGAGGCAGAGGAGCCAGTGCCTGTGTCATCCTGCTGGGCAAAGAGGCTCTGGGGGCCTCAGCGGAGCAGGAAAACACTGAGCCCACCTGGGCGAAAAAGGAGGGGTGGGCTCTCTGGGCTGGAGAGGAGAGGTGCAGCTCAGCACAGCCGCCATTGCAGGCAGAGGAGAGACCCCCCTGGGCTGTTCTCCGGTGCTGGGCAGGTAGCTCAGCTTCCTTAAAGAGAGAGACCCAGCCAAGGAGGTCCTTGCCTTGACCTGGCCCCAGTCCCACGATGGGGTCCCTATCCCGGCTGCCATTTCAGGCGGGGCCAGCCTCTCCTTCCCATGGCGGAGCAAAGGAGCGGGAGGGCCAGGCGGCCCCTGTACTCAGCCCTGCCTGGGCCAGAAGGAACTTCCTTCAAGCCTCAGTCAGGGCCTCCGGCTTTTGGCATTTGCCCCCCCCCCTCCTCCTCCCAGCTTTCGCTGCGTGGAAACCCCACAACACCGCCCCTCGATTGATAACTGCACCCCTCTCTTCAGGTCCTCGCTTGATAACTGCACCCCCTTTTCAGATATGGCTGGAAATTGAGCTAAAGAGGGTCCCCCCCTTCCCAAAAGCCCCCCTCCCCAGGTCCGCCTGTCCACGCATCCCTCGGACGCTGGGGGGGCGGAGATACCCAGGGGAGCCATTCCCTTCAGGAACCCCTTCGGGCCAACCCCACCCTCCTCCTCACTTGCCTAGGCAAAGCCCCCTCCCTCTGGAGAAAACAGGCAACGTGCGTGGATGGTGGGGACTCCTCATCTCCCCCCCCAGGTGCCACGGGTGTCTATTGCGGGGAGGGGTCTGCCTACCTGCTTCCCCCTCCCCATATAAGAGGGGCGGGGGTCTCCCTAGAGGTGCTCCTTCAGCCCTTCTCCTCCCCCCGCCGCCTCCTGGAGGGTGGGGCGCCCCTCCCTCCCGGTGCTCAGGTGCGCGTGCGGGGGGAGGGTGTGGCAGGGGAGGGGGAGTCGAGGGAGCCCCTTCCTCACCTGGCTGCCGCTTCCTCCTCCTCCTCCTCCTCCTCGCCGCCGCCGCCGCCTCAGAGTCTTTCCTGCCGCCTGGGCGGGCGCCCACAGGAGCCCAAGCCACCTTCGCGCGGAGCCTGAGCGTGAGCCCTCCCGGCCACCGTCGCTGCCGCCATCTTGCCGCCGCCGCCGCCGTCCCGGCCGGGGAAGGAGGAAAGGGGGAGGGAAGGGATGGGGGCCGAGGGAGAGGTGGCGAAGAGGGACGAGCGTTGCTAACGCGCAGGCGCGCGCGGGCAGACCGCCGGACACGTGACCCGCGGCGGAACGGCCGTGAAAAGTCCTGTTGAAGAGCGAGTGTCACGTGCCCCTACGCGTAAAGGGCGCTACGCGGCCGCCATGTTGGGAAGGGCAAAGGCGGCGCCGCCGGGGATGGAATGGGGCGAAGGGGAGGAGCCTAATGGGACCCTTGTCGGCAGGCGCGCGCCATCTTGGGAGGGATTGTGACGCCATGTGGGGCGACGGGGAGGGGTCTCAGTGGGGGCGGAGTCAGCCGAGAAACCTGTAGCCAATCAGACACCGCTGGCAGACTATAGCAGCCTCCCTCAGACACTGGCGGAATAGACTGCTCTTGTGCATGGAAGGTCCGCTAGAAGGAGGAGGCTGCGCTCAGGCGCCGTCTTCAGTTTTCCCACAAGGAACACGCGAAGCTGCCTTGATGCTGAGTCTGACAATTGTCCCACCTAGTTCAGGGCTGCCTACACTGAATGGTAGCGACTCTCCTCGGCTTCATGCAGGGATCTCTCCCAGGCAGTTGGGGACTGAACCAGGGATCTTCTGAGGCTCTCGGAGTCCCTGGTTGGCCGCTGTCACTAGGGAACAGGAGACTGGACTTGATCCAGCTGCTGGAATGCTCCTGTGTTCTTGGCAATTCCATAAAAGCCTCTGGGGTAGTCCCCGCAAAGGAAGCCGAATGTCGCTCAGGACAGCCAAAGGAAGGGAAGAACTTCTTCACTCGGGGCCTAGTTAAACCAGGGAATTCACCCCCGCAAGAGGCAATTGGGTCACCAACTCAAATGGTTTTAAGAGAGGATTAAATAATTTAATAGCAGAAGAAGTGTCGGAGGCAGTATTGCTTCTGTATAGGAGTCCTAGAGGCCACAAACGGAGAGAGGGCTGCTGCCGCCCTCAGGTCCTGCTTGTGGGCTTCCCGGGGGCCGGGTGTCTGGTTGCCCATTGTGCAGAAATACTACTGAACTAGGTGTGCCTCCTTTGAGCTGATCGAGTTGCAGGGATCTCCTTATGTTCTTAGAAAGAAGAGTCCTGGGTCAGGCAGAAGATCCTTCCAACCCACTATCCTGTCGCCAAGCAAGTGCTTCCAGAGAACCCTTTTTTCTGTTGGTTCCTGTGCCAGCTACTGGTGTTAAGAGGCAGACTGTCCCTGGATGAGGAGGCTCCATTCATCTCCCACAAAATCGTCTTTTCCATAGCCTACAGCAGTGGATGCTACATTGTCTCCCTTATTGTGATATTATAATTTTACTGTGTTTTGCGCTTATTGTGCGACTATGTGTAGAGCGCTCTGTGTTTCCGCTAAACTGTACGGTTCTTTCGGGAGTGGACAAGCTCTGCCTCGGGAGACTGGGAATACAGTACATACAGCTGTATTACCCGGGAATAACACATGTTTTTGCACATGCGCTAAAGACCAGTGAGCCAGAAAGTTACGCATGCGCGGCGACTACAACCTGAGATTTATACAGTATGCGCCTGTCATGGACTAGGGCGAATGCGCATGCCCCGTATCCATCCGGGAATCTCGCAGATGGGTATTCCATAGGGGAGAGCCGCGCGGCCCACGCGCACGCGCAGGAAAAACCCTTTGCTTCGGTAAAGGGAACGGGAACCGCCAGAAACGCGCATGTGCCGAGAGAAGCAGAGGCGCAAGTGCGCGTGCGCGTGCCGAAGTGAACAGCGGCCCTTTGGCAGCCGAGAGAGCAGCTGCGCCGCCGCCGCCAGTGCGGGGAGCGTCGCGCGCATGCGCGTTGGGCGGGCTGGCGGCGGAGGGGAATTACAATGGAAGATGAGGAGGTCGCCGAGAGCTGGGAGGAAGCGGCCGACAGCGGGGTGAGCCCGAGCCCGGTCCGGGGGCGGCAGGGGAGGCCGCCAACAGCAGGGGGAGGCTGCGGGAGGAGCGACTGGGCCCGGCCTCTCATGGCTGGCGGTGAGGCGCCTTGGGCTCAGAGGCGCCTGCTAGGCCTCTTAAAGGGGCCGCGCCCCATTTCCCCCGGACCACGTGCTCCCTGCGCGGACCCCCTACCGCACCCCCCTCAAGCTCTCCGAAGGGGCTGTCTAAGGGAGCTGCAGAGGAGGTGTCCCGGGGCTCCGATCTCCGCGTGTGTGGGGGGACCTTCCCCCTCCCGTTCCTCTTTTGCTAGGGGGCGCGCGATGTGGGGCTGGGACGCCTCTCCCTCCCCTGCGTGGCCCACCCGAAAGAGGGGTGGTTGGCACTTCAGGGTGAAAAGGCTCAGCTGTATCTCCCCGCATTCGCCCTGCTAGGTGGGGCCGAGGGAAGAGGGGACCCCGGCCTCTGAGGGGCTGCAGGTGGCCCCGCGTCGCCCCTCGAACAGCAGAGGGAGACGCCTTGGGCCGGACCAGGCTCTTTCGCTTGCTGGCCCGGCTGGGACTCCCCTCCTGGGGCCGCGAGGGGCAGCTCCACGCCTCTGAGGATCTTCTACATGCAAAGCGGGGGCTCCACAGTGGAGCCGAGGCCCAGCCCCTGGTGAGTGCTCCGCAGCAGCTCGAAATGCCTCCTTGCAGCCGGGTTTGTGGAGGAGAAGCTTGCCTCCAGACCCTGGGAGCCAGCCTTGCTGAGCACCCACGGGTTTGTCTCTGAGTAAACGTGTGTAGTAGGATTGTGCTGCTAGTGATGATTGCATGATGCTTCATTTGGAGGCAAGCGAAGGCTTAGGACTAGTAAGTGACTCTGAGAATATTTCCAGGAAGCTTTGCCCTCAGGCAATGCCAGGGCAGGGATCTCAATAATAGGGACAAGGAATGTAGAGAGGGAGTGTGGTTGTATGGCCTGGATCTGAGAGGCTGACTGCTGTGCATGTGTTGAAATGGACACAGCAGGAGCTTGTAGGCTCCAGATCCCTTAACCACAGAGCAGCCTGGAGTCTGCCCACTTGCTTCCTATCAGCAGAGTCTGAGCAGGCCCCTCTTCCCTAGAAGAGCTTTCCCTGGAAGAATCCCAGGAATTTCATAAGTGGCCCACCAATAGGCAGCAGGTCTGCTCACCCAGGTTCTAGCCATTGGTCAGCTATGTAGACCCCGATTAAATACATTTGGCACTCTTTTCTTGGTTCCCACTGGTGATGCATGCAGTACCTTTGGACCATTCATTTGCCCAAGAGGTAGTGACAACTGAGATTTTTGCTTTTGCCTCTGGCAGCCCTGAGTACCTTGTCAGAGGCTACAGCAGGGCTGGTGTGCAAAGGTCTATCACAGTTTTGCCCTCCACCTTCCAGTCAGAGAGCTTTATAATAACTACTACTACTACTACTACAACTACAACTGTTATTATTCATATGCTGCCCATTGGACTGGGTTGCCCCAGCCACTCTGGTCAGTTTCCAGCAAAATACAAAAACACAAGAAAACATCCAACATTAAGAACTTCCCTTCAGATGTCTGCTAAAAGTTATATGGTTGTTTATATGTTTGACATCGGATGGGGAGGGCATTCCACAGGGCGGTTGCCACCACCAAGAAGGCCCTCTGCCTGGTTCCCTGTAACTTCACTTCTCGCAGTGAGGGAACTGCCAGAAGGGCCTCAGAGCTGGATCTCAGTGTCCAGGCTAAATGATGGGGGTGGATATATGGCTAAGGCAATTTAGGGCTGTAAAGTTCAGCACCAACAGTTTGAATTGTGCTTGGAAACATACTGGGAGCCAATGTAGATCCTTTAGGACTGGTGTTATATGGTCCCGACTGCTGCTGCTGGTCACTAGTCTAGATGCCGCATTCTGTATTAGTTGTAGTTTTTGAGCCATCTTCAAAGGTAGTGCACTGCACTGATCCAAGCGGGAGATAATCGGAGCCTGTACTCTTGACCAGTGTTTTTCAACCACTGTTCCACGGCACACTAGTGTGCCGCGAGATGTTGCCTGGTGTGCCGTGGGAAAAATTGTGTTTATTTGATTCCTATTCAAGAGAATTACTTTATATATAGTCAATATAGGCACAGAGTTAATTTTTTTAACATTTTCTAATGGTGGTGTGCCTCATGATTTTTTTCATAAAACAAGTGTGCCCTTGCCGAAAAAAGGTTGAAAAACACTGCTCTTGACAAGATAGCGCGCAGGCAGGTAAGAGTCACAGCTAGCATACCAGATGGAACTTGTAGCCATCCTGGACCTAGAATTAACCTGCACCTCCAGCTGAGAGTCCAAAATGACCCCAAGGCTGCACACCTGTCCTTTAAGGGCACAGTTAACCCATTTAGGATCAGGGAGCCCCCGCACCTGCCTGCCTCCTGTCCCCTAGAAACAGTACTTCTGACTTGTCAGGATTCAACCTCAATCCATTAACTGCCTTGAGATGCTCACGCAGGACATTCATCACCTTCACTGGTTCCGATTTAAATGAGAGGTGGAGCTGGGTATCCTCCACATACTGGTGAACACCCTGCCCAAACCATATAGATGTTCCAACACCTTCATATAGATGCTAAAAAGCACGGGGGAGAGGATGGAGCCCTGAGGCACCCTACAAATGAGTGCCCAAGGGTTTGAACACTCATCCCCTCACCACTGGAGCTGTTCTGCGACTACCCACTCAATCACCTTGCCCAGGAATGGAAGATTTGGAATGGGGTGATAATTGGCGATAATGGCCGAGTCCAAAGATGGTTTTTAAAGAAGTGGTTTAATAATCACTAAGGGGGTCCATGAGGACTCCTTCGCAGAGGGAAGCATTCACCACTCCACGGAGCTCATTGCCCAGGGCTGCCTGGCTTGCTTTCATGAGCCAAGATGGGCAAAAGTCAAGGAGACAAGTGGTTGGCATCACTCGTCCAAGCAGCCTGCCCAAACCCTCCAATTGACCTCCAGATTTGAGTGTGGCAGGGTGGCCTTGGTGGCTGGCCATATGTGTGTGTGAGGGTGCCAGGGCATCTCATTGCTCAGTCTTGCACCCTGCGTTCTGGGTGGCAGAGATGTGAAGGCCTGCAGGCTGCCTTTTGTCTTGGGGTGCTGCCTGGTCTCCCCCGGGAGTGGATTTCCTCCATCTCTGCCTCTCCACCCTCCACCATGCAGGCATTTCCCTTGTTTTAATAGCATCCAGCACCTTGCAGCAGCTGATGAGGCTGTGGGCCGGGCTTGCTGAGAGATGGCACTGTGCTGTTTTGCCTATTTAAATTGTGGGCGGGAAGCCATTGAGGAAACGGGGGGGGGGCAGTTTCTGTCTGTTGAATTTGGCGAGAAGGGGTGGAGCCTTCACTACAGTTTTCAGGGTGGTAGATTTGGAGAGCTCCCACAGAATGCACCCCTTGCTCTGCCACCTGCCCAGCATCCTGGCAACGCCCCCTTGGCTCAGAAGGAAGAACTATTGCTGTGTGCGGTGCAGCTCCTGTGAGCCAGACAAGCAGCCACCCTCTTCCAGGGCCCCCCGAGAGCTGGCCCTGCAGCACCCACCCTTCCTCAGCCTTTCTGAAGAGGTGGAGGGAAGAGAAGAGCATTTGGCAGTGAGGAACTGAGGAGTGGGAGTTGTGGGTTATCCCCCACCCACCCACATATTACCTGGTAGTTGTTTGGAAGAGGTTTAAAACCAGGTTTGTGAGAAGCTTTTGAGGAAGCCAGGACAGATAGGGGCCTTTTCTACCCCTCGATTAATGACAGCCGCTGAATCAGGGGGCTGTTCTGGGCAGTGGGGTGATAGTTTTGTGCCCCTTTTGTGGGCTGCTTGGAGGCACTTGTTTGGCCAGCTGGGGTGGGATAGCTGGACCAGGAAGTTATCCCCCCTCCCATTGCTCCTGTGTTCTGACTGAGCAGCGCTGTTGTTCGAATGTGTGCTTTGTGGGCTTCCTTTTGGGGAGAGAGCCCAGGGGCCATCTGCACATGCCTCAGTATCATTCCACACTCTGGCTGCCTCTTTCGCAACGGAGAGGCTCTAATTTAATGGCTCTGTTAACAGAACTTGTCTCCTAGTCCAAAGTCTGGCAGGTGAGTTAATTTTTGAACCCTAAAGAGTTAGCACATGGCACGGTGAGGGGTTTCCCCTCCTCCAGGCAATCCAGGACAGGTGTGGGGTGGTGATGAAACTGATTCTCGTAGGAGATGGGGGGGTATCTTTTTAAGGGGTACCCCCTACAAGCGGGATTGTTCTGGTTGGGCCGTTGCAAGGGGCCTTGTGGGTTTCCTGTTTTGCTTGGGGGAGTTTCCCCTCCCCCTGATAATTTTTTTTAACTGGAGGCGCTCACTCTCTGCTTTGGGCCCAAGACAGCTAGCACTCACCCACCAGTTTCCTTGTGGGTCTGCCTGGGAGGTACAGGCACCCGGGTGATGCATTTGCCGTGTGCCACACTTGCACCCAGGGGTGTTTGCTGCACCCATAAAAATAGACTTATCTGTCAGCTGCTTCATTTGGCCAGGCTTAAAGTCGGACACTAATTTTAACCCACTTTCTGCGCAGCTCGGTGGCCAAGCGCCCGCCAAGAGCGGTTGGCAGGAATAGTTACAGGCGGATCTGATGTCAGGACAGAGACTTGCAAAGGGGAGGCTCTGCCCTTCCTCCACAATCCTCATGTACCTTTTTTTCACACACAGCACCCTGGGACAGGGAACATCTGTGGCCCTCCAGATAATCATTGGATGCCCACTCCTATCCTCCTCCCTGACATAAGAGCATAAGAAGAGCACTGTAGCTGGATCAGGCCAATTGCCCATTTAGTCCAGCATCTCGTTCTTGCAGTGGTGAAGCAGATGCCCATTAGGAAAATCCCTCAACGAGCGCCAAGGCGTTCTCCCCTCCATGAATTTGCCTAATCCCCATCCAAGTTAGTGACTATCTCTGCCTCCTGTGGAAGTTTGTGGGAATTGTTGCAACCGACGCCTCCCGTGTAGCCTCACACGGGGCACCAGTTGTAGGAGTAACCAACGCCTCACGTGTAGCTGTACACGGGGCACCGGTTGTTGGGGCAGCCTGCGGACGGGACGGCCGGTAATCCTGGAGCCTGCTCCCACCGCGCCGTGAACAAAGGGATCCGCTGGCTGCAATCTGAGGGTTGAGTTCTGTTGAGTCCGTGAAGATTTTGCCTCGTAAATGATTGCAAGCGTCTGTCTGGTCCAAAAGCTCCGAAGAGGAAAATAAAGCTAAAGGTGGCCAAAACTAAACGGCCAAATAAAAGACTTTAAAAGCAAAAGTGAAAATAAAACAACTGAGACTGCAGTCTGGAGGAAAATGGCTTTAGCTGCCCTGCTTGGATGGTTTCGCTTTCGCTTTGCCTAGGCTTGTCACACAACGTTCTTCTCGCTGGGCTTCTCCGCGCATTCTCCACACCACAAACAGGGAGCGGCAGCAATTTATTGAGTGAATAACCAACGTCATAATCAATACAACAACCAATCACAACTCTGTTGCTGCCCTAAATTGGGCGGGAAGCAGATTAACTGACCGTTGCGTAATTCAAAGTTTAGAGCCACTAATTACCCGTGGAGGGATCCCAGCAGTGAATCGCCTGCCGGATCCTGCTGCTACCTTTCCTTCCAGGTGGAAGGATACAGTAAAATTAAGCACAAATAATCACAAATAACCACAGGTGCGAGCGCACCTGCAAGGTATATTCCCACAGAAGTTGGTGCCAGACTTCAATTATGCAAAGAGGCTGGACCCAGTTGATCTTTGCGATGCCACAGGAGCATCTTCCCAGTTCTCCTGGGAGCAGCAGGGCAGCCGCGGAGGGTTCGCCCATCAAGTGCCCTGGGCCCCCCCTTCACTTGTGACTCTGAAATGCACTACGTGAGATTTGACCCCTGCCCCATTTTGTTGCCTTGCAGGAAATAGACAGGCGGCTAGAAAAAAAGCTGAAGATCACCCAGAAGGAAAGGTGAGGACGCTTCATCCTCTGGCTGTCTCTGGGCTTGGCTATTGCTGGGACCTTGTGGGGGTCAGGGGAGAGTTGGGGTTGTGTTTCACTTCCTTCAAATGGAGGGTTGTCTTAAGGAATAAGAGCTGCCCAAAGCACCTGCTTGCAGGGTGGTAGTGCCTTCAATTTCCCGCTGATTCCGGAGAGGCCACTTCTGGCCGCTAGGTGGCTTTGGAGGGAAAGTGCTGAGTGTGTCTGTGAATGCTGGGTGAGAATGCTGAACAGGGAAAACATAGAATCATTGAGTTGGAAGGCACCACAAGGGTCATCTAGTCCAACCCCTTGCAGTGCAGGAATCTACATTTTGCCCATTGTGGGGCTTGAGCCCAAAACACTGAGACAAAGAGCCTCTACTGACTGAGCTATCCCAGATGAATGCTGCTTGGCTCTGCTCTCCCAGCCAGTCTCACTTGGGCTCTGCTGATCCAGCTGCCAGGAGACGAGGGCTGGATCCCAGGGCTGCTACCTCAGCTCCTTGAGTGTTTCTTGCAGGAGTGTTGGTGCTTGCGAGAAGGGGAATTGAACCTTCTGCAGTGGGAGTGGTAGAGGAACACACAGGGAGGAGGCCTGGTGGGTTTTATTGCATGCTGACGGTTCCTTGACTATAAACATTGTTTGAGGTGTGTTTTCTGTAACTTGTGCTTTGCGTGTGTCTGTTTTCGGCCAGGTGAGGGTTCTCAGCCCCTCTGCAAAGAGCGGGGCCCCTTATTTCCCCCTCTGCTCTCTCCCTTTCAGCAGCAGGAAATCCAAGTCCCCCCCTAAAGTGCCCATTGTGATCCAGGACGACAGCCTTCCCTCGGGGCCGCCTCCGCAGATCCGGATCTTAAAGCGGCCTACGAGCAACGGGGTGCTCAGCAACCCCAACTCTGCCAGCAGGCCAGCCCTCCCGGTGAAGACGTTGGCGCAGAGGGAGGCCGAATACGCCGAAGCCCGGAAGCGGATCCTGGGCAGCGCCAGCCCGGAGGAGGAGCAGGACAAGCCCATCCTCGACAGGTGCGGGGCTGCAGCGCCAACAGCAGGGCCCTGATCTCCTACAGCAAGAGGCCCAGATAAGCTGGAGTTCCCCTTCTGGGGCATAGCCCCGGTGGGACTGGGGCTCAGGAGGAGGTGGGGGCACATTGGCTGGCCCCTTTTTTGCCTTGAGCTGAGCTCTTCCGCCCCAGCAAGCAGGCATGTGTCATGTGTTAGCTGGGAATGGGGACCCACCAGGGGCTCAGATGTTGTCCTGTTCCAGCTGCTTGTGTTGTGAGAGAGAAACAAGCTCTTGGAGTGTCCCCTCTGCCCCCCCCCCCGGTGCAGCAGGCAGTGGTGGAGGAAGGGGTTGCGCCTCACCCTGGGTGTCATCACTTATGGGGGGTGACGAAATGAGTTTTCTTTACAAAGGGGGGGGGGCTCACGGAACTTTTTAGGAGTGATGTGGTGGCTCAGGCACCTGCAGGTTCCGCGCTGCCTGAAATGGCAGTGTGGGACTTGGGTCTGCCTGCTGCCTCTCCCTCAGCTGCCCTACAGCTGAGGAGAGGCTCGCCCCGCCCCCACGGGCAGCTCGCCCCGCCCCCAGCTGCAGGACACGCCCCCACACCAGGCACCCGAGCGGCTCGCTACACTGCTGGCAGCAGGCTTAGTTTGACAGTCCCATGCCAGCCTTATGAGGAGCTTGGCTTGTGCCTGCTCTCCTTTCTAACCAACAATATACCACGGTTACGTAAATACATAACCAAACTCACACCAAACGTAACCAGCTGCATACAATTAGAAAATGAATATAGACAGATGCAAACAAGTTGTTGTAATGTCACAAGTTTCAGTGGTACAGACTTCATATATTGTTCAACAAGATCAACCTTTGGCCATTACAATCATGATCTTGTTGAACAATATATGAAGTCTGTACCACTGAAGAAGCCCGCATGGGCGAAACAGGATGACTATTCCGGGAATCCTTGTTTGAAACTTGTGACATTACAACAACTTGTTTGCACCTGTTGACCTTTTGAAGATTCATGTGGAACCTGAAAGACTTTATAAAACCTTCTTTTGCACCTGTTGGCTCTCTATATATACAGGAATTACTAAGACTGTAATGGCTTTTTGAATTAGCCCAGTGGGGTTACTACCCGCTTGGTCGCTCTTTATTTGTTGTTTCTTCATTAATCTATTTTTGTTATACGCATTGAAGTGGTCTATATTCATTTTCTAATTGTATGCAACTGGTTACGTTTGGTGTGAGTTTGCTCTCCCTTCTAGGCAGAAAGTGGGAGGTTGCGTCCCCTGAACCCAGCCCCCTCAGAAAGGGAACTGTCCTGAGCCCGTGGCCCCCAGGGGAATTGCCTATTTCATGTTGCCTGCGGGCCCTTTGCTCAGCCATGCTGGGAGTCCCCTCTGTGTGAATCTCCGGAGTGCTGCGCTGCGTTGCCGTCCTCTTAAGGCTGCCTTCTTCCTCTTTCTCTCGACAGGCCCACAAGAATCTCCCAGCCGGAGGAGGCCCGGCAGCCGAGCAATGTGATCCGGCAGCCGCTGGGCCCCGACGGCTCGCAGGGCTTCAAGCAGCGCAGATAGGAATGGCCGTCCGGCCGACTTGGCGGCACGAGAGCGGGCACTTCCCCCACCCTGGGCTGCGCGGTGGCGGCAGCGGACACACGAACCTGAGCAGGGGGAAACTACCCGGGTGACTTGCACTGTGATCTCCTCCTCCTCCTCCTCCCCCCCCCCCTTTGCTCTGCCTCCTGTGCCCTTCTGCCTGCCCTGGCACTGTGACCCCCACCTGCCGCTTCCCCCACTGGGATTGGCATACTGAGGGGGCGGGGGCACGGCAGGGCAGGGCAGGCTCATCCAGGTTGCTGGGCTTGTCCACACAGCCATGCCTGCCAAAGCCAGCACCAGCAATAATAGTAATAATAAATGTTTGCGTCTCCGGGCGGGATGGCAGAAGGGCTGGGCGGCGTTCTGCTTCTGGGAATGTGCATGTCTGTCCAGGTTGCTTGAGGAGCGAGGAGCTAGGCTCAGCGGGAGGCGTGCACAGAACTGCATTTGTTTGCTTTCTGGGAAACGGAGGGGAAGAAGACGCCAGTGACGGAAGGGGCGGGTGTGTTCGCTGTTTGGCTTGTTTATCTCAGAAGCAGGGGTTGGTATAGTTCGAAGAGAAGCGAAATGGATTTTGAGGCACTTCAGATTGTATTGGGGAGAGGTTTTCACGTGTCCGGCTTCCCCTATCCGCCGCTGCTGCTTTTGCGAAGCAGACGGAAAGGGCTCTCGGCCGTCTGCGTGGTGGGCTTTGGCGAGGCCTCTGGCTTGGGGTGACTCGGCTTGGCCTGCACCCCTGGCCTGGAGGGCGGAGGGGCCGTGGCCGGTGCCTCCCTCAACTGCTTGTGCTGCTTCCAGGCGGAGGGTGGGCAGGTGCTATTTGCCACTGGGGCGATGAGCTTCCCCGGCCTTAGACTAGTTTAGCTTCCCTGCTGCTGTCCTCTGCTGAGGCCATGAAAAGGGATGGGGGAAGCCCTGTGGCCCAGCGATGCTTGTGCTGGCCGGAGACGGAAGCCGTGGCAGGCGAGCTGTGAGCTGTGGGCCAGGATCGTGGCCTTGTTGCTCCAGGTGTGCTTCCAGTCCTGTCCCTGGTCAGTTTGCCACCAGGGGGCCAAAGGAGCTGGGCACAAGCAATAGCTGCCATGCGGGGCAGGGAATGGATTGCCTTCCCTTGCAAAGTGGGAGGGCGTCGGGCTCAGCTGCTGCATGCCCTGCAGGGTGCAGAAATGTGTTTTCAGACGACACCCAAGTAAGACTCAGGATGGCAAACAGCTTCTTCTGCGTTGCTTTTCTAACTCAGACAGAATCAGTTGGGTTTTCCTCAAGCAACAAGAAGCCCCTGGTTGGGCCCAATCCACCTGAGGGCCCTGGCGTGTAGCCAGCAGCTCCATGCATGCTGGCCCAGGTCTGCTGCATTGTAGGTGCTCCTGAGGGCCGAAGCAGTTGGGCCTCCCCCGTCCTCTCTAGTAGCCATATTGGGGAGGGGCTCCCCCAGCACCCCCCTTTCTGAGTGACTGTGGGCCTGCTTGCTTCACTGTGTTTCCAGAGTCTGCCTTTCTCTTTCTTTCTTTCTCTCTTTCTCTCTTTCTCTCTCTTTTGGTTTTACTGTCTGGTTTTGGAGGATGTCCAGGGTGGGATGGGGAGGGGGGAGGCGGGAGCTGCTTTGACCGGTTTTGGGCCAAGTGCCCAGCGCACTGCAGCCATGCCTCCTCTTGTGCTGGAACAGAAGCAGAACTTTTGCCTACTTTGGGGAGGGGGTGGGAGTTGTGGGGAAAGATGTCTGTTTGTACATCAACCCGAGACATGTACAAAAACATTGCAGAATAAATAACTGGTCGAAAGAGTAATAATAACAATAAAACTACCTGTGTATAAAAAGTGAAAGACACGATGGACCGTTGCTGTGTTGAATTTGCTCCCTTCCTCCATTTGGTTCCTCCTGTGGCATCCTAACGGGCTGCTCTGCGCTGCTTTCCCTGAACACTGGCAATATAGTCTCCTCCTCAGAAGCTTTGGGCCTTGGGAGAGCTTGACATTTCTGCAGGACCAGACCCTTGGATGGCTTTTGTAACATGGCCCTTACGCTTTCTTTCCGGGTGTAGCAAGGGAGGCGAGAGAGAGAGAAAGTTATCCCTCCTGCTCAAGAGTAGGGAGAAATATGTGAGCAATAACTGCCTGGCATCACCATGACTTTCCTTAACTCTGCTTTGGGATTGGTTGCCTTGCGGGAAATGCCATCTTTCGCTGCTGCTGCTGCTCCCAACTGCTCTTCTATGGCTGCCTCCTTTCTTCCACTTAGGATTGAGTCTCCCCCATCTCCCCTGGAGCTGTACTTACCTACTTGCAAGTTGCTCCTAGTAGGAAGGCCCATGCCCCACCAAGAAGAAAGGCAGTTTCTGCTGTGCCACCAGCTGCACCATGGTCAAAGGGGGGGGGGAATGCTTCCATCCTGCAGGCAGGGAGGTGGCACCCTTTTCGCTGTCTGCCATTGGGGGGCTTCTCTGGCATGGACAATGGGGCTACGGTCTTGTCCAGGAATCAGTGTTGGAATAAGTTGGAGGCCCTCTTTGGGGGTGGGGTGGGGTGAATGTGTGTTTGTTAGAAAGGGGGGCACTTCTTAGGGTGTGTGCATGTGTTCCCACATGGCAAGCAAAGAGGCTGCACCAGCCCACAGCCATCCTACATATGCAGACAAAACATTTTATAAATGTATTTTAAATAAATGTGTTAACTTTTAAGTATGTGGCCTCCTTTATTCTTCTTATTCCTCTTGGTGCGCTTGCATGCATTTCCCAGGCATAGAATTATCAAATTGTAGAGTTGGAAGGGACCCCAACGTCACCTAGCCCAACACCTTGCAATGCAGGAATCTCAACTAAATGGCATCCATGGCAAATTGACCCAGTCCCTGATTGAAAAACTCCAATGAAGGAGACTCCCACCGCCTTCCAAGGGAAGTCATTCCACTGTCAAACAGCACTTAGTGTCGGAAAGTTCTTCCTGATGTTTATGCAGAATCTCTTTTCTTGTAACTTTGAAGCCATTGGTTTGGGTTCTAGCCTCTGAAGCAGGAGAAAATTAGCTTGTTCCCTCTTCTATTTTCCCTTTTAGTCTCCTCTTTTCCCAGCTAAACATGCCCATTTCTCTCAACCGTTCCTCGTAAGGCTTGGTTTCTAGAATCTTGACCATCTTGGTTGCCCTCTTTCTTTACATGTTCCAGTTAGTCAATATCCTTCCTAAACTGCAGTGGCCATAACTAGACACAGGTCTCCAGATGTGGTCCAACCAAGGCAGAATAGTGTTTTACTAGTACTTTCTTTGATCTGGGCACTACACCTCTGTTGATGCAGCCTAGAATCAAAGTAGCTTTTTTCTTTTCTTTTGCTGCTGTATTACAGAAGGCAGCTAGACACCTTAAGTTTCAACAGGCCAGCAGCTCTTGCTGGGTTAGGCCCAAGTCCCAATAACAACAAATGGCATCTCAAGGCTGTCTTGTCTTCTGATTACTGGTGAGAGTTTTAGCTACTGCCTTGCATAATGCCAGAAAACAAGGAGCATGCTACTTTGATGTGGGCTAGCTTTTATGGATGAAGATGCTCTCCTGTAAGACTGAAGGGCAGCATGGGGGGGGGGGGGGTTTGCTTCTGGTTGCAAAACAGGTCTGACTTAAGTGAGGGGGTGGGGATTCCCCTACATTAAGCAACACAGGGAATGGATCTTCCGCATACCGGATCCTGGAGTTACCCAGTGGAAAAAGCACTGCTGGCTTCATGCCTATTCGAGAAGCCTGTGACTGGCCACTCCAGGTTCCAATCGGGAAGGCAGTTCCTGATGGCCACGCAATGCCAGTTTGAGGACCCCGTAGCATCCCTGGCCACACTGAGTGCTCCACACAGCCAACTTCGGCAGACGCCCCTGGCTTTCTCTCAATCTCTCTAGAGCTGGCCTTTTCTGAACCTTTTCCAGATCCAAAAATGTCATTTTGCAGGCGGATTGAAGAAATGTACCTGTGCTGTTGATACACGTAGTAATCCTAAACTCCTAAACTACAGGATTGCCTGGGCAAAACAGGTGAAAAACGCCAGCACCTTGTCTCTTCATCTTTATGTATATATTTATTAACGTCTGTTTGTAATATCATCAACACCTCACGCTTTTGGAAATCACAGTGAACTTACCTTTGTTGATATCTTCAGGAATTTATTTAAAGGAAATCTAAAGACGTGAGTTTAACATCTGGAAGACGTACTAGAATTAGATATTTAGATGGTATCAAACATTTTATTTAAAAACAACATAATTAGATATCAACAGTCTGTTTTCAGATTTGTCAGGTTATAAGTCCTTGTGGCTTTTGTATAAGACTTTATATGTTCTTCTCAGAACTTTGATGACTAATATATGACAAAGAATGTGCAATTGACTTGGAGATTATTGTGCGCCGCCAAACGTGTTGCATATATTATACTGCATTTTGCAGTCGGAAGCAAGAAGTTTTGCGCGGGGTGTTCAAAGTTCTGACACTTTTATTTTTCAAGTCATTTGATAAGAATCAGCTAGGGGGACGCTCCCCCTGCTCCGGCATCGGGTGCGACCCTACCGCCCGCCGGTCCCTCGTTCCTGCTCAGTTTCAGCTGGATCAAGCCCCCGCTCCCCACCTTTAGCATAGATGAACTGGATTTTCTTTTGCCCCACCGTGCAATGCTGGCTCCAGCCCCTGGACCCTCACCTCCCCCGGGAAAGGGGCACTAGCTCGAATCGGGTCCCTTAAAGTAATTCTCGGCCCGCCTCCCGAAAGTTCGAGGCTTAGCGCTTTTACACATTGAGCGCTGTCGGCTCAGCGGAGACGAGGCTGCCGATGCCCTTCCCGGCCACCAGGGGGAACAGCCGAGTCGGGATACAGCGGAAACAATTCTATCTTTTGTGCTCTATGTCTTTTGTGTCCCTTCTAGGCCTATGCTTCCACCATGGAGAAACAAAACATTTCCCACCTCGCCCGCGTAGATATAAGAAAGTGTAGAGTGGCACACCCCAATTCCTGGATTCGGAGTCCATAGCGCGGAAGGGGTCCCACGTTTTCTGTTGCGCACTGTGAAAGTGGGGAGACGGCGCTTCAGTGCCGTGAATTTTGCCTGTTTTCCGTCGGGCAGCCCCTCGGAACCACAATGTTAAAAAGGCCCGAAGAACCCGGAAACTTCCATTGAAATCACAGCGAGCACCACTCTAAAATTTTCGCAACTCTATGCGCCCTCAGCCTGACGGCGGGAGACGAGGGCCATTTCCCGAGCGGCGGTTGTGCGCAAAAGCGAACGGAGGCGAAGGAGGGACCGCAGAGCCGGAAAGGCCTTTGAAGGGGATCCGCTGTCTTGGCCGGCGAGCCTTTATTTCGCTGACGTCTTCGCCTTCGACACAAGAGGCAGCAGGAGCCTTGGAGCCGGAACAACGCCCCACCCCCGCAGGCCGTGACGCAAAAGAAGTGTGACGGGCGTTTCCGGTTCGCGCGCGCATGCGCCTCCGTGGGCGGACAGGAGCCGCGCTTCCGGGTTTCGTGGAGTAGGCGGTCGAGATGGCGGAGGGAGAGGAGTACGAGTCGGTGCTCTGCGTCAAGCCGGAGGTTCACGTCTACCGAGTGCCCCCCCGCGCCTCTAACCGGGGCTACAGGTGAGCCGGGGAGCCCCGGGGCATGTGCAGAGTGCCCTCCTTTCCCCGCCTCGGACTCTCCCCCCCCCACTTCCAAACCAATGCGATCGCTGTGGGTTGGGGATCAAGTCTCAGTTGGGGGGTCGGAAGGGGCGTACAGTGACACCACCGTCATGTTAAAAGGGGAGTTTTGAAGGGGTGGCAGTGAAGGAGGAACATGGCAGGGTTTTTTTTGGATAAGGGTGCTTAGCTTACTCCTTTAACAAACATGGCGTGAAAGAGAAATTTGCTCCGAAGCGAGACGAGGCCGCCTGATGTATGTTTGTGTGTGTTGCAGCTGCGGGTTTCCTGCACTGCAAAGGGAGGGGAAGGGGTTAGGCAAGCTGGTGTTCGGGGGCCCCTTCCAACGCTTTTGATTCTGTTGGGTGACTTTTAGCCCTGAGCAGCGGCGCTGTCTTCTCTCCCTGGTGCTAGAGCTGCGGAGTGGCAGCTGGACCAGCCAGCCTGGAGCGGGCGGATGCGCATAACGGCCAAAGGGAATGTGGCCTACATCAAGTTGGAGGACAAGAACTCAGGTAATGGGGAGTGAGGCGTCCATCGTCTCTGTGCAGCATGGTTGTTGGAGGGAGGGAGCTTTTCCTAGCCCAGAAATCGGTTTAGGCCTTTGCTAAGCCTCCGGCAAAAGGAGACACAGTGACTTTGGTTCAGGGCAATCCTTTTTAGCCAGGTTGGTTGTCCGTAGGGTTCTTTTATGGGTCTGTCAAGCTGCCGTGAATCCCAGCCCTCACTGCCACACCTGAAGGGGAGCAATTGCAGGATGTGCATGTGTGCTAATCTTGGGCAAACTCTACATTCAGGGTGGTGGTGGTGAGCCCTAGCAAGCTTCCCTTGACCTGCTTGCAGTGCCCAGGAGTCCAATAGTAAATTTTCCTGAAGGCAGAAAGGGCACAGCTTAAACTGCAGAGTCCTCCCCCCCCCCACAACTTATTTGTGAACTTAAATTAACAATTCAAAGCATTTTGGAGGACATAAATGAGCATTGATTCAGAATCTGCTTCAATGCCACACACCCATTGCATTGGGGGGGGGTCACTTTCATTGAACCAAAGTGCACAAGTATGAAGAGCAGCAACACAATCTGCTAAGTGTGGGACGTACTCATGGCACCTAAAGTATCTTTGGTCGGGTGGGAGGGAGATGCTGACCAGCTGGTTTCACATCCTCACTTTCCTCCCTTCCAGGAGAACTTTTTGCCCAGGCTCCTGTGGACCAGTTCCCCAGCATTACTGTGGAGAGTGTGACGGACTCCAGCCGTTATTTTGTCATTCGCATTGAGGACGGGAACGGTATGGAGGCGGAGGTTCGGATCGTGTCCTCCTAGGCACGCAGGGCAGCGGTTCCCCACTTGTGCATCTCCTGGAATGATCCTAAGGCAGCGCCTGCAAGCCCCCCTTCCCCTTTCCCTCAAAACCCAAAGCTTCCTTCTTGCAGCAAGCTGGGATTTGCCAGGACTTGGGGGGCCTTTGGGAAGAGGACCCCCTGCACCCTTCCCCCCCCTTCACTGCTCTTCCTCAGCATGCTCTTTTCTGGCCCTCTTGGCGCCGGCACAGCTTGCCTCCCCCAGGGCTGCTGCTTCTTGGTCACTGCCCCCCCCCTACTATGCCCTCAGATTGCTTCCTGCTTTTTGCCTTGTTTGGGTTGGCTAACAGTGGGCTGCTATGGTGTGTGTGAGGCCCTTCTGTTTTGGTGTAGTATTGTCCCTGGGAAGTTGACTTCAGTCCTCGGTGCCAGTGAGGCCCCATGTGGGCCTTTTTGCCTCTGGCCAGCTTGCTGCCGCAGCCACTCCTACGGTAACACCCCTGGTGCCACTGAGCTGCCCCTCTTGGAGGGTGCTGCCCTTCCTCTGCTCTCAGAGCTGCCTGGCTGCCTCTGCATTCTGCGGGCAGCCCGGGACTCTCAGCACTTGCTTGGTGTGCCACACTGAAAGCTCTGCTGCCAACAGAATGAGCATGGCTTCTCTTGCAGGGCGCCGGGCCTTCATTGGAGTCGGCTTTGTTGACCGAGGTGATGCCTTCGACTTCAACGTCGCTCTGCAGGACCATTTCAAGTGAGCATCTGCCTCCCACTTTGCAGAGTGCCTGGGTGTCCAGACCTTCCCCAGCCCGGGGGGGGGGGGGAGCACATGGAGTCTTTGCTACACCGGTTGGAGCCTTGGAAGAGCAAGGCACCTTTCCAAGCAAGCCAAGCTAATTCTCCTGAGCTGGTGCAAGTTGCAGCTACCTTTTGCCTCCTGGGGTTCCTTCAAATGCCCCTTCCTGGCTCTGCTGGTGCAAAACAAAACAAAAACCTCAATTCCCCCCCCCCCCCGTGAAAGAAGCAGTGTGAGAAGTGAAGGAAAGAAAACGGGGTTTTGGGCAGCTGCCGATTGCAGGTGCGGGGCAGATTCTGTCACGACTTGCAGTCCCCTTTTGCTCTCTGTAGCCCTGCTTTGCTGAAGGAGCCTGCATTCCCTTAAACCCCTGACAAATTGGAGGATTTCAGCAGGCGAGCCAGAGGAACCGGGGAGGGGGCTGATTCTGGGGATGGAAGCAGGCGAGAACTTGCAGAGGAGCAGCAGCTGGAAGGAGTTTTCCCCCTGCAACTCTTTATCTACCCAGGCTGGGGTGGCGGATGGCAGGTGGGGGTGGGTTGGATATCAAAGACAGATGAGGGTTGCAGGGGAAAAGCAACCGTGACTCCCTGCAGACTCCCCTCCCAGCAATTGAAATCAAACACAGCGTTTCGGGTGCTGCCTTTGTGGCTGTGACAGATTCCTTCTGAAAGAGAAGGTGGTTGCTTTCATGGGCTTGGGTGCTGAGTTCAACACAGCCACTTTCCCTACACCGCCCCCTGCCAGCACCGTACGCTTTTTCCTCTGCTGTCTCGTGACGCCCCCACCCCAATTTATTCTCTCAACAGGTGGGTCAAACAGCAGAGTGAGTTGGCCAAGCAGGCCCTGAATCCAGACCAGGGCCCCAAACTGGACCTGGGCTTCAAGGAAGGGCAGACAATCAAGCTTAACATTGCGGTGAGGAGGAGGGACCTCTTTGGGCTTGTCCGGCTGCGGCAGAGGGGGTGGGGGTGGGCTGTGGAAAAGGGAGTCGCAAAGCAACTCAAGTGGCTCAAATCAGCAAGTCAAGCTGTGGGTTACCAAGGAACACTACCCAGGGTTGATAGGACCTGGAAGAAAGTTCCTTTCTGACCCCAAATGGTGGGGACTAATCCGATCATCAGCAGATTATACCCTCCCTCATCCCAAAGGGATTTCTTTTGAGACACACACCAGTATCCTATCCCTGTGGTGTAGTGGTTAAGAGCGGTAGATTCGTTATCTGGGGAACCGGGTTCGCGTCTCCACTCCTCCACATGCAGCTGCTGGGTGACCTTGGGCTAGTCACACTTCTCTGAAGTCTCTCAGCCCCACTCGCCTCACAGAGTGTTTGTTGTGGGGGAGGAAGGGAAAGGAGAATGTGAGCCGCTTTGAGACTCCTTCGGGTAGTGAAAAGCGGGATATCAAATCCAAACTCTTCTTCTTCTTCTCAGCCCCACTCACCTCACAGAGTGTTTGTTGTGGGGGAGGAAGGGAAAGGAGAATGTTAGCCGCTTTGAGACTCCTTTGGGTAGTGATAAAGCGGGATATCAAATCCAAACTCTTCTTTTTCTTCTGTGCCCTGTTTCTGCCTCTATGTCACTTGACCACGTGATAATGGCTTTTTAGAAACGAACAACACTATACAAGGTCAAAGGGGGGGGGGAGTCTTTTTGCTCTTGTGTCTTGCGCAGGTGTGTCCACTGTGTTGTCAATGTGCGCAAGGAGATGCGCCAAAGGCAATTGTTCAAAGTCATCTCAGCCCAGGCCTTGACTTGTTGTCAAGGGAATGTCCCCAACATGCTGGCCGGAGCTGCAGGTTGCTTGCAGGTGGATGAGGCCCTTCCCTCCTTTCAGCTGGGATTGCTGCCCACGCAGAGACGCAGCCGTGGGCCGGGGAATGCCCTTCACACCTTTGAGTTGACTGACCATGCAGTTCAATCTCCTTTCAGAACGTGAAGAAGAAGGATGGCTCCTCCTCGGCGAGCAGGCCCCGAGCAACAGGCTCTGGGGGCCCCAGCCTCATCCCGCCCCCTCCTGGAGGAAAGGCCTCCCTGACTGGGGAGCAACTTTCGTCTGCTGCTGAGGAAGGTCTGTGTTTCCTGTTGATCTCACTCGCAAAAGTGGAAAGTCGCTTATGGCAGTGCACAGCCGGTCTACTTCGTAGCTGGCTTCCCCCAGGCCAGGCTTGCTTGTGGTTATGGGCGGGCGATTTCCCAGCCTTGCGTTGGGGCAGGAAAGCTTCAGAGCAGAGGAGGCTGCTCAGGTTAAACTCTGCCCCCACCCCCAGCATTGTCTCAGCTGCCTTGCCTTTCTTGGGTCTTTCTGTCCACCAGGTCCCAGGGGCTCTTAAAGGGCTAGCCAGGAAGGGGCTGTGAAATATATCCCAAGTGACGAAAGGTTATCTCTCTGTCTCTCCCTCCCCGTATCCTGTTTATCGGCAGACGTCTCCATCCCGTGGCCGCCTCCGCAGGCTTCGAATTCTGCAGCAGAAGCAGCTGCGGACATCTGGGGAGACTTCACCAAAGCTTCTGGGTGAGAGTCACATGTGGGTTGCAGAAGTTGAGATGTGTGTCCCCTTCCACCCGCCCCACTCTTTATAGTACACTTAGCCAGAAAACTCCCTAATCTGACATCTGTTGATGGGATCCAAGGGGTGCCAGGTTCATGACGTTCAAGTCCCAGTGGTGGGAAGATCTTTTATCCAAAAGGGTAGGTCTGCTTTCTTGGAGAAGCAATGAAACTCCATTGCCCCCTCATGCCATCCACTGTGTGATGGCAGGAGGTTACGTCCAGATGTTCAGGGGGAAGGGCCCCTCTCTGTCCCCAGTGCAGTGCAGGCCCTGGGCCCCTGCAGATCCACTCCTTCAGCTTCTTTCTCCTTCTAGGTCTGCCTCCGGTCAGGCTCAGCAGAGCTCCACCAGCTGGGTCCAGTTCTGAGCCCGAGCATCTTGTGCTTCTCTGGTCTGGGGTGAAGGCCACGGAAGGACCCTTGTGGACCAAAGAGGAAGCCACTTTGCCCTCGTGGTGCATCATGAAATCCCAGTTCTGGATGTGTTTGGATGTTTGCTTGGGGCATTTTATGGGCTAGGGAAGGTGGGGGGGGGGTCAGCTGGGGCTGTGCAGATCCTCTTCTCCCTCCCCCACCTCCATCTACCCCCTCAGCACTTGGGGTCCCTGAAAGGGGAGGGAGTTTTTTTTCTGGGTTCAGATCACAGCTTAAGAACCTGGAAGCCTGGAGGGGGAAAGAGGGAGACAGCTGGACCTGCCCAGAAAGAGAGAGGCTCCTTCCTCTCGCCTTTTTTCCCTGTCTTGTGTGGTGTCTTAACAGTATTTCTTTGATATGCTTGCCTCGCCTCACCCCCTTTCTAGCTTGGAGGGATTTTGTGGCGCAGCTGCCCCAGGAAACACACTCTGCACGTGGGCAAAGGCGGCTTCCCTCGCAGGAGCGCCCTCCCTCCGCAGCCCACCCTTGCAAACTTGAAATGGGCTTACCTGTCGCACATCTCCCTCTCGGAATTTCCAGGGTGCCTTCCACACCGGAAGGACACTGGGCCCCGATTCTGTCACGTTGCTCTGCCTCTGGTGGTTGTGGTGGAGGTAGCAGCGCTGGGAGTGAGAGAAGAGTTGTCAGCTTGCTGCAGAGGCGGCAAAGAATGACGCCACGTCGATGTCCTTTGAGGGCGGGGGTCCCTGGCTCTGCTTTGCCTTGTGAAGTGCCTTCTCTTTTTCCTTCTCCCTCCTCTGCTAAAACTGGCCTTTTGGGCAGCAAGAGCAGTGGAACTCCTCACATTCCATATTTGTGTGACTTTTAACGTGCACACACACAACAAATTACCCTTTTACTTTCAGAGAGACCCTGGGTTTTTCTCCTTTCCCAGTGGTTGCCTGTGGTGCCTCAGTTATTGTGAAGGACAAAAACTGCCATCTTACGGAACCGGGTTTTAATTCTCTTTTAAAATACAAATCTTTGTATTCACTCCTATCCTATTTATTCTAAGACAAAGGCCTTTTACAGAACGTTCTCTTACTATGAAACTCCATAAAGTTTTTGCCTGCCTTTTGTTTTGTTATTTTTGAGCTGGTTCCTTATTAAAAATGTATATGTATATATAAAAGCCTTTATTTGTCTTCGGGGAAAAGGGGCTGGGGGAGCAGAAATGGACCCAGTTGGGAGAGCGAAAAGGCCAAAAGAATTAGTAAAAACAGTGCCTCAGTAAGAGTCACATGTTGGGTGGCACAGGGGTGGGTTACCAAGGACACCTTCCTACACCTAAGGATGGTGCTGAATGTTGGACCCATTGAATAGGTGCAGCTATTTTAGTGGGGCTCCTCTGATTAGGACTTCCACTCCTATTGTGTTTGTTTGTTGAGGATTTGCACTCTGTTCATGCCCAGAGGTACAATTCTGTTGCTCCCCAAGTTCCTTGGCTGGCATTTGTGACTGTGAGCAAAGAACCTTTTCCAGCCAAAAAAACCCTCACCTGTGTGCTCATAAGAATGTGCTCCTCAGCCCCAGAACCCCAAAAAGCAGTATCCATTTGGAGAATGCAAGGTGGGATTCCCCCCCCCCAAGCCAAATGCTGAGTCCTGCTTGCCTTTCTTTGGAACGTGGAAATCTCAGTGCATCCACTGCTGCCCTCTGAACAATCTGCTTGGCTTTGGATTTGCCCCCACTGCGTTGCGAATATCTGGTGCTTGTTGGTGTCCCCAGGCCTCAAACAAGCTTCTAGCCATCGAAGAAGATGACCCAGGGCCTGGCTTGCAGAGCCGCTTCCAGTTTTTGCAAAGTCCTGGCGGGAGGCGGCGGCTGTGTCCTGGTTGGGGGGTCACTGGGACATGCGAGGAAAAGCCTCTCTTTCGGGAAGAAGGCAGCGCTCAGCCGCCCCATAGGGCGGCCGTAATTCCCGGAGACTTAAGCAGCTTATGCTGGTGCTGCCTGGGTTTTCCCCGGGTGCAACCGGAGCCCTTGGCACGCGCCTTGGCCTGGAAGAACAAGAGGAGGAGGAAGAGGAGGAAGCGGCGTTCTTGGGCCGGCCAAAGGCGCCGTCTGAAGCCCGCCCTCCACCACCGCTGCCCGGCGCTATAGTAACGCTGCTGCGGTTTGAGAAAGCAGCGGACCGCCCAGCAGAGCCACCTGTGCCAGGTGAGGGGCTGGCTTTGGCGATGGGGGGGGGGCAGCCTTGGGGGCTGCACTGTCCTGGGGCATTTGGAGGTCAGGGGCCAGGGCTGATGCTCTCTAGGAAGGAGGGCTGGGCGGAGAAGGCCCTGCACTCTACACATGCTCCGAGGCACTGCGCAACAGCTTCCCGTCCATCCTTTTCTGGCTCCAGAAGCGCAGCGTGGGGACCGAGCTTTCGCTGGTGGGGCACCAGGTACCCCCTTTGCCCACACCGGACACGTCTTGGAAGTTGGGAGCAAACGAATTCGCGACTTTGAATTTAATCGACGCCTAACTGCTGATGATGGGGCTCCTTCCCCTTTGACAGGTTGGATGGGGGACAGAAATCCAACAGGTGCAGCATCGTCGGCCAGGAGCGCAGCAGGCACACGCGCGAGGCTCCATCTGTTGAGTTTCTTGCTCCGTTTCCCGCCCGGCAAAAGGGGCCGCGGCGCGCGCTGTGGGGCACATTCCCCGATGAGAAAGTTGAGCCAGCTAACTCGGGGGGGGGGGCCACGGGCTGCTATTCCGCCGCCCGCCGTGCCGAATATCCGCCTGCAGCCCGAGCTCGAGGGCGGGTTGCGCTCCGCCGGGCAGAGGGGGGCTCCTGCTCCTGCGCTGCAAACTTTGGGGAAGGGGCCGCCGTGACTGCATCGGCTGGAGAAGTGGCGGCCTCTAGGACCCGGGAGCGCCGCGGCTTGAGTCCGCGGGGGAGGCAGCCTGCAGTCGCTGCTGCCGGGCGGCGATTGGTCCTGCCGGGCTCCCCCCCCCCCTGCAGCCGCGGGACCCGGGAAAGAGGCGGGGGGGCGGCGGCTGCGGGCTCGCGCTCCTCCCTGGGTCCTGCCCCTCTCCAGCAAGCATCGCATCTGCCGTGCAAAGCGCTATGGAGGCGGCCACCCCTGCCCGGCGGCAGGAGCCCCCCGGAGCCCGGCCGTAGAGCGGCGGCGGCGGCCCCCTCCCCATGAGCAACGCGGAGGCTGCGGAGCTGAAGCTGGAGGCTGCGGTTCAGGTCGGTGGGGGCTGCCTGGCGGCGGAAGCGGGAGCACCCATTCGTTCAACCCCCTCCGGCAATCCCCTCTTTCTTTCTTTCTTTCTTTCTTTCTTTCTTTCTTTCTTTCTTTCTTTCTTTCTTTCTTTCTTTCTGTGGGTGCCAATAAAATCTCCTTTTTGGGGAACCTGGGCGCATCTTCTCCATCATACAGACTCCGAAGTTGCCGCCAGAAACAACCCCCTTAAAAGTAGGACCCCTGGCCCGGCGTCTGCTGAATTCCCTTTCCCAGCCTTTTATGGGAATTTCTCCAAATTAGTTTTGCCTTGGGGGGCGGGTTGGATGTTGGAAAAATATTTGTACCGTTGGACCCGGGAAAAGGTTTGTGATGTCTCCTCTCTTGAAAGCTAATCTCTCTCTCCTCCCCCTTTTAGTTATCCTTAAAAAAAATGTTTTGCTAGCTGATCTAAAAGCTGAGGAAAGCAAGGTTTAATCGTGAGGGATTGCATTAGAAAATTAAAATCAACCCAAGTAGTTTACTGGAAAAGAGAATAATCTGATTTGTGTAGGAGCTGCTGTTGGATCCGTAGTGTTACAGGAGATTTACAGGTGTAAAGCTGAATTCACGCTTCAATCTGAAGCTGCATCTCAGTCCTCTTGCCCTGATTTAACAGACGGGCCATCATCTAATGTAGCCTCACCCCTGGAGTGAAGTCTTCTGCACTCCTTAGGACTTTGGTGACTCTGGAGGTGTTGGAGGACTTTGTGGGCTTGATCCAGCGAGAAGGAAGCATGGATGACGGAAGTCCCATCAAACTGAGTAAACTCCCCATTCCAGCCGCAACCTCTCAGCCTCAGCTCCCCTTCTGAACCAAGCGCATAACTTATACTTATCTACCTTGCAAAGTTGCTGTAGGGTTTGTGCAAGAGGGGGTTGCTCAGTTTTGGGGAGCGCTTGATGAAGAACGTCTGGGCCAGTTGACCAAAAGATCCAGGGCTGTTGTTTTTTCCACGTCTCCATCCTTGGCTGCTACTTCCGTGAACAGGTTGGGGAATGTGTCTTGAGTCCGGGAGCTAGGGGGAAGTAGTATAATTTTAGGAATATTTGAGTGCCTACGTCGGGGGGGGGGGGAAGTGAGCCTTTCCCTCCCCCACACTTTGCAAAGAAGTCAGCCAACTCCTGATTCCCGTTTTGGAGGTGACCTTTAAACCTTCTATGGGATAACGGAGGGCCATGGAGGCACCTTATTGGATTGCTGGGAATTAGGGCACTAAATCTGGACATCCTTTTATACTGAAGCCGTGGAGGAACAGGGTCCCAAGGCACGGTGACGGGGGGGGCACTGATTCAAGGTCCGGCCTGGGCAAGGGAGAGAGATGCTTTTCCGCCCCAAGTTGCCCACTTCCCTTCTCTTTCCACCTTTCCACGCCCCAAGCCACAATGAAGTACTGAGCCCCGTTTGCGGCCGGGCCCAGTCGCTCATTTTAGCCCCCCGCCCTCCTTGAGTTTCATGGGCTGGAGATTCTGGGAGAAGGTTGGGTTTTTGTACTGGGGACCCCCACTCCTGAGACAGGCCACCTTCTGCTCCATGAGGATAGAATTGCCTCCTAAGTACTGAATATGTTCTGATCTCAGGCAGACTCCCCCGGTGGATTCCTTCTGGATCTCCCCTTGCAGCCTGCAGGCTGCTCCCTCGCTTGGCTCACCCAGTTGCTGAACTGGGCCGGGGACTGATACAGTATATGGGTCGGCCTGCATGGAAATTTCGGCTCCACCCAAACCCCAGAGTGAAATATAGTTCACTGAGTCCTATATAGGCGTGTAAAACTATAGGGAAAGTTCATATGGTTTTTAATTTGGCAATGATAATGATGTATGTATGTACTTATATACTTGAGTATAAGCCTAGTTTTTCAGCACATTTTTTGTGCTGAAAAAGCTGCCCTCGGCTTATACTTGAGTGAGGCGGGCGGTGGGGGGTGGCAAGAAAGAAGCCCTTTCTCTCCGCTCATGCTACCGCCACCCGCTCACCCCAGTCAGCCATTCCTTAAGGAGCGTACAAGAACGGCGGTTCTTTACTCTCCCCAGGCAGCTTATTCCATTCCTGAACTGCTCCCATAAATGCAAACTTTAGACCCCAGAAGGCAGAAAGCCTATCAGTTAAGGAAGTATTAAAACCCCACAGGTGCTCACTTTCCCTGGCTCCTGCTTAAACAGGACAGGATCCCAGCCTTCTCTGTATAACACAAGGGAACATTGCGATGTGGGTTAAACCACAGAGCCCTAGGGCTTGCTGATCAGAAGAATGGCGGTTCGAATCCCCGCGACGGGGTGAGCTCCACAGCGGCAAAGGAGGAAGAGGAAGGAGCAGCCCAAAGAGCTGCTTTCGGGCTACTCGTTCCTTCTCCTCCTCCACAGCGGCAAAGGTGAACCGGCTTATACTCGAGTCAATAAGCTTTCCCAGGTTTTTGTAGGAAAATTAGGTGCCTCGGCTTATATTCGGGTCGGCTTATACTCGAGTATATAGGTATGTCCCAGAGACAGGGCACTCTTACTCCCATCTTATTGATGGGGCCACTGAGGGAGAGGTTTGACTCCAAAGAGCCCAAGCCAGGGAGCTTAGAATAGAGACAGGAGGCTCCCTCGGTTCTCCTGGCACCAGAGACCAACTCTTCACCTGCTGGGCGCCTGGCAACCTTTTTTTGGCCAGTGTGGCTTGTTCCTGCTCCATGCGGTCTCTGCATCTTGCAGCTGGGCATCTCTTTGCCATCTTGGGCTCCCCGAGAGGCTGTCTTGGCCCAGAGGAGACTCTGTCTTGGCTTCTTCAGGGCTGGTCCCTGGTTGCTGAGACTGGCTTGTTCTCACCCGGCAGAAAGTGGAAGATAGCATCCTGATCTCGGCAGAAGGGAAGAGCCTCTCTGTCAGGGGCTCCTGCGAAGACTCCCCACCCACCCGCTTGCCGGCTAGGATCCGGGAGATCGTCACCAAGAACCTCTCGCAAAGCGACTGCCAAGGTATGTTTGGAGAAGACGCTTCTTCTTGGAACTGGGGAACTGTGAGCTGAGAAGGGAGCCTTCTTGGCCGCTTCCCTTGCTAGGCTCCTCATTTCCTGGCCTGGTTCCCCCTGCAAGCAAGGCAGAATGCAGGAGGCAGCTGAGCTCCGCTCTGGCTGAGTACCTGGCAGGATGGACCCTTTCCTCTTCCAACTCCTGGGAGGTGACAGGTGGAAAGACAGAGCCAACTCCTGACATTCTGGTACTCCATCTTGTTGTATCCGACACTTCATCCTCTGCTGAGCTTCAGGACACCCCTGCCCGGCCCACCTGCCTGTCACCCCTTCCGGACAGGACAAGGAGGCCAAACTGTGCCAAGCTGGCCACAGTGCTGCTGGCTGGGCCCAGGGGCTTCGTGCTGCTGCGACATGCTCTGTTTCCAAACAATCCCTGGGAAGTGAAAGGAATTCGGAACAGATGGATGAGGAGAGAGAAGCAGAAGGAGGGAAGGCAGCAGATAGGAAGCTCCCTCTGTACGCGAGAGGGAGGGAGAGACTCTGTGTGAGTGACTCTCAATGGGTGATGCACCTTTGCGGAACTCACATAAGACATCAGAAAGAGTCTGGCTGCTGCTGCTGCTGGATCAGACCCAGTTTTATAGTGCTCACGGTGACCAGACAAATGCTCCCGCAAGACAGGGAGGGCAACAACTTTCTCTTGCAGGCGCATTTGGGTATCTGGCATTCAGGGATAGACTGCTACTTCACGTGGAGGTCCAAGCCAAAGCAGCAAATCCTGTAAATCAGTTGTGCGTTGAGGGGGAGGGCGGCTGACGCCGGCACCCACAGTTCAAGAAGAATGAACTTTATAGAAGATATGTGGTTGCAAAGGGGAGCAATCCCTCCATTTGTTCCGTGGTCGCTCATCCCAATAAAGGGGAGTCTCTGGGGGCTCCCAATAAAGGGGAGTCTCTGGGGGCTGAAATAAAAGGCGAAAACTGCAGGACCCCTTCTGGGATGAGGTGAGCACTGCCCCGTCAGCAACAACCTGTTGCCTATTCCTTTCCAGCCAGCAGCAAGAAAATGTTTGCGAATGTTCTATGGCAGGGACGTCCAACTTCCGAGAAATCTACTCATACAATTAAAATCTGGCAGTGATCTACCCCTTTGGGAGGGGGGGGGTTCAGGTCAAACTTGTTGATATTTTTTTAGGCAGGGACATCCTGTTTTTTGGGGGGGGGGTTCAGGTCAAAGTTGTTGAGCTTCTTTTAGGGAGGAACGTCCCATTTGGGGGGGGTGTTCAGGTCTAATGAATGGAAAGAGGCGCTCAGTGATTGATCGCTAAGGAGACAGTCTGCCTTGCTGCGCAAACTCCATCTTCCATTCTGGAGGACGGCGGGGGGGGGGGCAGAAGGAGGAGCCACCGATCTACCGCGATCTACCAAAAGCTCCTGGGGATCGGCCAGTTGGACATCCCTGTTCTATGTCATCGCAACAGTCCATTTAGCACACCTGTATGCCCGGTGTTCTGGCAGTGCATCCCAGGTTCCCTTGCTTCATTTTGTTCTGTTTATTTCTTAAACTTCTCTCCTTCCCTTCGTTCCAAAGGGAGCCCAGGGCGGCTTGTCCAACTGCAGAGATGCATTTGATGCAATGTGTGTCTGTCTCTCTACCTCTGTGCTCCTCTCTTCCCACAGTGGCCTCCCACGCCGAGATGTCGTCCCTGCTTTCCCTCCAGGAGGAGAACCGCATCTTGCAGCAGGAGCTCTCCCGGGTGGAGGATTTGCTGGCCCAGAGCCGGGCGGAGCGGGATGAGCTGGCTATCAAGTACAACGCCATCAGTGAGCGGGTATGTGCAGGAGGCAGGCAGGGTCCTCTCCACCCTTCCCAGCAGGCCTTTCCAGGCACATGGGTCTATGAAGCCTTTACTTTGCGTATTCCCTTTCTCTGAAAGCCATTGAAGAATTATCTGCAGATTTGCAGAGCGATGCAAGCAGTGTGAGACACTCAGATAGATTTTCAGATGTATTTTTCGCTCCATAAGACACACCTAGTTTTTAGAGGAGGAAAGGGGGAAAGCCCTGTTTATTTTGAGGATCAGCTCAAAGTGGTGCAGCTTTTTTTTTTGCAAAGGGAAAAGCCCTGTTTTTTGAGGATCAGCTGAAAGTGGTGCAGCTTTTTTTGCAAAGGGAAAAGCCCTGCTTTTTTGAGGATCAGCTGAAAGTGGTGCAGCTTTTTTTTGCAAAGGGAAAAGCCCTGCTTTTTTAGGATCAGCTGAAAGTGGTGCAGCTTTTTTTGCAAAGGGAAAAGCCCTGTTTTTTTAGGATCAGCTGAAAGTGGTGCAGCTTTTCTGCAAAGGGAAAAGCCCTGCTTTTTTGAGGATCAGCTGAAAGTGGTGCAGCTTTTTTTGCAAAGGGAAAAGCCCTGCTTTTTTGAGGATCAGCTGAAAGTGGTGCAGCTTCTTTTTCAAAGAGGAAAAGCCCTGCTTTTTTGAGGATCAGCTGAAAGTGGTGCAGCTTCTTTTTCAAAGAGGAAAAGCCCTGCTTTTTTGAGGATCAGCTGAAAGTGGTGCAGCTTCTTTTTCAAAGAGGAAAAGCCCCGTTTTTATGGGGTTCAACTCATAGTTCTGCAGCTTCTAGTCCTACAGCCATTTCTACAGTTTCCAGACAGATAATCTAATCAGCCAGTCACATGTTGCTGGGGAAACAAACAGCCTCCCTCTGCAGTCAACAATGGAGGCCTGGGCAAGGGGGCGGGGCTGGAAAGGGAGCCTTATCTCTCTCCCGATCACTTGCTGTACAGCTGTTCAGTGGCTTCCTTCCAACACCCCCTTCTCTCTTTGTAAAAAAAAAGAGCACGATCTGCTTTTGGCCCCTAGGCAATTCGGCTCCAGGTACCATGCTCTCGCTCCATAAGACGCATAGATATTTTCTCTTACTTTTTAGGAGGAATAAAGTGTGTCTTATCTAGCGAAAAATACGGTATACGCTAGGCAACAAATGGCTCCTTAAACGACAGTCACCAAAACAGAATGTCTAGTTGCCATTTGGGGCAAGATGGCTCTAAATTCTTATTTTTCAAATGATGGGACTGACTGTGATTGGTTCTCGGTTGAACATCTGGCTAGTTTGGAGGGCAACCTTGAGCTAGGCTAAGAGCTTTGAGAGCTTAGAAGAAGAAAAGTCACTTGATCTAGGGACAGTCCACGTATACATTGGCCCATTCCAACCTCTTTCGCTTAATGGTCACATGGATAATTTATAATGTAAGAATCTTCACAACTGTGAGCAGGGCTGGGCAGTGGGATAAGTGAAAACAATCTTCAACTATTAACTATACAGTAGTACCTTGGTTGTCGATCTTAATCCGTTCCGGGAGTCCGTTCGACTCCTGGAGCGGTTTGAAAACCAAGGTACGACTTCTGATTGGCTGCAGGAGCTTCCTGCACTCAATCGGAAGCCGCGTTGGACGTTCGGCTTCCAAAAACCATTTGCAAACCGGAACACCGGGTTTGCGGTGTTCAGGAGCCAAAACGTCCGAGTACCAAGGCGTTTGACAACCAAGGTACGAATGTAATGTTGTTTACTGCTTCTGCTCAGGCGGCACAGAAAAAAGCATTTTCGTTTCTGAGATTCGTTCTGTTTGTGCAGATAAAATACAGTCATACCTTGGGTTACGGCCGCTTCAGGTTGCGCCGAACCTGGAAGTAACGGAACGGGTTGCTTCCGGTTTTCTGCGCATGTGCAGAAGTGCCGAATTGCATCACGCACGTGCGCAGATGCAACGGCATGGGTCACAAACACGGCGGGTTGCGAACGCGGCTCCTGCATGGATCGCGTTCGCAACCCGAGCGTCCACTGTCTAACTCATAGAATTCCACAGGATGTGGTGTTAGTGTGTGCAAGCAGTCCAGATCCAATGACTCCCAGGCACGCACCTCCAGATGATGGAGATATCAGGTGCCATCTTCACTTGGTCGCAAGTGACCAACAGCCAGGTGCAAAATGCGCCTGGCGCCTGGCTAGTTTCGAACACCGAATGCAAGTAGGAAGACCCAGACTCTGTTGGGGTGAGGGTGGCTTGAGCTGTTTACAGATGTGCTGACACAGGGGGAAGGGGTTCTCTGTGGACCTGCCGTGGGATTGAACTCTGGCAAGGGAGATTTGAGGAGCTGGAGAAAGAGAGGCATCAGCGGGCCCTGCCAAGATCCAACTCTGCCCCTTCCGAAAACAAAACAAAAAAAGTCCTGGCATACTAGAATGGTTCCCATTATTTCTGTGGTCAGTTTCCCACCATGCCCTGCTCCCCACCCCCCACCCCAGTCTTGTCTTCTGTGCTCAGACCTGGCTAAGGGTCTGCATGGAAAACATTTGCTGGCTGCTTTCCAGAGTATTGGGGGGGATTGGTTTTTTTTTTTAAATTCTTCCTCCATTTCCAAGAGCTTTGGCCTGTCTGGACAGGTCCGGCTGGCTGAATGGCACCCAGGCTGGTTGAGACCTGCCTCTTGGCTGCGCAGTTTGCAAAGGGGACATACAGGCGTTTTCATGCACCCTGCCACTCACGCTTGACCTGAATTAGTGAATTTAAGAACCAGGCGTGAAATGCTTTGGAAAGAAGGAGGCACACACACACACAAAAACCCCACAACGTATTGACAGTGATCTCGTGCTCCTCAGTGTTCAAAGCGGGGCTGTCCATTGGATCAAAGAAATCTCAGTAGGTTAGTTAGCTAGCTAGTTTAATTCTCTGTGATTTCACATCAGGACGAAGCAATTCGTCCCCCACACCCCCCGAAAATCTTTCTTTGTCTTTAAATTGCTACCAGGCCCCATCTTAGAAATGTGAGGGGAGGAAAGAGTGTGGGCTGGCAGCATCCTGAGATGGCACCGGAATAAATCAGAAATTTTCAAGGGGCTGCCAATGGCACCCCCAGGGCTTTTCGTAAAAATAAAATAAAAAATAAAGCAATCAAATTTCAAGGGGCTGCCATAATCGTTGCAAAAGCTCTGTACAGAAAGACAGTGTTGTCCCCCGTCTTTTGCAGCTGGGGGTGGGGAACTGAGGCTGAGATTGGGGAGTCCGTAACCAAAGCAATATATGCTCAGGCTGGGGGGTTTGGGTTTTTTTGGGGGGGTTGGCTCCTGAAACCTTCTAGAGCTCTGAACCGGAGGGATGTTTTCTTCAAAGCACAGTTGGATCTGCCTACCTCTTGGTTGTAGGGAAGGTCAGAAAAGGAAACAATTCTCCTAAGAATTTCTGCTCTGGCTGGGGCTGGGAGAGGGGGGGGCTCTTGGTTTGGGGGGCTCCTCTCCTTTCAAGGCTGTGTTGGGGGCTGGGCTCACATGCTCCGGTGACCATGGTGACTAGCAGGATAATTTAAATGGGCTGCAGGTTGCCATAGCAGCCGTTGCCTGGGAAGAGGGCAAACTTCGCTCCTGCATTCTACATCTTGCGCCCAATTTCCCCCCCCCCCCAAGCGATTTTTCTGTTAAAAAAAAAAAAAGCAAAACATCTCGGTCCCTTTTGACAAAGCCTTTGAATGTGGGAGCAAAGGGCAATCTCCTACAGATGCTCTGTGTTTAAATTGTCCCAGGCTTGGGAAGACTGATTTTTTTTTTTTAAAGATTAGTTCGCTTCCCTGCCAAATTGGTGTGTGTGGTTCAGTCTGGCTGTTATTTCTTCTTAGCCTTGCAGCAGTCCTCGGCAGTCCGTCAGCCAAGAGCTGGCTCCTTTGACAGGCTGCGGGCTCCCCAAGGCCCTCCGGCAACGGGTGCCCAGAGGGTAGGCTGCCTTGGGACATGGAAGTTCCACGCAACCGCGATGGGCAATGGGCACAAGCTTAGAGGAGGGATCTCTCGTTCTTCCTGTGAGTTGGGGCAGGCGAGGCTTAGGCACGAGGGGCCCTGATCCTCCTCCCCTTTCTTTCCCGGGACTCCTCAGCTGGAGCAGGCGCTTCGCCTGGAGACGGGCGAGCGGGAAAGGGAGGCATTGGAGAACAAGAGCTTGGCTCAGCAGAACGTGGAGCTGCGCCGGCGGTTGGAGGAAGAGCAAGCAGGCTACAAGAGGAAGCTGCAGGCCTACCAGGAGGGGCAGCAGCGGCAGGCCCAGCTGGTGCAGAAACTGCAAGCCAAGGTGAGACCCCCATAAGTCCTTCCATGCACCAGGTTGCACTGCCAGCAGCACGCCCAACCCTTCCCCTGCCCCACGGCGGCACCTGCCGGCCAGTCCGATGAGTAGAACGGAGCGATATCTGGTTTTCAGCATCACGATTTGTCAGCAGCTAAACGTCACAATTTACCGATACACAGTGGTACCTTGGTTGTCGAATGCCTTGGCTCCTGAACAAATCGGCTCCCGAACGCCGCAAACCCAGAAGTAAATGTTCCGGTTTGCGAACGTTTTTTGGAAGCCGAACATCCGACGCGGCTTCCGCAGCTTTTGGTTGAGTGTAGGGCTCCCGGAATGGATTAAAGTTCAACAACCAAGGTATTAGTTTCGGAAATAAGGATGGAGCTCTGTAGAGGCATCGGCCGGCTCCACGGTTTTCCCCGTGTTGTGGTTTTTGCAGAGCAAAAACACAAACATGCACACCCTCGTGATTCGCATTGCCGGCTCAAAAATGAGGAAACTGATATCGCGATCAGGGCAGGGCGATATATATTGTCCAGAGCTGGTTTGAAGTCCATACCTCCCTTCTCTCTAGGTTGTCCAGTACAAAAAGAAGTGTGGGGAGCAGGAAGAGCAACTGCTTGAGAAATCGACGGAGCTGGAGCAGCAGCGCCTAGTGGTGAGCGCTTCTTTCATATGGGGGGCCTCGAGCTGTCAGCTGTTTTTGCTTTCCAGAGGCATGCGGTTTTCCCCTGTTGCCATTGGGGTGCTCTTCACGTGGATGGGTGGCCCTCTTCACACGCTCAGGATCCCTGCACATACCGTGTTTCTCCTAAAATAAGACACTGTCTTATATTTTTTCCCCCTCAGTAAAATACGGTATGGCTTATTTTCAGGGGATGTCTTATTTTAACCGCGTCACACTGGTACACTGCATAGCCATGCCTCTCCAGGCTGTTTTAATGGGAGGTGCCGTGTCACTATGGCTTATTTTCAGGGTATGGCTTATTTTCGGGGAACGGCTTATATTTCGCAAATGCACAGAAATCCTGCTATGGCTTATTTTATGGCTATGTCTTATTTTAGGAGAAACACGGTATTTGAGGACTAGAATTCGGTGTGGAATCTGCTGGGTAAGGGGGAGGAAGTCTGGATTAAGCCGTGCTTTTGTGCATGCTCAGATGTGTGGGATGTAAAACGCAGGAGCAGTCAAACACAACATTGCTAGAGTGGACGCAAAAGGGGAACTCTAGGCCAGCCAGTCGGAACTTGCTGGGCTGGGATGGGCTGGACTTCCTCTGTGTAACTGGAGATGGGTGTGGCCTCACCTGGGCAGGTTAACACAAAACCACAGGGACCAGACTCCATCTATCTCTTTTGGACCACGCTCTCAAAGAACCCGCATTGCTAAGATGCTCTCTTGGTTCAAGCCAAGAGAGGACGAAGGAACTGTTTTCCCTTATGGGACAGTCTCCTGCGTAAATGTAACTTTTACTAAGTTTAAGTCTGCCTTCTGAGATCCTTTTGTGAACAGGACGTCTGTAAGTAAACTCTTTTTATGCTTTTATAGAAGACTGTGTAATGTCTTATTTTGAGAGGGATGAATGGGGAAAATACCAGGGCATTCATTACAGAAGTTTTAACGAACCTGAGCAAGCTATCCGCTGCGTGTGTGTTTAAAAAGGGGAGTGAGAACTCTGCTAATTTCTGGGACTTGTAAACACAAGTTGCAACAGGATATCTTAAACAATATATCCGCTCCTGCATCCCAAAACATTCCCACAAGATGAACGCTGCTCCTTTCTTGACATTGCTCCGGCGAAGAGTACCGCTGCCCCAGCTTCCGGAGCTAAGCTTTTTTGAGCCCCTGCATGTCTGTCAAAGCCCCAGCGGTGGCTTCTCTCTGCTCCCTTCTCCCTGCAGAGCCGTCTGGACATCACAGAGTCACGCTTGCGGCAGGAGGAAGAGCACAGCAGTGACCTGGAAAGTGCTCTCATCCGGCTGGAGGAAGAGCAACAAAGGCCAGTGTGGGAGGGGGAGCAGGGCAGGGCACAGCTCACCAGTCACTGAACCCCAACCCCTTTTGTCCATCCCCTAAGCGAGTGGTTCCCAAACTTATTTGGGGGCGTTTTTAGTGTGTGATGTTGTGTTGCTCTTCTACTGTTTTTTGTTTTTTTTGGAGCCTCCCAGAGTGGCATGTAAATAATAAATTTTCAGAAAAATAAATAAGTTACTCAGCACCCCTCCTGGAAATCGACCTAATTTAAGCAAAGAAGCAGAAGGATTCAGCGACCCATTTGTGTTCATTTATGTACCTGCCAAACTAACAGTCCTGCCAGTGTTTTTATCTGTTTGCAATTTATCTGTAAACGTTCAATAAACCATTTCCATTCTTTTATATATATAAAAAAGTTTGCTATCTTGATTTGTTATTCTTCCGGTAAGTTTCGCCATTTCTGCATATTCCATAAGTTTTTATATCCATTCTTCCTTTGCTGGGACTTCTGCTTCTTTCAAGTTTTGGGCAAGTAACATTCTTGCCTCTGTAGTCGCGTCCAGGAATAAATTTCTATGCAATTTAGGTAGTTCTATCCCTATAATAGGGATGCAGGTGGCGCTATGGGTAAAACCACAGAGCCTAGGGCTTGCCGATCAGAAGGTCAGCGGTTCGAATCCCCGCTACGGGGTGAGCTCCTGTTGTTCGGTCCCTGCTCCTACCAACCAAGCAGTTTTAAAGCATGTCAAAAGTGCAAGTAGATAAATAGGTACTGCTCCAGCGGGAAGGTAAACGGTGTTTCCGTGCGCTGCTCTGGTTTGCAAGAAGCGGCTTGGTCATGCTGGCCACATGACCCGGAAGCTGTATGCCGGCTCCCTCGGCCAGTAATGCGAGATGAGCGCCGCAACCCCAGAGTCGTCCGCGACTGGACCTAATGGTCAGGGGTCCCTTTGCCTTTACCTTTATCCCTATAATAGGGACGCGGGTGGCATTGTGGGTTGGACCACAGAGCCTAGGGCTTGCCGATCAGAAGGTCAGCGGTTTGAATCCCCACAACGGGGTGAGCTCCTGTTGCTCGGTCCCTGCTCCTGCCAACCTAGCCGTTCGAAAGCACATCAAAGTGCAAGTAAATAAATAGGTACCTCTCCAGCAGGAAGGTAAACGGCATTTCTGTGCGCTGCTCTGGTTCGCCAGAAGCTGCTTAGTCATGCTGGCCACATGACCCGGAAGCTGTAAGCCAGCTCCCTCGGCCAATAAAGCAAGATAAGTGCCGCAACCCCAGAGTCGTCCGTAGCTGGACTTAATGGTCAGGGGTCCCTTTACCTTTACCTATCCGTATAATTCCCATAATTTTTTGGATTCTCACCCTTTCCCTATGCATCTGCAGGGAGGCTCGTGTGTGTGTGTGTGTGTGTTTGTAAAAAACCAAATAGACCTGCCTCCTTACCTGCTTCCCCCTGTCGCCTCCAGGAGCACCAGCCTCGCCCAGGTCAATGCCATGCTGAGGGAACAGCTGGACCAGGCGAACACAGCCAACCAAGCCCTCAGTGAGGACATCCGGAAGCTGACGGCTGACTGGACCAAGGCCCGGGATGAGCTGGAGCAGCGGGAGGTGGACTGGCGGCGAGAGGAGGAGGTCTGGGGCGCGGGAGAACCTGGGGGTGGGGGTGAGGGGCTTGAGGCAGGGGGCAGGTTTGGGGAGTGGCGGTCCGAGAAGAGGCACAGGGATGCCAGAGCACAGAGCCTTTTTCTCGGTGCCTTCATCGCCTCTGGCGAAAAGGCTTTGGCAGGTTTCGAAATGAGGGGGGAGCTTGCGGGCCCTGCCTCCCCTGAGAAGCCGGCTGCCAGCCCCCAGCCCCCTCCCCACCCTCGCCGGTGACTTTTTGTGGGCTGGCACTGCAGAAGCGCTTTCTTGTGGCCGGCACTGTCCTCATCCCGCGGCTTCTCCTCCTTCCTTGCAGACCTTCAACGCGTACTTCCACAACGAGCACAGCCGCCTGCTCACCCTCTGGCGGCAAGTGGTGGGGTTCCGGAGGCACTTTGGGGAGATGAAGACCACCATGGAAAGGTCAGCCCTCAGACCAGGAGCCTTGGCCGCAGCTCTCACCCTGGGCCTGTCCTCACTGGCCAGGCTCAAGCTGCTGTTGTTACTGTGCCCAGTGCCATATTTACGTATAAGCTAAACAAGCTATAGCTTAGGGCCCCACCCTCTCGGGGGCCCCCAAAAAATTTAAAGGAAAAAAAAAACCTGGATGTACATTTCCAAAATATAAGAAGAAAAACAAATAAAATAAAACCTACATACAGCAACAGTGTTTTGTGTTGTGTAGGCTCCTATGATGTAAGTAATGGGCCCTGCCTGCTAGCCTGCTCCCTCAAATATCACTGGTTTGCTCATTTCTATATATAGGGTGCCTGCATTCTGCATGGATGGGTTGCATGGCAACATGTGCAAATGGCTTTAGATACCCGTTAGGTCCATAAATTACAATATAGCATATATTCAACACAAAAAACAGCGACAATTTGTTGTTGGCAAAGGACAGCTGGGCATATAAAGGGCCCCATTACCTTCAGTAGCTTAGGGCCTCATGAAACCTAAATCTGGCCCTGACTGTGCCACAAACTCCCTTGGGGCCTGTATTAGGGGAAATTTCCAAAAACAGCCACTGAGAAAACTGGGCAGATCTGTGTATAAAGGAAAAGTTATACAAATCGGCTTGATCCTGCCCTTTTAAAACATGGTGGGGTTTGGGGGGGGGCTGTTATTGGTTTGTTGTTTTCATTTTGATTACAGTCGTACCTTGGGAGTCGAACGGAATCCGCTCGACTTCCAAAACATTCGAAAACCAAAGCGCGTCTTCCGATTGGCTGCAGGAAGCTCCTGCAGCCAATCGGAAGCCCCGTCGGACGTTCGGCTTCCAAAAACAGTTTGCAAACTGGAACAATCACTTCCAAGTTTGCGACACTCGGGAGCCAAGGCGTTCAAGATCCAAGGTACGACTGTATATATTTTGTGGTTTTATATTTTGATTTTGTTCTGTAAACCACCTTGAGACCTCTGGGTATAGGGAGGTATATGAATTCAATAAATAATAATAAAATAATAATAATTTGCACAGAAATATAGAAGTTGATTAAATCGAGCAGATGTCCCTCTCAGTGCTCTTTTTTGTGGAATGTTTTTTCCCTTGTCTGTTCGTCATTTTGTAGGGGTAGGAAGCGACTGAGCACCTTGCCCCCAGCCATTTGAAAATCATGCTAGATCAACATACCTCATGAGGTCTAGAAACTTGAACTAAATGGTAGCTGGGAATCTTAAGAAGCCCGAAGCACAGCTTTAAGCGCACTCTTGGTGGTGCTGCCTGCGCAGTGGCTCGTGAGGAGGAGGGGCATGTTGTCGCCTGCATTTCTTTTTGAAATCATTTTTATTTGATTTTACAAATACGAATTTATAACATTCCAAATGCATATCCATATACTATAGTGATTACTCTGAATCTCGAGACTTCCCCCCATCCCCTCCATGGGTCCTATTGTCAACATTTACAGCTGCATATTATTTCATATTCTGTATGAAATATTGATCCATATTATCCCTAATATTTGTTACATTACAAGTCGGTTTCAAGTCCTGCTAATGTTTCTATTTGCTTGCAGGGGTCTCCTAGATAAATTATAAAGCAGGGGTCCCCAAACTAAGGCCCGGGGGCCAGATGCGGCCCAGTCGCCTTCTAAATGCGGCCCGCGGACAGTCTGGGAATCAGTGTGTTTTTACATGAGTAGAATGTGTCCTTTTATTTTAAATGCATCTCTGGGTTATTTGTGGGGCCTGCCTGGTGTTTTTACATGAGTAGAATGTGTCCTTTTATTTAAAATGCATCTCTGGGTTATTTGTGGGGCATAGGAATTCGTTCATTTTTTTTTTTTTTCAAAATATAGTCCGGCCCCCCACAAGGTCTGAGGGACAGTGGACTGGCCCCCTGCTGAAAAAGTTTGTTGACCCCTGTTATAAAGTTTTCCCATTCTTTTTAACGGTTTTTGTCCTCTTAGTTCCTGAGTTTTCCAGTCAGCTTTGCCATTTCTTTTTCTTTTTTTTAAATTTTTTATTGCAATTTTATTATTCAGAAAAAAAGAAAGAACAAAGTTCAAATTAGCAATCAACAGAAGTATCACACGATAACAAATACATATCAAAGATAAATAAGTATCTTATCCCGTTATTTATCAAACCAATTCTTACCCATACATTTGAGTTGTTTGTGTCCTATTTTCGTCCTTCTGTATCCACTACTTTTTACCTCATCCTTTTTTTAGTGGGGGGAAAAGAAAAAAAATATTAAACAAAAAACAAAAAAACAAAAACAAAAAAAAGAACAAAAAAGGGGGGAAAGAAAAGAAGAGAAAAGAAAAGTGAAAGAAAATAAAAAAATAAAAAATAAGGAAAAAAAATAAAAGTGGTATGAAAGAAAAGAGAAGAAGAATAAAAATGAAAAATAAAGAAAAGGAAAAATAGACGGGAAAAAATCATAAAAAGTATATTAAAAAAAAATAATTTAAACTTCCTGGCCAATCCCTTTGCTTCGACTAGGTTCCATTTTGAATGCTTACAACTCAACACTTTCTCGTATGATTGTCATCAAATGCATTCTATAAGATTTGTTTACTCCATCGTCTTTCCCTTATCTTGCTTCCCTTCCCTTACTCCTCAAATGCTGGCATACTAACAAAACTTTTGTTATACTTTAGCACATAATTTCTGTAACTTTCCCATTTTCCAATAAATCTTTGCTTGGTATTTCCTCTAATACTATTTGTAAGTAGAGCCATCTCCGCTAGTTCTTGTAGTTTAATTTGCCAGTCCACGACATTTGGTGCCTCATGTTGATTCCATCCTCTTGCAATTACTAATCGGGCCGCTGCAGCTGCATATAAGAAAACTTCCTTCGACTTATTTGGTATCTCTTTGTCTATTATGCTTAATAGGAACATCTCTGGTTTTTTTGGAAAAGAGATTGTCAACATCTTTTTCAATTCATCATATATCTCCCCCCAGAATATTTTAATTTTTTGGCACCTCCACCACATATGTATAAAATCTCCATTTTCCATTCCACACCTCCAACACACATTCGCGACATTTTTATGCATTTTGGAGTCAGCTTTGCCATTTCAGCGTAGCTCTCTGGTAGGGACTTCATCTTCTTTCCATCTCTGGGCTAGTAGCACCTGAGCGGCTGTTGTCCCATACATAAACAGAAGTCTTTTCTGCTGCTTTGCGATGTCGGTACTTAATATTGTTGCCTGCCTTTCTCTCCCCTGAGCAACTCCTCTTGCTCCCTGTCTCGGCAGGGACCTCTCTGAGCTGGGCCACGAACTCTCTCGCTCCAGCCGCACGGTCCATGCTGCCTGCCTGAACCTGAACAGCAACTTGCGCCTGTCAGAGAGCAGCACCGGCGCCACCTTGGAGAAGCAGGCGCTGCTGATGGCGCAGCTGGAGGAGCAGCTGAAGGACAAGGTCCGCGACATGATCCAGCTGCAGGTCCGCTGCGACATGGAGAAGGCCGAGCTGGGCAACAGGTACTGTGGAGGGGGGGAAACGGTTGGGGGACGCAGGTTTAGCACCCGGCAGTGTAGCCTCCTGAAGTTGAGGCTCCAGTACTTTGGCCACCTCATGAGAAGAGGAGACTCCCTAGAAAAGACCCTGATGTTGGGAAAGATGGAGGGCACAAGGAGAAGGGGACGACAGAGGATGAGATGGTTGGACAGTGTTCTCGAAGTGACTAGCATGAGTTTGGCCAAACTACAGGAGGCAGTGAAAGATAGGTGTGCCTGGCGTCCTCTGGTCCATGGGGTCATGAAGAGTCGGACAAGACTGAACGACTGAACAACAAAGTGGAGCCTTCTTCAGCCGCCAGCATGGCCAGTGGTCAGGGATATGAGGGGTTTTCCACCAACATCTGGAGAGAAGAGAGGAAGCTGGCCTTTGGCCCATCTAGCTCAGTGTTTTCTACACTGGCCAGCAGCCGCAGCTCCCCAGGGTTTCAGGCAGGAGACATTCCCAGGCCCACCAGACACACTGCTATTGGGAATTGACCTTCTGCATGCAAAGCAGGGGTAATAATAATTTTCTTTTTCATATATATAAATTTTATTAGATTTCCTATTTTACAATTTTAAATACTCATTTAAACATCCTTATAATATCAGTGACTTCCCTTCTTCTGTTTCCATGGTTCATTTTTCATGCCATAAATCCCTTCATATTTTACATAAACTAAACCATTCAGTATTCCATTGTTACATCTATCAAAACTCATTTACACCAGGGGTCGGCAAGGTTTACCGGGCCATGGGCTGGACCACTTCCACGGAGATCGTCCGTGGGCCGGACATGCGCAACGTGATGCCGGAAATCGCTTCTGCGCATGCCCAGATGCTGAAAATCGCACCTGCGCAGAAGCAATTTTCGGCGTTTTGATATGTGCAGATGCAGTTTCTGGTATCTGCGCGTATACAGATACCATTTCCGGCACCACTCGGTGAGTCCCCGCGCCACGCTGCGCTGGTTTAGCGGAGTGTGCGGAAGACTTGGCGAGTGGGAGGCTTGTGAGTGGGAGGCTTGTGGGCTGGTAAAATGGTCTTTGTGGGCTGCATCTGGCCCATGGGCCGCAGGTTGCCGACCCCTGATTGACACTGTTGAAATCATTTTCATGCTGCCAGCCACTCTGGGCAGCTTCCAACACCTAAAAACACAAGAAAATAAAACCTTCCTGATACAGGGCTGCCTTCAGTTGTCTTTCAGCCACTGAGCCATGGCCTCTCCCCCCCCCCCCCCCGTGGGGTTTCTGCTGAGGAGCTTGGCTCAGGCTCAAGGCCTGCCTGTTTTGCCTGCAGGAGGGCCACTTGCCAACCCCAACCCCAACCCCCCCACAGGGCCAGAAAGGACGCCACCAGCCCAGAACTGACCACCAAGGCGTACGCTTCTCTCGCCCTCCAGGATTAACGAAGTCACGTCCAGCCTGGAGCGCTTGAAAGGCCAGAACACAGAGAAGACCAAGGCAATTGAGGCGCTGACCCAGAAGCTGGAGAGTTTGGTGAGAGGACAAAGCTGGGTTTGGGGGGGGAGGGTGTGTGTGTGTTGGGTGCACCACCCCAGAAGAAGCAGCTCACCAGTCATCTGCTGGATGTGTCTCAGTTTGCTCTGTCAGGGACCGTGTGGCCCTAAGGGGTCTCCCTGATGCTGCCCCCCATTCCTCTCCCACCTGAGCCTGGGACTCTGCTGCTTTTGCCTCACTTTTGTCTCCCTCACTCTGCTTTCTATGCTCCAATATTACCTGGGACGCGGGTGGCGCTGTGGACTAAACCAGCGAGCCCCTTGGGCTTGCTGATCAGAAGGTCGGCGGTTCGAATCCCCGCGACGCGGTGAGCTCCCATTGCTCTGTCCCAGCTCCTGCCAACCTAGCAGTTTGAAAGCACGCCAGTGCAAGTAGATAAATAGGTACCGCTCCAGCGGGAAGGTAAACGGCGTTTCCGTGCGCTCTGGTTTCTTTCACAGCGTTCCATTATGCCAGAAGCGGTTATAGTTATGCTGACCAAGCACGGAAAGCTGTCTGTGGACAAACGCCGGCTCCCTCGGCCTGAAATCGAGATGAGCACCTCAACCCCATGGTCGCCTTTGACTGGACCTAACCATCCAGGGGTCCTTTACCTTTTTTTACCCCCAATATTCCCTTTTGAGATGTTTAAAAAGGAAAGAAAGAGTTCTCCTAAGCTTTTCTTCCCACTGCCCAACTCCTCTGCCTCCTTGGAGAGCAATGGTAAATTTCCTCATCGCTTCTGTCGCACTGCTATGGTTCAAATGGAGTTGACCGTTGGGAGGCTTCCCCTGTCAGTGTCTGGGCCTGAGGCCAAATTGAAGGGACTGGTTTTTTCCAAGTCTCCTGAGGTGTCGCCATTTGCCAAGGCGGTGGGGTTGGCTGCCTTTCTTTCAACCGGGGCTTTGGTTCAAATCATTGAACCGTAGAGCTGGAAGGGACCATGAGGGTCATCTAGTCCAACCCCCTGCAATGCAGGAATCTTTTGCCCAGTGTGGGGCTCGAACCCACGACCCTAAGATTAACAGCCCCATGTTCCTCTCCTCCCCCCCCCCCCACTACTCCACCGAGGAAGCAGAGCCACCAGCTGGGTCTCTCCAAGACTACTGGCACACATGGGGGCACAGGAACCCTGTCGGTGCCCAGTCAGCAAGAGTTTGGAGCCTCTTAACTTACCCGAAGGAAGGGCCTTGAGCCTAGCATCCCCTTTTGGTGTGTGTGTTCGTTACCATCTAATCTTCCCATACTTCTCACTTGGGTCCTACTTCTAATAATAATAATAATAATAATAATAATAATACATTTTTATTTATACCCCGCCCTTCCCCGCCAAACCGGGCTCAGGGCGGCTAACACCAATAAAATCACAACAAAAACATAAAACAATTCATTAAAATACAGATTTAAATAAAATTTAAAATTTAATTTTGACTACAGCCTCATTTTTAAGTATCCCACCAGTCACACCAAAAGTTAAACTGAAACCAACCCAAAGGCCAGGTGGAACAGCTCCATCTTGCAGGCCCTGTGGAAAGATGCCAAATCCCACAGGGCCCCGGTCTCTTGTGACAGACCGTTCCACCAAGTCGGGGCCAGTACTGAGAAGGCCCTGGCCCTAGTTGAAGCCAACCATGAACTTTGCCATGGATGAAAAACTGGGGGGGGGGGGCGTGGAACCAGAGGGAGGAGATTTATTAATGCTTAAAGCCCTTCAGACCCTGTGCCTGGGTGAATCATAGAGTTGTAGAACTGCAGAGTTTGAAGGGAACCCCAAGGGTCTTCCAGTCCAACCCCCTGCAATGCAGGAATCACAGCTGAAGGCTCTCTGGCAGATCCAGCCAACCTCTGCTAAAAAAAAACATCACATGAAGGAGAGTCCACCACCTTCCAAGATAGTCTGTTCCACGGCCGTACGGCTCTGATCCTCAGAACGCTCTTCCTGACGTTGATTCGGAATCTCCTTTCTTGTATTTTGAATCCGGTGCTTTGGGTGTTCCCCTCTCTGTAGCGGCGGGAAACAAGTTTGCTCCATCTTTGGGGCACCCAGCAGGTTAAGGATTCATCCCTGCTAAGTAGAACCAGGTAGGGCTGGGGAAGGACTGAAACTCTGGAGAGCTGCTTTTTAGGCAGTGTAGACGAGACGGAGGCAGGTGGGCTTCGGGTGTCAGTTCCCTCCAAGCTGCCTCCCTGCAAATGCCCAGCAGCTGGAACCTGGCAGAGAGCCCTTCTTGCTTTGCTGATTTCCCTGCCTCGTGTCTGGTTCCAGGAAGCCTCCCATGCCCAGGAACAGGCAGTGGCGGAGGCCGAGGAGGTGGAAGCCCTGCGGACAGAATCTGAGTTGCTGCAGCAGACCCTGCGCGACCTCGCACAGGTACAGGGCAGAGGACCCCCCACCCATCCCCTTTGTGGCATCTGCCTCATCTCTTTTGAAGCAGGGGTGTGAAGGAGAAGGGGCACCTCTTCCTGGTCCCACTGTGAGTTTTTATTTTTGTTCTCCCCGTAGGCTGTGATCTCCGACGCGGACAGTGCCGTCCACCTCCCGGTCACGGAAACCTCAGACAGCGACGCCACCGGGCTCAGCCTGCGGGGCTTGTCTTCCAGCTTCCGGACGCCCTCCCCTCTGCGCCGTTCCTCCCCCCACCGCCGCAGCCTTTCCCCCATCTTCCCAGACTCCACGCTGGCGGTGGTGCAGTCGGCCCTGCAGAAGCGCCAGCTACAGCTTCAGGTAAGGGAGGAGGGGGCGTCTGATTCCCACCCCACAGCTCCAATCACCCCAAAAGGCCAGAGAGGCAGGTGGGGGCACTCGGGGGAAGAAGGCCCTTGCCAAAATCCTGAGCAGGGCTGCTTCATGGAAGGGAGCGCGGGAGTTGATAATAGTATTAATAATAATAATAATAATAATAATAATAATAATAATAATAATAATAATAATAATTTTGGCACAGCCTCTCTCAGCTGCTTGCAGCGTATATAAAAACATAATATAACATTGAACATTGAAAAGCTTCCCTAAACAGTGTTTGTCTCACTCAGTGTGGTGTAGTGGTGAAGAGCGGTAGGCTCGTAATGTGGTGAACCGGGTTCGCGTCTCCGCTCCTCCACAAGCAGCTGCTGGGTGACCTTGGGCTAGTCACACTTCTCTGAAGTCTCTCAGCCCCACTCATCTCACAGAGTGTTTGTTATGGGGGAGGAAGGGAAAGGAGAATGTTAGCCACTTTGAGACTCCTTCGGGTAGTGAAAAGCGGGATATCAAATCCAAACTCTTCTTCTTCTACTCAAGATTGGGGGCGGGAAGGGGAGGGAGGAGTCCCTAAACTGCAAGGGGAGAGGCCACCCTCAAAAAGGCATTGCTCACTCTACCTGTGTGAGAGCAAGAACACAAACTGGGTTTCTGCCCTCTCTAGACCGTGCAAATGTCCTGAGTTGGTCTCGTTTTCCGTAACTTATTCTAATTCTTGTCGCCTGGATCAGGGACACCTGTTTTCCAAATGGCATCCAGCCTCTCTCCTCTAGTTTGCAGGCTTAGTTGGCAGCATCATCACCTGCCATGATGTGTGTGTGTGGGGGGGCTAATAACTTGGTTTTAGGAAAGACACAGGGGACACAGGTGGCGCTGTGGTCTAAACCACTGAGCCTCTCTTGGGCTTGCCGATCAGAAGGTTGGCGCTTCGAATCCCCGCGACGGGGTAAGCCCCCGTTGCTCTGTCCCAGCTCCTGCCAGCCTAGCAGTTCAAAAGCACGTCAAAGTGCAAGCAGATAAATAGGCACCACTCCAGCGGGAAGGTAAACGGTGTTTCCGTGCAATCTGGTTTCCGTCACGGTGTTCCGTTGTGCCAGAAGCGGTTTAGCCATGCTGGCCACATGATCCAGAAAGCTGTCTGTGGACAAACGCCAGCTCCCTCAGCCTGAAAGCGAGATGAGCACCGCAACCCCATAATCACCTTTGACTGGACTGAACCATCCAGGGGTCCTTTACCTTTTTACCTTTATACTTTTAGGAAAGATAGCCAGAAAGATTCTCAGGAGGCTTTCATAGAATTGTACAAGACAACAATAGGTAGAGAAAGTAAACGTGTGAATTGACTCGGTACACAAAACATGTGCAGCCAGAACACAAGGCCGACAAGTAAGCCCTCCTTGCTAGCCTAAATTTACTACCCAATCTGTCGACTTGCGGAAACTGAAAACCAGAGTCCCAACAATGTTAGTATCCTTCTCTGCTGAACTGTGTTTGTTGGTGCTTAGGTCATTTTATACATCCTGTAATTGAGACGCGGGTGGCGCTGTGGGCTAAACCACAGAGCCTAGGGCTTGCCAATCAGAGGGTCGGCGGTTCCAATCCCCGCGACGGGGTGAGCTCCCGTTGCTCGGTCCCAGCTCCTGCCAACCTAGCAGTTTGAAAACACATCAAGTGAAAGTAGATAAATAGGTACCACTCCGGCAGGAAGGTAAATGGCGTTTCCGTGTGCTGCTCTGGTTCGCCATGACCCGGAAGCTGTCTGCGGACAAACGCTGGTTCCCTCGGCCTATAGAGCGAGATGAGCGCCGCAACCCCAGAGTCGTCCGCGACTGGCCCTAATGGTCAGGGGTACCTTTACTGCTTCATTTATGGCGGTGGTTCTTTGTTGTGCTGTGAGCTGCTCTGGAAGAGAAATACAGTGGTAACAACCCCAGCGGTCAGAGTTCTCCTTTTCCCCATCTGGGCATGGGCTTTGCTACCTGCCGGTCTGTTCCTGAGCGTGACGTTGCTGCTGGCTTTTACTTTTTACACCAGGACCTCCGGGGGAAATACGAGGCTGCGCAGGACCTTGTGTCGTCCCTGAAGAGGCAGTTGGCAGAGAGCGACAACGAGCGCCGTTCCCTGGAGCAGAAGATCCTGCAGCTGAAGGGGGACCTGGACAGGCTGTCGCAAGCCAAAGAGGACGCGGCTCACGATGCCAACCGCTTCCGGTCATCTGCGGAACTGCTGGGCAGGTAAGGCACCTGGAATCGCCCTCTGGAAGGAAGCAAGGAGCGCCAGGAAGGCAAGGAACGCCTTTGTGCAATTTCCCCACTGCCTCTCTGTCTGAGTGCCTGCCCTGGCTGTGTCTCCTTCCCAGCAGCCTCCGCTGAAAGGGCTTGTGTGTATGTTGGCGTATAAAGACTGAACCCCCCACCCCCCTCTGCACAGAGGGGCAGCAGAACAACCTGTGTCCAGAGGAGGCTTATGTGTCTCTGTGTGAGTCAGCGCTCTGGGCTGCCTTCTTTCCAGTCTGGAGGAGTAATTCAGCACTGTGCCGTGGGAGGGGGGAGTCCCTCTCTCGGCCTCGGCCCTGTATACCTGAAGGAGCGTCTCCGCCCCCCATCGTTTCCAAAAATTGGCTTCTCGCACTCCGCCTCTTGTTGCTGCGGTGTTTCCCCAGTTATTTCTAATTCACACCCCATTCCCTGTAATTAACCTTATATCACTGTCAGGTCCGCAAGGGGGTTGCTCCCGAGTAACGACAAAGTCCGCCTTGTCTTTTAACAGTTTTATTGTGTCAAAACTATTTACAGTCCGGAGCTACCTAAAAACACGACTGCCTAGTCGCTCGAAGAACCCGGAAGTGCCTGTTTTCTGCTACGTAGGAATTCCAACATAGGAATTTCGGCACCCTAAAGTGCTGCCTCCCCGGTCTCTTGACCCCCCGTGCGCAGCTCAGGCGACGGAAGTGCCGTTTCCCCCTCAGAGCGGGTCTGCCGGACGGTGCTGGGTCTCTGAGCAACATCCTGGAGCCCGCGCTCCACCTGGCTGCCTGAGGATAACTCCTCCTCCCTGGGGAGGTGCTGGAAGAACCGCTGAGAGACGTATCACTAGATAGAAGTGGCTGGAGCTGCCTGTACCCACCGCGACCTTGCCTGGCCGCGGAGGGCAGATCCCTGACATTTACCTTCTTTTCTTTTGTTTTGTTTTTTTAACAAAATTTATTAGCATTTTCATAATATAACACAAACCCAACCCCACACCTACAAATACAAAAACAAATACAAATACACATAATGTCTGGATTCTTCTTCTTATTTATATACCTTACAAAAAAAAAATTTCTATTTCTAAATCTTGACGTTTGACTTCCCCCGCCTATTCACCTTCGGTTTTAAATCAATATACTATTTCCTTAACAACTTTTCTCTATAAAAAAAATTAACTTTACTTAACGAAAAAAAGAAAACATGCTTATCTTAATCTTTGCATTATAACCTAAATCATAACCAAATATTCTTATAGCTAAACTTATTTCTTCTATCCTTTATCATGCTGCTTTTAACTTAAAATTCAATATCTCCTTACTTATTTAAAATAGACTTGTAATTAACAGACTTCACACTCCGATTTCGGATACCATGGCAGACCATTTAAATTATACATTTAATACTTCAACCCACTCCCCCTCTGTCCATTGTCTTTTTCTGTCTTTCTCCAGAACCAAATCTCCAATTGTCTTCCTCTGAGTGTCCACAGATCCAGGCAGCATCCACAACAAACCCCGCATCGAGCCTCAGGGTGCTCATCATCTCCATTCTGGGCTCCTCCGTTCCTTTTTCTTCTTCTTCTTGTAAAAATCTTAATTCCATATTCCATGTCCCTTGCCCCCGAGCTGCCACCCCGGAGTCTGGATATTGTAAATTTTCCCGTTTCAGGTTCCTTTTCCCGGATTTGCCCAGCCATTTCCGACCATCCTTGAAGCACCCCTCCCAGCTCTTTGTCAAGGCTTGATTCCATTGTGTAAAACTTTTGAAAAGCCTCCTCTGTGGAAAGTAAATCCTTTTTATGAATAATTCCACTCAAAACTTGTAGTTTCCGATTAAGCAATTCCATCTGCAAGACAGTGAGCATTTCCTCATCCTTTAAACTAGAGTTCGATGCCAGTGCGAGCACAAAGTCCAGCATTTTAGGAATGAGAGTGAGTATCAGATTTCAGTTCCTGTCTCTTCCTTCCTTTGTTTCAATTTTTTCCCACGACAAACCAAGTCGCCGCCATTTCTCCGAGGCCGGAGTATAAAGACCAAAACTTCAAGTGGAGATATTTTTTCCCCAGTTAACCCCCGAAGGGAAATCTCAACAGACTCAGTTTTCAATTTCCAAGTACTTTCTATTGATTGTTGTAGCAGCAGTCACTTAAAGAGTTAATTTCTTTCACCACCCGAAGGGAGGGAGGCGGGCTGCCTTTCTTCTTTCCCCCAGATCGTTCCAAGAATACAAAGAGTCAATCAATTACTCACAGCCTCTGGGTTCTTATCAGCTCCTTGAAAACAGGTAGAACTTAGACGCTCATCACAGGCTTTGTCGCCGCATTTACATCCCGGTTGGGGCATGTCCCCTATAGCCCGGCTCCGTCGTCCCTTCACCCCCACTCCCCCTTTCCAGGGGGAGCGAGGGAAGGGTTCGGAGCCACAACGGGCACAGCCGGGGAGCCCAGGGTGCGGGACGCTCTTCCCGCACCCCAACCGGAGCCCCGCTATGCGGCTGCAGGGCTCCTGACCCCCGGGATGAACTGGGTGCTTCGCAGCCGAAGCATCCCACGACCACCCATAATGGCGTCAGCCGCCGGAAGCCTACCTTCTTTTCTTTTGGGGGGGGGTTATTTTCATAGAATCATAGAATCATAGAGTTGGAAGAGACCACAAGGGCCATCCAGTCCAACCCCCTGCCAAGCAGGAAACACCATCAAAGCATTCCTGACAGATGGCTGTCAAGCCTCTGCTTAAAGACCTCCAAAGAAGGAGACTCCACCACACTCCTTGGCAGCAAATTCCACTGTCAAACAGCTCTTACTGTCAGGAACTTCTTCCTAATGTTTAGGTGGAATCTTCTTTCTTGTAGTTTGAATCCATTGCTCCGTGTCCGCTTCTCTGGAGCAGCAGAAAACAACCTTTCACCCTCCTCTATATGACATCCTTTTATATATTTGAACATGGCTATCATATCACCCCTTAACCTTCTCTTCTCCAGGCTAAATTTAAACTTATTGTCCTTAACCGTTGGCTATCCACTTGCCCAATGTGACTCCCACTCTTCTCAAGAGAGAGAAGTGGTTGTGAATGCACTGGGATGGAACAGACTCAACCGCTGTTGTGGGAGGTTGATGGAATGGGCACTGTCCTCTGCTCCCTTACTGTCCTCGCCGTGCTGCAGTGTCCCCCCCTCCTTTCTCCTCTCCAGCGAGAAGACGAACCTGGAAAAGAACCTGCAGCTATTGCAGCAGAAGCTGGAAGTCCTCCATCAGGAAAAGGAGAAACTGCAGCAGGCCAACAGCGACCTTCAGCGACAGCGTGATGGCCTGGAAGAGGAGAAAGAGGACATCTTAAAGGACCAGGAACGGGCTCGGAAGGAAATTGAGCGGAGGTAAAGTGAGAGATTCTTGAGGGTTTTTTTTCCTTTGGGGAGGAGGTCCCCTTTCTTTGAGAGGGGCTGAAGCTGGTGTGGTCTCAGGTCCAGTTCTCTGCACTAGGGTTGGGGGACATCTTGAATGTTGTCTGCCCAGGAAACATGTTTTTATTTTATTTTGGTATTACTATTTTTTATTGAAAGAATCATAGAATCATAGAGTTGAAAGGGACCCTGAGGATCATCTAGTCCAACCCCCTGCAATACAGGAATATGCGGCTGAATTGCAGTGATAAAGAAACAATGCGATGCAGAGGAAAGGGAAAGGAAAGCGAGAAAATAAAAAGAACGGAAATTTGTAGAAAGAAACAGAATGCAATGTAATATACTCCCATACATTCTCATGTAAATAGATATGAGGTTATCTCATATCTATTGAGATTCAGAAGTAATACAAAACACAAATGAATGAGAAGATTGGAGGTTTTATTCTAAACAGCGATCAATATATACATACCAAGCAAGCACCTCAAGCTGCCACTTGGAAACCCTCAGTCCGTGCACAAGATTCTCTCTCAAACTCTGCCCACAACCTTCCAATTTATAGATAGCTAACCTGTGTGGTTTGCCCGACTGCTTGCGTACAGCTCACTAGCTACGTGGAGATTATTCATTAGCTCCCAATGCCTCACTTTCTTGGAACAATGTCCGACACCAAAGAAGGTACTTATCTCTATCGCTTCCTTCCAACAGATTAGGACATTAAAGGTTGTTCTCAGCCATCAAAGAGCTTAACAAAAGATAGGGAAAAGGAAGGGGGGCAGGAAGGATAACCATGTCAGATCACTAACTCTTCAAAATAAAAATATCTTCCGGATAGATTGCCCATACAGGTTATTATCCTACTAGACATTAACCCCGTTAAATTAACGGGCGCTAGAACATATGTGGTCAAACTGTTGCCCTAGCAACATCGGGGACATGCGCAGAGCTGACTGAGCGGCTCTCGTTTATCTCGTTTTTTTCCCTAACAACCGAGCAGCTCTTGCTTGACATCGCTCGCCTGCCACCACTTGTAACGGCCGCTGCTGCTTAGAAGTAAGTCCACGCGAGTGCACACCCGCCACTCCAACAGTTTCGCCCGGCCGCCCGAAGTCTCTGCGCTCCAAGTCCCAACGGCTGTCCGTGGGGCACATGCGCAGTAGCGCAGTCCCACGGACACAGGGACTGGACGCAGAGAAACTTGCACTTTATTATTGTAGATTACATATGTAGATAGCCTGCTACATTTTGTAGAAACCCATTCCAAATGCCGTCGTATTTATCCAAAGCCTACGTCTAATAAGCAGCCCGTTCATAAGTTGTGGGTGTTGTCCTATTGCCAATCCATTGACTGAATTGGAACATATCTTTACTCTTCCAACTCCTCAGTCTCAGTCTCTTGGCCACTGTTAGGGTGCCTTGTCCCGTTGTTAACTTCTATGCAATTGGTGTATAGTTCAAAAGAATATTCTCCGCTGACAGTTTTAGCTTTATCTGTGCAGTCGCAGTTACACAGCCCATCGCATCACACGAAAGCTCATACCAAGAACAAACTTAGTTGGTCCCTAAGGTGCTACTGGGCGCGGGTGGCGCTGTGGGTTAAACCACGGAGCCTAGGGCTTGCTGATCAGAAAGTTGGCGGTTCGAATCCCCATAACAGGGTGAGCTCCCGTTGCTGGGTCCCTGCTCCTGCCCACCTAGCAGTTCAAAAGCACGTCAAAGTGCAAGTAGATAAATAGGTACTGCTCCGGCGGGAAGGTAAACGGTGTTTCCGTGTGCTACTCTGGTTCACCAGAAGCAGCTTAGTCATGCTGCCCACATGACCCGGAAGCTGTATGCCGGCTCCCTCGGCCAGTAACATGAGATGAGCCCCGCAAACCCAGAGTCGTCCGTGACTGGACCTAATGGTCAAGGGTCCCTTTACCTTTTAAGGTGCTACTGGAAGGATTTTTAATTTTTTAATTTTGTTTTCCCAAAACTTAGTAAGCAGAGATCGCCCTACAGACCTGTTTCACGGAGCCATTGTCCTTGCCACATCTCCAGCATGGAGCTGTCTTCGCCGGTCCTTTTTTTTAAAAAAACGCCCTGGGAACCTGACTTGACATCAGGGTCTCTCTGTGAATATGCCACCTTTGTTTAACCCGAGGAATAATGCCGTGGGGGGTGAACGGCTGGCGTCTTGTCTCGGGGGGGGGGGGAGGGAAAGTGCCTGCAAGTGGGTGAGCCTCTACTCCTCTCTCCCCTCTTCTGTCTCCAAGTCGCAAGCAGCTGGAGCAGCTGGAAGCAAAGAAGTCTGGCCTGAAGAAGGAGCTTGTGCTGGTGAAGGAAGCCCTGAGCAAAGCCCTCTTGGAGAAGGAGGTCTCTGAGCACGAGAAGGCCGAGGGGGATGAAGCCCTGTCCAAGGCAAGGAGGCACCTGCTGGGGAGGGAGAGACTTGCACACCCAATGCCCTTCTGATCTGAAACGTGTTGGGGGGTCCAGAGGTAGCATTATTATCAATTAACAATGGGTGGAAGGTTCGCAGGCCAGGAAGGACTCGCTCACAAATTGATTGACAGCTGCAGGAATTGTGACAGCTAGGAAGCGGAAGGGGCACGCAGGATATAAAATGGAAGGACGGTATAAAGAGGTGTGGGATACAGCTACTAATGATGGATTAACATTAAGGTAAGATGGGGAATATGCAGGAGAAATGATTTCAAGGAGATGTGAAAGGTGTTTGTAGAATTTGTACAGGAAGGGGTTGAACCATCGCAAGAGGCATTGAAATTTTGGGAGCTTGGATAGTTACAATGGAATGGTCTCGGGGGGGCGGGTTGCACTTTTTATTCTTATTTATTTATTATTATTACTTCATTAAAAAAATGTGTTGGGGGGGAAGCCAGGGGGGGTCTTATTGGGTTGTTTTTGCTTTTCTTTTTATTATGTATTTTGTGTTTGTATATTCTGATTTTATGTTGTAACTGCCCTGAGACCTGCAGGTATAGGGCTGTATACAAATTTAATAAATAAATAAAATTTGGCAGCCCACCCAGGTGCCTTTCAGTACCTCCAAAGCAAGAAGTGCAATGAGGCTAAGGCTGCCCTCATGGCTGTGTTTGGGGATCCTGAGCATGCCCCCCCCCCATCCTGCTTGCTTGAGACCATGAGGTGGGTCCTGCAGGATCAGGCCACAGGCAGCCCTGCAGCCTGTCTTGGCAGCCTGCTTTGCTCCAGTCCCAGCAAGTGTTTATTATTATTATTATTATTATTATTAATAATAATAATAATAATAATAATTTATTTGAATTTGTATACCACTCTATACCTGGAGGTCTCAGGGTGGTTCACAGAAAAGATCACAATATATAAACTCAAAATAAGAACAATAACCCAATAACACCCCCCCCAAAAGAGCCACATAGGGTATCAATCAGATCAACCAAAGGCCTGGTTAAAAAGGAACGCCTAAAGGTGTGTAATGAAGGCAACAGGCAAACTTCCCTGGGGAGAGCATTCCACAGACGGGGAGCCACTGCAGAGAAGGCCCCGTTCTCGTGTTGCCACCCTCCGGACCTCTCAAGGAAGAGGCACATGAAGGAGGGTCTTAGAAGATGATCTCAGGGTCCTGTGGAGGTTCATATGGAACCCGAGCCACCAGGCCTTTGTGTGATGGCTCTTGCTTCTTGCAGGGGCCTGGGGTTGACACCTGGGGTCACAGGCTCTTTTGCACCTCCTTTCCTTTCCTGTCCCAGGCTGAGGCGAGCCGGGCTGAGCTGGAGCTGGCCTTGAGCCGCCTGAAGTCGGAGGAGTCCTCCCTGCGCGACTCGCTCTCCAAGATGAGTGCCCTCAATGAGGGGCTGGCGCAGGATAAGATGGAGCTCAACCAGATAATCATCCAGGTAAGAGGGAGTGGGGGCTAGCAGCTGCAGAGAGGGAAGTGTGTCTTGTAGTGTCTGCAAACCGAGAACGCCCACATCTGAAGGATTTGTGCCAGAAGGAGGTGGCAGAGTGTAGGGTTTGTCAGGGAGTGAGAGAATGTCTGGAGGTCTTTGTCCATGACAGAGCAGAGGCAGGAAAAACAGTTCGTGCTCAGGAAGGACCTCCTTCCGGCTTTGGCATGAGGTCCAGCACTGCTTTGCCCATAATTATTTGGGGCAGCAGAAGTTGCAGGTGTTAATATTGCGATGTTTGAAGCGACTGGAAGCGTAAGAACTGACTCCTTTTGGAAGGAATCATTGTCTGGGCGCATAAAAATATTATTCAAAAACAGAACATAAGCATCAAGGATATATCCCAAAAAAATCCATACATTACCTTGTTCTTTCCAGCACAGGCTCAGCGTCTTCTTAGAAATAAAAGATTCCAAAAATCCAAACCCCATCCCAGCCTCCCTTAGGCTAATGCAGGTCTTTGAGAGCCATGGGGATGCATAGTTCAGAGAAACTTAACAGCCACCACCCTTTCAAGATGGCGACT